>NC_134353.1:340302504-340612032 GCF_048569485.1 Anomaloglossus baeobatrachus | reverse complement strand
AAACCACACCTATTGCCAATCCATATCATACGCATAAATAGCCTGGGTCTCAGCTTCCCATACACGGTAAGTTTTTTAACTGCATGAGAGGACACACATAAGCTAGGGACCCCAACGTAGAGAAATACTTTGGCGTAGTGTTGGGGCTCTATTGCATTGATCAATTCAGTAGCTAAATTTCTCTTGATTCATATGTTCATGGCAGTAATGCAGATTCCATTTTTCACATTTTCACTCTTACATATAGCTATTGGATTTTTCAAGTCAGTATTCACACAGCAGTTTCTGCTATTTCATGTAATCCCCTTACATAGTCACTGGTGTGCATACCTTATCTCCCCATAGTGATGTTTTTTTTAGGTTTTTGCACCCAGTTCAGACTTAGAATGGTGTTCCAAACGTTATTCCTTATTTGCTGTACCTGGCTAGCATACAAAAATATGGCGAAGCTCACGTCCTTTTTTTGTACTTTTTTGGCAAAAAAAATAAAAAATGCTTCCCTGGATTTTCCATTGCCAGTGAAGGTAACACCAAGCAGTGGGGGTTACCAGCCAGTAGCTGCTTGGATTACCCTTAGCTAGCAATACAAAAAATGCAGCGGGAGCCCATATATATTTTTTTTAATTATTTATTTAAATAACTAAAAACAAAATGGGCTTCCCTGTATTTTGATTGCTGGACATCACAGTGCTGTAAAAATAAATCTTTAAAAAAAATGACGTAGTGCTCCGCTGTATTTTTGATTCTCAGCGCAGATAAAGCAGACAGCTATGGGTTGCCACCCCATCTGCCTGCCGTTACCTTGGTTGGCAATCAAAATACAGGGAAGCCCATTAATTTTTTCTATTTAAAAAATAGTTAAAAAAAAGACGTTGGGTCCCCCCATTTTTGATAGCCAGCTAGGGTAAAGTAGACGGCTGTAGACTGAAAACCACAGCTGGCAGCTTTACCGTGGTTGGGGATCCAATGTGGAGCTCCCCCCAGGCTCTTTTTTATAATTATTTTATAAATATTAATAATTACACAAAAAAAGTAGGGTCCCCCCCCAAATTGGATCACCAGCCAAGGTAAAGCGGACAGCTGTGGTCTGGTATTCTCAGGGTGGGAAGGTCCATAGTTATTGGGCCTTCACAGCCTAAAAATAGCAGGCTGCAGGCACCCCAGATGTGGCGCATCCACTAGATGCGCCAATCCTGGCGCTTCACCCCAGCTCATCCCGTGCCCTGGTGCAGTGGCAAACGGGGTAATAAATCGGGTTGATACTAGCTGTAAGGTCACCTGACATCAAGCCCAGCAGTTTGTGATGTCATGGCGTCTATTAGATACCCAACTGTCATAAACTGTCAGTACTAACAAAAAAAAAAAATCGACAAAAGAAATTTATTTGAAAAAACAGTCCCCAAAACATTTCCTCTTTCACCAATTTATTGTAAGAAAAAAAATAAAGGGGTCCCACGACGACTCTGGACCGTCTAGAATATGGGGGGAGACACTCAGGGAACGTATCCCCCATTTTCTAGGAGTTCAGACCCTTCATGTGAGGAGTGTGGGTGCAATGAATCTGCACTCACTCTCCCCGGGTCCACAGCAGCAGAGTCCATGTCGTAATGGTTGCTACCAAAGCTGCAATGCCCTGCTCATGAACTATTCTACATTTCCAAATATTGGTATTTGCTGATATTATTGCATTCCACCTACTATATATTGGGGATAGGATCTTGGAGATGGAATACCCCTTTAAGTCCAGTTATCCAGCTGAATGAATACTTAACAACAGAGCTCGCTATTTAGATGTGTTTTCTTGTGGCGTATAACGAACTCTCATGTTTGGTAGTCGTTCAGCAGGGAAACTATAAAAGCAAATCCCTCCATTTGGAAATGTAGTATATAGCTCTCCTGATCAATTATGTTCCTTACCTCATGAGCAGGGCATTGCAGTAATAATAATAATTTATTCATTTATATAGCATTATTATTTCCATAGCGCTGTATGTCTTTGGAGTGTGGGAGGAAACCGGAGTACCCAGAGGAAACCCACGCAAACACGGGGAGAACATACAAACTCCTTGCAGATGGTGTCCTTGGTGGGATTTGAACCCAGGACCTCAGCGCTGCAAGACTGCAGTGCTAACCACTGAGCCACCATGCCGCCCATTTAGCTTACTGATGCATAACCACCACTCACTGTGTCTGAACACAGGAAGCTGAGCTGACAGCCGCTCTGTGCACGCGGCAGCGTCTATTGTGAAGGAGAGGGCCGTGGGGGGATCAACGCTGCACAGGTACCGTGGGACACCGGGGAACACCGGTGGGGTTATAGGGGGTGACCTGACAGGGCCTGGGGAGGAGTTTTCTGTCGCATGTGTCATGGCACATGCGACAGAAATCAGAGGAGTAGGGTGAATGCGGCCGGCGCGCTGCTGTGCGCGCGGCCATCTTGGATTTCTGGGAGGGCATCAGGGGGGGCACTTTGGCAACACCGGGGGACCGGAGGGGACCGGGGAGGAGATTTATCATGTTTGTTCATGCCAGATGGGAGATAAATAATTTTTTACCGGCGCTGTCATTTACTGTAACGTGATCATCAGTGTACGGTGTATACCTGTGATCACGTGAGCGGGGACCGGAAAAACCGTCCTGAATCATGATCTCCAGGGTCTCAGCTAGCCCTGAAACCCCGGAGATTTTCTGACGCTGGGGGGCGTTATTCACTTATTTCTGCCTGCTGTTTATAAACGGCAGATCAGAATAAGGCTACATTAACAAGACCGATCCATTTTTGCTGTCTGCAAAAAACAGTCCGTTTTTTTCACGGCTGCATCCGTGTGGCATCCGTTTCCGTTCCGTAGACGGTCCGTATGTCATCTGTTTGTCATCCGTGTGCCTTCCATTTTTTTGTGTACTGCAAAAAAACTGAAGGAGGGTAAATGCATAAATTTACCCAGGATCCATAGCTTCATCCTACATGAGGCGGTCACATGTTCACTCCAGTGCCATTTTCTACTGCTTTTCACAGCGTAAAGCGCTCTGGTGATTTTCTTGTGCTTGTGCACTTCATATCAGTCTTTTCTGTCATTATAATGGCAGAAAGACACATAATGTCCCACTCTCCTGCATTTTGTAATTTTGCACCCTTTGGTGCCTTTCATGTGGCACTAAAGGGGGATTAGCTTTGTATTTAGCCAAAAAAATGAAAAAAAAAATGACGTAGGGTTCCCCCTATTTTTGTAGCCAGCTAGGGTAAAGCAGACGGCTGCAGCCTGCAGACCACAGCTGGCAACCTCACCTTGGCTGGTAATCCAAAACTGAGGGCACCCCACGCTGTTATTTTATATTAAATAAATAATTAAAAAAAAAAAAACACGTAGGGGTCCCCCCAAAATTGGATCACCAGCCAAAGTAAAGCAGACAGCTGGGGTCTGATATTCTCAGACTAGGGAGGTCCATGGTTATTGGACTCTCCCCAGCCTAAAAATAGCAGGCCGCAGCCGCCCCAGAAGTGGCACATCCATTAGATGTGCCAATCCTGGTGCTTCGCCCCAGCTCATCCCGCGCCCTGGTGCGGTGGCAAACGGGGTAATATATGGGGTTAATACCAGATGTGTAATGTCACCTGGCATCAAGCCCTGGGGTTGGTGAGGTCAGGCATCTATCAGATACCCGACATCACCAACCCTGTCAGTAATAAAAAAAAATAGACGACAAACACATTTTTATTAGAAAAAACACTCCCCAATACATTCCCTCTTTAACCAATTTATTAGAAAGAAAAACAAATCCAGGTCTGGTGTAATCCAAGGGGTTGCCATGACAATCCACACTGTCCCAGTCATTGAAGAGCAGGATGTTCCCCATTGGCTGGGAGAGCAATGCAGTGACCTGAGCTAACATCAATGGGTCAGCCCAGGTCACTGCAGGGCATGACAAGTGCTTCTGTCAGCGAGGTACATTACCTGCGCTGATCTCCTGCATTGCTGACAGCACCTGTCACTGAGTTCAATGACCTTCACAGCCAAGTATCGCGAGAGGCCCATGACGTCACCGCTAGTCAGTCTCGGGTCGGAAGCGAGAGAAGGTGATGTGACAAGCGGCGGCCATGGAGGACAGTGACAGCGCTGAGGTCGGGCCTTCATCACCGCAGGGAAGCCGAGCGGGACCATGTGTGCAGAGTGCCAGGAGGACGTCAGTGTCGTGGACTGCATGGCTGGGGACGTGTGTGTGTGTGTGTGTGTGTATGTATGTGTACATGCCGCGTGCAGGAAGGGGCGGAGTGTTCTGAGCGGGGAAGTGTGGGCTTCCTGCATGTAACTAGGATAAACATCGGGTTACTAACCAAAGCGTTTTGCTTGGATACCCGATGTTTATCTTGGTTACCAGCTTCTGGCAGGCTGCCAGCGATGGCTCCTGCACACTGTAGCTGTAAAAAGCCCTGCTTTTTGCTGCTAGAACCGTTCTCGAACGTATCTAGAACTATCGAGCTTTAGCAAAAAGCTCAAGTTCTAGTTCGATCTAGAACAGCCCCCAAAATCGCTCGAGCCGCGAACTGGAGAACCTCGAACTGCGAACCGCGCTCAACTCTAATTATGATACACAGCCAAGATAAGCACACGGCTGGGGGCTGTATCCTGTAGCCGTATGCTTTATCTGTGCAAGGTATCATAATATGGGGAGACCCTATGCCAATTTTTTATTTCTTTATTTTTACACTAAATTAAACCCACACACAGCTTCTGTGATTGAAAGCAGTCAGTTCTCTGCTCTCCTGCATACACTAGTGAATGGAGAATGCTGAGCCTTGTAGTTCTGCAGCTGCTGTCTGTTCTCCTCCATACAGACAGACAGCAGCTGCAGAACTACAAGGCTCAGCATACTCCATCCAGGACTGTATGCAGGAGTTTTTTGCCCCCCAAAAAAATTACGTGGGCTCCGCCATGTTTTTATATGCTAGCTAGGTACAGCACACAGCTACGGGCTGCCCCCAACCCCCAGCTGCCTATTTGTACCCGGCTGGGAACCAAAAATATAGGGAAGCCCTTTTTTTTTTTTAATTATTTCATGAATTTCATGAAATAATTAAAAAAAAAAAATGACGTGGGCTTCGCCCAATTTCTGTGTCCAGCCAGGTACAACTAGGCAGCTGAGGATTGGAATCCGCAGATCAGGGTGCCCAAGCTTTCTGGGCACCCCTGCTGCAAATTGCAGTCCGCAGCCGCCCCAGAAAATGGCACTTTCATAGAAGCGCCATCTTCTGGCGCTGTATCCAACTCTTCAGCTGCCCTGGTGACGGGTAGCTCGCTGGGTAATAATGGGGTTAGGGCTAGCTGTATATTATCAACTGGCCCTAAGCCCGAAATTCATGGTGTCACGCCAATATTAGACATGGCCACCATGAATTTCTAGTACAGATAAAAAAAAAACACAACACACAGAAAAATATTTTTATTAGAAATAATACACAACACAATTAGTGACTCCATCTTTATTGAAATAAAGAACCCCCCTCCGCAGTAATCCTGGGTCAAGGGTCCCGCGCCATCCAATCCGGATCCAATATCATCTGATCGGTTTGCTGGAAGGCAAAGCGATCAGATGATGTGTCAGGTTCAAGGGCCTGAATCACATGACACTGCAGCTGATTGTGTAAATGGCTTTTATACAATCAGCTGATGCATCACTGTAAAAAAAAACAACACACTTCTCTGCAAACTCCTGTCCGACAGCATCAGCTGATAGTTTAGCCGGCCGGTCGGTAAAATCTGGCCTCACCGCTCAACTTATAGTGTCAGCTGATTCCGTCAGGTGACCGCATCAGCTGATCATCGCCAGGTCTGAGAAAGAGAGAGAGAAAGAAGAGAGAGAGAAGATAGAGAAAAGAGAGAGAGAAAAGAGAAAGAAAAGAGAAGAGAGAGAAGGAGAGAGAGAGGAGAGAGAGGGAAAAAGAGAGAGAGAAAGAGAGAGAGAGAGAAAGAGAGAGAGAAAGAGAGAGAAGAGAGAGGGAGGGAAAAAGAGAAAAAGAGAGGCTGAGAAAAAGAGAGAGAAAGAGAGAGAGAAAAAGAGAGAGAGAAAAAGAGAGAGAGAGAGCGAGAGAGAGGAGAGAGAGAAAGAGAGAGATAGAGAGAGTGAGAAGAGACAAGAGAGAGAATGAGAGGGAAAAAGAGAGACTGAGAAAAAGAGAGAGAGAAAAAGAGAGAGCGAGAAAAAGAGAGAGAGAGGAGAGAGGGAGAGAAAGGGAGAGAGAGAAAGAGAAAGAGAGAGAAAAAGAGAGAAAGAGAGAGAGAAGAGAGAGAGGATAGAGAGAAAAGAGAGAGAAGAGAGAGAAGAGAGAGAGGAGAGAGCAATGCAGCCTCATTCCGTGAACTGCTCCGATTTTAGAGGTGTGTCTTGCTGCTCACAGCTGATGTCCAGCTCCCCACTCAGTGCATAATTAAATTAAATTATAATTATAAATAAATAATAATTATAATTTAAAATAAATTACATTTTTTTCCGGGACTTGAACTCGTGAACTAATGCTTCTTATGCCCCCTTCACACGTCCGTGAAACACGTACGTGTTTGGTCCGTTTTCGTATGTACCGGAGACACGGACACACGTGCTCCAATGTTATTTAATGTTTGTAGTTACACGTGCGTTATTCTGTACGGTTCGTGTGTCCGTGTGCATGAAATGTATGTGTATCCATATTGCACGGATGCATGTCCGTTTTCTGCACGGCACACGCACACACGCACCCAATGAAAGTCAATGGGTCCGTGAGCACACGTACGTGACACGGATGCATCTCCGTATGCTCCGTGTACGTTTTGTGCTTTTTTCTAGCGATGTCGGTCTTTTTTTTTTTTTCTGTGTATGTCAGTCAATCTCCCTCAGTCCGTCTGTCGGTCTCTCTCTGTGTCTGTCGGTTGGTCTCTCTCTCTTGTTTATCCCTCTCTCAGTTTGTCGGTCAGTCTCCCCCATCTCTGATACTCACCGTTCCCCGATCACCGGCGCGGCGCTGCACAGCTGTTAAAAAAACTCCGGCGGCTTTTACTATTTTATAAAAGCCGGCCGCTTGTTAATCAATCTAGTATTCCTCGCTTTCCCCGCCCACTAGCGCCTATAATTGGTTGTAGTGAGACATGCCCCCACGCTGAGTGACAGCTGTGTCACTGCAACCAATCATAGCAGCCGGTGGGCGGGTCTATACTGTGCAGTAAAATAAATAATTTAAAAAAACGGCGTGCGGCCCCTCCCAATTTTTACACCAGCCAAGATAAAGCCATACAGCTGAAGGCTGGTATTCTCAGGATGGGGAGCCCCACATTATGGGGAGCCCCCCAGCCTAACAATATCAGCCAGCAGCCGCCCAGAATTGCCACATTCATTAGATGCGACAGTTCTGGGACTCTAACCGGCTCTTTCCGATTTGCCCTGGTGTGTTGGCAATCGGGGTAATAAGGAGTTAATGGCAGCAACCCATAGCTGCCACTAAGTCCTAGATTAATCATTGCAGGCGTCTATGAGACACCCCCAATGATTAACCTGTAATTTAAAGTTAATAAACACACAGTGAAAAAATCCTTTATTTGCAATAATAAACACTAACAAATACCCTCGTTCACCACTTTATTAAGTCCCAAAACCCCATCCATGTCCGGCGTAATCCACAGAGGTCCCGCATCGCTTCCAGCTCTGCTACATGAAGGTGACAGGAGCTGCAGAAGAACACAGCCGCTCCTGTCAGCTCCACGCAGCAACTGAGGTGAGTAGCGCAATCAGCGATAACGTCACTGAGATTACTCGCGGCCACCGCTGGATCCTCCAACTGTGACAGCAAGTCGCTCAAGTGACAGCGATGAAGTCACAGGTGTGTTGCGGTCTCGGGTGGAGGATACAGCTAGCTGCGGGTAGCCTGAATGTCGGCAGCGCTAATCGCGCTGCTCACTTCAGTCACTCAGGGGATTAGCGGTCACCGGTAAGTCCTTCACGGGTAACCGCTAATCAGTATGCAACACACAGATAGAGTCGCGGTATGACAATGAAGTCGGGTACAGTTCACCCGAGTTCATTCTCATCGCGCAACTCTTTCTGCTGTCAGCGGGTGTGTATCAACGACATTGTGCATCACACACGGAACATTTCACACGGGCAACACACGGACATGTCACTTACGTATCTCACGCACACACGGACAATCCACACGCACACACGGCTAGCATGCGCCATTCACACGGATGCCACACATACCATAAAAACGGACATAAAAACGGAATATGGACCCAAAAAACGTAACGTAACACACGTGCGTGTTTTTCACGGATGTGTGAAGGGGGCCTTTGGGGTACTTTGCACACTACAACATCATAAGCCGATGCTTGCGATGCCGAGCGCGATAGTCCCTACCCCCGTCGCAGCTGCGATATCTTGTGATAGCTGCCATAGCAAACATTATCGCTACGGCAGCTTCACATGGACTTACCTGCCCTGCGACGTCGCTCTGGCCGGCAACCCGCCTCCTTCCTAAGGGGGCGGGGCGTGCAGCGTAACAACGACATCACACGGCAGGCGGCCAATAGAAGCGGAGGGGCGGATATGAGCGGGACGTAAACATCCCGCCCACCTCCTTCCTTCCGCATAGCTGGCGTGAGCCGCAGGACACAGGTAGGAGATGTTCCTCGCTCCTGCGGCTTCACACACAGTGATGTGTGCTGCCGCAGAAATGAGGAACAAGATTGGAACATCGGTCCTTCTGAAATTATGAAAATGACCGACGCTACACCGATGATACAATTTCGACGCTTTTGCGCTCGTTAATCGTATCAAAAATGATTTACACACTCCGATATCGACAGCGATGCCGGATGTCCGTCACTTTTCATTTGACCCCACCGACATCGCACCTGCGATGTCGTAGTGTGCAAAGTACCCCTTAGATTGGAGCTCTAACCATTGAGCCACTGGCTCTAATGAGAAACATAGGCAGATTTGGTAATCTTGACGTCTACATTGCAGAGTGAAGTCTGGTGACAGCGCGGCTCACTTCAGGTGCTACGTGGAGAGGACACAGATCGTTCCCTGTCATCTTCATGTAGCAGAGCTGACAGTGTTGTGTGAATTACTTCAGACCTGGATTGTTGTTTGGGGATTAATAAAAAGGTAAATGAGGTGTTTTTTTGTCTTTTATTCCAAATAAAGGATTTTTCGTTTTGCGTGTTTCTTTACTTTCACTTACAGTTTAATCATGGAAGGTGTCCTGGGGAGACGCCTGTCATGATTAACTCCTTATTACCCCGATTGCCACCGCACCAGGGCAATTCGGGATGAGTTGGGTAGAGTCCTGGGATGGCTGCCTGCTGATATTGTTAGGGTGGTGGGCTCCCCATAATGTGGTGCTCTCCATCCTGACAATACCAGCCTCCAGCCGTGTGGCTTTATCCTGGCTGGTATCAAATATGGGTGGGAAACTGCATTTTTTTTTTATTATTATTTATTTATTTTACTGCACGATATAGACCCGCCCGCTGAAGGCTGTGATTGGTTGCAGTGAGACAGCTGTCACTCATCGTGGGGGCATGTCTAACTGCAACCAATCATGGGCGCAGGTGGGCGGGGAAAGCATGGAATAACTAATTGAATAATAAAGTGGCAGCCATTTTCAAAAGAGGAAATGCCACTGGAGACTTGTGACAGCCGTGCAGCGAGGCACCTGTGATTGGTGAGTAAGAAAGAGAGAGGGATTGTGCTGGGGACGCAGGACGCATGCAGATACGAAAGGTGCGCACATACTTACTGTGAAAACCCACGCTTTTGGTGCTCAAACTGTTCTCAAACGTAACTTGAACTGCCAAACTTTTAGCAAATCGTTCGAGTTCATCGAACGATTCGAACATCCCCCAAAATCACTCGAACATGAAATTGGCGAACCTCGAACCTCAAACATCGCTCATCTCTACTTTCTACTGATGCCATTTTATTAAAAAAAATGAAAAAGTTACCAGACATATCTCATAAATTTCCTATTTAGAATGCTTTTTCTGGTAATTTGTATGGAAATATTGCAAGTTATGATTGTTGTCTTTACCCTTTTCTTCCTTCACATGGGGAATAGCAACTTACTGTAAATTCTATGAAAACAAGAGTAAAGAGGATTGAACCCTTGCACTTTACTATTTTTGTTTCTTTGCAGTCTGTTGCCTTTAATCCAGGATTGACTATGCAAACAGTTTAAGGACGAGCAGTGGAATTACAGTAAAAATCTTTGGCATTAAATGGGATTGACAGATGAAGTGTAAAGCACATTACTAATGGCCATAAACAATCTAAAATTAAGCAGCCTTCGAACAAATGTTACTTTTTGAACAAGAACAAATCTAAGCAGAATTACATAAAACTTTCTTTTTTAACATTTTCCATCACAGATAGAGCACCGACCACTGACGATCTGATAATGACCATTTATTATAGCAATATCCACCTGGCATATAAAATCTACTTGGATTTAGGAGGAGTTTTTCCATTTTTATTGTTTTTTGTTAATAAAATGTAGTTATTATATTATACTTTGCTTATTATTCATGCCAGCAAATACAGATGTAGTAATTTGAATCCCACTGGTTAATACACATTAGTCACTCACTGACTTTAAAGTTAATCTTGCTTTGCTGAACTTGAAATGCTTGTCTACAGGTCATCTCTACAATGATGAATAGGGGTTCTAATGTCAGACAGTAAAACATGTTACCTTGAACTAAGTACTCATCTTGATTTATATATTGCAGGTGCCTCAAGCTCATCAAAACTAAATAATAAAAAAATTCTGTAATGCATTCAAACATTGTAATTTTAGAGTTCAATAGCACATGCAATCTCTAGCAGTAATTATATTTAAAGGGAACCTGTCAGGTCCAATATGCACCCAGAACCACGAGCAGTTCTGAGTGTATATTGCTAATCCCTGCCTAACTGTCCCTGTATACACTAGCATAGATAAAAAGCTCTTTAAAAAAGTATTTCTAAAGATCTTTTACTATATGCTAATGAGCGTGGGGACTAGCCCCCTGGGCATTAGTCACCCCTCATTAGCATGTTAGTACGCCCCTGTGGGCGTGCTATCATGCTAATGAATACACAGCGTCACAGGATGAGCTCACTCACCTCTCCGCCGCCATCACTGGATTTCGGATCAGTGCGGATGACCCCAGAGTCTGGGTCATGCGCAATACTTCAGTTTGAAGCCAGAACGCGTACACCCGGCTTCATAGTGCGCATGACCCAAACTCCAGGGTCATGCGCACTGAGCCGAAATCCAGCGTTGGGTGGCGGAGAGGTGAGTGTGATCATCGTGTGACACTGCGTATTCGTTAACATGTTAGCACGCCCACAGGGGTGTACTAACATGCTAATGGGGCCGACTAACCAAGGAAACTAATGCCCAACTTTTGTCCCACTTGTTGATTCTTCATCATAACATTAAAATTTTTATCTTTATGTTTGAAGCCTGAAATGTGGGAAAAGGTTGAAAAATTTAAGGGAGCCGAATACTTTTGCAAGGCACTGTATACAGTGTGAGGGGAGTAGTAAGCTCAGTTTTGCTCCTGTATCTCTGTAGTAAGCTTGATTCTGATTTTGTATCTCTGTAGTAAGCTTAGTTCTGCTCCTGCATTTCTGTAGTAAGCTCGGTTCTGCTCCCATATCTCTGTAGTAAGCTTGGTTATGTTCCCATATCTCTGTAGTAAGCTTAGTTCTGCTTCCTTATCTCTGTAGTAAGCTCGGTTCTGTTCTCATACCTCCATAGTAAGCTCTGTTCTGCTACCTTATCTCCATAGTAAGCTCAGTTCTACTCCTGCATCTCTGTAGTAAGCTCAGTTCTGCTCCCATATCTCTGTAGTAAGCTTAATTCTGTTCCCATATCTCTGTAGTAAGCTTAGTTCTGATACCTTATCTCTGTAGTAAGCTCGGTTCTGTTCCCATATCTCTTTAGTAAGCTCAGTTCTGCTGCCAAATCTCTGTAGTAAGCTTGGTTCTGTTCCCATATCTCTGTAGAAAGCTCAGCTCTGCTGCCTTATCTCCGTAGTAAGATCGGTTCTACTCCTGTATCTCTGTAGTAAGATCGGTTCTGCTCCTGTATCTCTGTGGTAAGCTCGGTTCTGCTGCCCATGCATCTTCAATTTCTCAAAGGAGAACTCATGTTCCAGCCTGGCCATCTTCCACTAAATGACCATCAGGCCTGGTGACACTCTAGCTTCTTATGTAGTATGGATAATATTTTCTTTATAACTGCTTGCCTGAAATAAGAAATCCTTCCTTCTAGCTACTCTTTGTTTTAGACATCCTTGCCTGAGATAGGGAATATGTCTTCCTATTGCTTTTGGACCCCTTCAGAACATGTTATCTGATATGGCCTCCCTTTCTTGGCACCAAACACCCATTTCAATGTAGGTCTGTAAGCAGCAAGACCATAGGTCTATTCACTTCTCAATACGTCTCCCTATCTATCTAGCAAACAGTAACCTGCATTCCTTGTCCCCATGTAACTCTTCCCTTCCTGGGCTGGTCCCAATAGTTTACGCTGTGTGCAGCTAACCCAATGTGCAGAAAACAAACAAAAATAACATTTAAACTATAACAATCTGTGGCGCCCCTGAGGCTTCAGGCGCCATAGGGTATTACACCTCCTTTAAGGGGTAATATCCATCCTGGGTTAGGAGGAGGGGGTTAACTGCCGGTGCACAAAAAGTGCTTCTCACAGGGGGGTGAACTAGGGCAGACAGAGAAGTTAGCCATCATGAAACATGGGACTTCCCCAGTTGCTAGGACAACCACTGGGGGCAGGCACCACTTGTGGTAAGAAGTAGGTGCAACCATCTTACTAGAGCAGACTTTCCCAGGCACAGCTTGGGATAACATCTCGCACAGACAACAGGAGTCAAGTGTTTATCTTTCTTCGTGGGGCCCGTGGCTTGAAGCTGGAGTTCAGCCCGGGTTCCGGATAGCAAACGGGGGACATTTCACTAGAAAGACTAGACTGGTGGTGACCGTCAACTATCCAGGATCGGCTGGAGCCCATCGTGGCACAGACCGGTACTTTGGGGCAGCGCCTGAACTACCAGTGAGTAAAAAACCTGGAATCGCAGCCCCTGTCTCTGCCTCTCATTTGCCGTCGCCCAGCGCTGCGGAGCCAATGGGGACTACCACCACCCCGTCCGTCCTCCATCATCCTCGCCAGGGTTACCTCTCTCCGCCTGTGGGGAGTGACACCATTCCGGCTGCGACCTTCACCATCAGCCCAGGAGAGCAGCACCCGCAGCGGCGGCCCATCCCTGGCCACCGACCACAAGTGGTGTCACAATCTAAAAAGACTTTTCTCACCATCACTACCCCCATCCTCCATCCTAACTCCCATCCATCGCCTTCCCTCCCTTCTCTACGCCTATGGGTCACGAAACCGGCCAGGCCACCCCGTGACGACGTGACAAGTCAGGTAAAAATTCCTCGACCCCAGGGTGTTACAAATCCATTATATGACCATAACATTTTCAAGTTTCAAGGGGTGTGGGCAGCTTGTCCTCTTCTTTAGAGAACCATGATCTAAGATGTGAACACATTAAGACAGCTACGCCATATACTGTGTATTATATAGTTCTTAACTGACCATGGCCATTGTAGTTGGCCTGTGCACAAACTTTGCTAACCTTGCTGGTTATAATTCAACTTATGCCAAACCAAAAGGCACTATTATGCTACACAATATGAAGGTCAGTCTTCTAAACATACTGAACATAAAGTAAGGTATGTCTGTATAAAACCCATGATAAATGGAAGCCTAATAATTCAACTGCTTCGTCCACAATCTAAAAACAAAATCTTAAAAGCTGTCCAAACGGGAACACGCAATTATTAAAGAGGAAATGTCTGTTTTAGCAAATACATGTAATTCTTATAATAATTTAAGAACTTGTCTTCTTAGAATTCTGTATTGTGATGTTTTTGTTATTGCTCCTTAAATTTAATAAATAAATAAATGTACAACTGTATGTTACCAGTTAGTGGCGTCTTGCTTAACATAGTCGAATCAGTATTTACATTGTCAGACTGTGCGAAGACGCATTCATTTGACAAAGTAAATGGTAATACCCAATTGTCAATTATTCCTAAATTTGTAGAAGGAGTAAAAGATGAATTGCATAAATTGGAGCTTTAAAAAAACACAACATCCAACATTGTTGTGTTATAAGGAATATAAGTATTTTTTTAAACTGCCATGCCAAGAGAGCTGAAGATTTAAACATTTAAGGGGGTTCCTGGTATTAACTCATATTTTGCTTAGTTTTGCCAAAGGGGATGTCCAGGACACTCTTGAACTTTATGTGCGAATTTAGATGCAAAACTCTAGCAGAAAGTCGTATACACACCATTAGGATTTCACTTCATTGCTTAACAACACGCGCTCATCATGTGTATAACCTCCTTCCGAATTTCACTAGATCTGTTAATAGGATGACGAATGTACAGGCTAATTTACAAGTGGCACCATGACCACTCAGGGAAACATACAGTAGATAGGGTGAAGAAGATACAACTTTCTGTGTGGACAGTGGAAAAGATTATGGGTTTGGATAGAAAGATACACTGGACGCTGAACAGAAAAAGGAGACGGTAAACATCCAAAGTATGGCACCGAAGCAAAGATCCAAAGAAAGGGAAGGTAAAATGAAAAAAATATGATGGTCTTTATAATTACAGTTTAGCACAGATTAGTTTATGAAAAAATATATATTGTGGAGTCAAAATACCTCTTTATGTTATTACTTTCATTAGTTTAAGTTTTTTAACTTAGCTGATGAGATTTTGTTTATTAAATTTTTTTTTGTATTTTAAAATTAGACACAGACAACTAAACATGCATTTCCCAGGCTCTCCGAATGAACCGTGTGATATATTATCTCATAGAAGACCGTAGGGATAGTCATTTCTGAACACCACACACATTGATGCATCAGCTAAAAGGTAACATAATCCTCTCATCAGTCGTTAATTCCGATTTTTGTCACATTGCATTTGGCTTTGAAGTTGACATAAAACCTGTGTTTATATGTGAAGAGGGTGAACGCTTTACTGTGACTAATGAGCTAATAATTGCGTTTAATGCATTAACCATTTGATGAGTGATATAAATATTATCATGTATGTCACATTTTCATCAGTAATAGAAGATAACCAGACCCAACATGATGTAATTTAGATTTAAAAGAAAAGACATACCAGAATATGCCTCTATAAAATCTTTCTAAGGTCTGTAACCCTGGGATAGATATGTGAATATGTGTGTGTGTGTATATATATATATATATATATATATATATATATATATATATATATATATATATATATATATATATATATATATATATATATATATATTTATATAATATATATAATGCTATATTTTTATATATATATATATATATATAAATATAATGTGTGTGTGTGTGTATATATATATATATATATAATGTGTATATGTATATATATATATATATATATATATACCTTGTATACATATAGTAACAGTTCCGTACATTCTAGGTACTTATTCTGCAAATTTATTCGTAACCTAGGTATGTATGTAAAGAAAGAAAATACCACTGACTGCTTGGGCCATTCTGTTGCTCACCGTCCAGTTCTCTTCTTTCCGTCATTGGGCATGCCACAAGTCCAGTTTCTTTATTATAATAGGCCTGGACTTATGGATTTGTTCAGGCCTCAGTGGTTACTGTGTGTCATAAAGTAACAACATCAGTGTCCTGATGAAGCACAGTGATCTCAGTGGCATGGATGTGGCCAGAAGTCTTACAGATGGGGGTGCCCAGTGGAGGAAAGTGGACCAGACGATGAGCAGCAGGAGAGGTGAGTACTGGTTTGATTGTTTTTTTTTTAACCAATACTCATCCAGCCTTCCAGTCCTCTTACTTACATTGTCAAGCGTGGCACATCTTTGGGCTCTTTACTTTATTATAGACTAGGATTTTGTTCCAGGACAGAGGTTACTGTGTGCCGCCCCCGTGCCAGCAGTCAGCGCTGCTCGGGTCCGGACCTTCAGGGGTGGTGGCTCGAGGGTCTCCGGGGGTCTCGCCAACACGCCGAATAAAAGGGGGCACGTATATGTATGGGCTGGGCCGTATTAAGTTTGTGACGCCACCCACGGTGCGTGGTGAATTGGGACACCACTGCTGCAGTTATGGGGCGCCCGGGGGAGATGTTGTTAACCCCTCCGTGGACAGGGATGGTGGCCCCGGGGCCCGGTGGCTCGGTGCGGGGGATAGCGACCGCAGTGGGTGCTGGTGTACTCCCTGTTAGTAAAACACACGAGTCTCTGGTAAACCAAGGTGATGGTGGCCGGTGTTGCGGCCAGTTGCATTCAGGGTCCCCCACTCGGCTGGTGGTCTCTAGCTCTGTCCTTTGCACTGTTTTAAGTAGAAATGACTTCCCAGTTTGAAACATAGGACTCCGCTCCCGGCTGGATGTGGCCTGAGGAGCCGTGCCCGCAGACGCTGGCCCGTGGGATCTATGGGCCCTGGCGGTGACCTCTTATCCCTAATTAGTGGGCTGTTGTCTTCTATGAGGGACTTTGGGTGGGACAGGACCTCTAGTCCTGGCCTCAGTCGGTTAATTAACCAGTCCGCTTGGTTCCGGTTTCTGGCATCAGGGTCCGAGTACCCCCTAGTGCTATGGTTTCCGGGTCGGTTCCCCGTGTCGGTACCGGCGGGCTACAAGCCTGTCCCGGTCCACTTCGGTTCCACTGAGCCGTCTTCCCGTCTCCTGCTGACGGAGACCACCGTCTGCCACCTAACCAATGGCACCAGGGCTCCTACCCTGGTACTGTTCAATCTGGACTTCTCTGCTGGAGCTACACTTAGCTCCAGCCCACACTCCTCTCCAACTTGAACTCTAAAACTTATCTGCTTGCTTTCCCGCCCCGGGCTGTCTGGACCCCAGGGTGGGCGTGTTCCAACCACCTGGTCACGCCCACTGGTGTGTCTATCTTTCCCTAAGGGGGGTGACTAGGGTTTCAGGTCAGCTGTGTGTTGCCTAATGAGGCAAGGTGTTATGCAGGGGCCTAACTGTGACTACCTTGTTTTGCCAGGGCATTACAACTTAACGTTGTGACGCCCTGGTAAAAGTTTTGATGATGTTGCGATCTTATGATGCGCACAGTGTGCTACCGCTTGGATGCAGCCATGAGACCGGCCTAAAGTGAAGAGGTTGGAGATACGGCACTCCCAATAACAAACAATAACAATAAAAAAAGAAGAGTACTGGAGCACAAAGTAATGACGGCAGAATGAAGAGGATTGGACAGCAGCCAGAAAGGTTAGTGGTGAAGTGAGTTTATTAGGGTTTATTTTTGAACATACAATGTTCGTACTTATGTATGACCCCTAGGTTTTTCAGGATTGAAGCAATAGATAGCGTAGCTACTGGGGGCAGTGG
Source organism: Anomaloglossus baeobatrachus (assembly GCF_048569485.1). Taxonomy (NCBI): domain Eukaryota; kingdom Metazoa; phylum Chordata; class Amphibia; order Anura; family Aromobatidae; genus Anomaloglossus; species Anomaloglossus baeobatrachus. Next base: position 340,594,563 of record NC_134353.1, on the reverse strand, counting down.
CTTTGGGGGCTAATATACACTGTGAGGACCATTATACAGTATGCCACTGTGGGTGCCATCATACAGTGTAAAAAAATTATAAGGTTAGTCCATCATAGTTTTGGGGGGAAAACTATTTTCAACTAAAATTTATTTTTTGTATACTTTTGCATATAGAAAAGTTTTTTGTAATATGTATTGAAAACACAGCTTTTGGCTGTATGATTTCCTCAGTACACATAACATTGACGGTTATACATAATTTAGTGACAAAAAATGTATAATTGATGGAGGTTGAAATGTATAATTGATGGAGGTTGAGGTGTGCAGAATTATTAGGCAAGTTGTATTTTAGAGGATTTTTTTTATTATTGATCAACGACTATGTTCTCAATCAACCCAAAAGACTCAAAAAATCAAAGCTTAATATTTTTGGAGGTTGAATGTTTTTTTTTTTTAGATTTGGCTATCTTAGGAGGATATCTGTGCAGGTAACTATGACTGTGCATAATTATTAGGCACAAAATGTAGAAATAAACATTTCTGACATGCAAAAACAAAACCCCAAAAAATTACTGACCAATAAAGCCACCTTTCTTTATGATGACACTCAACAGCTTACCATCCATAGATTCTGTCAGTTGCTTGATCTGTTTACAATCAACATTGCATGCAGCAGCCACCACAGACTCCCAGACACTGTCCCGAGAGGTGTACTGTTTTCCCTCCCTGTAGATCTTACATTTTATGAGGGACCACAGGTTCTTTATGGGGTTCAGATCAGGTGAACAAGGGGGCCATGTCATTATTTTTTCATCTTTTAGACCTTTACTGGCCAGCCACACTGTGGACCAGTTGGATGCATGTGATAGAACATTGTCCTGCATAAAAAACATGTTTTTCTTGAATGATACTGAGTTCTTCCTGTACCACTGCTTGAAGAAGTTGTCTTCCAGAAACTGGCAGTAGGTCTGGGAGTTAAGCTTCACTCCATCCTCAACCCGAAAAGGTCCCACAAGTTCAGCTTTGATGATACCAGCCCATACCAGTACCGCACCTCCACCTTGCTGGTATCTGAGTCAGAGTGGAGCTCTCTGCCCTTTACTGATCTAGCCTCTGGCCCATTCATCTGGCCCATCAAGAGTCACTCTCATTTCATCAGTCCATACAACCTTTGAAAAATAAGTCTTAAGATATTTCTTGGCCCAGTCTTGATATTTTATCTTATGTTTCTTGTTCAAAGGTGGTCATTTTTCAGCCTTTCTTACCTTGGCCATGTCCCTGAGTATGGCACACCTTGTGCTTTTTGATACTCCAATAACATTGCAGCTCTGAAATATGGCCAAACTGGTGGCAAATGGCATCTTGGAAACCTCACGCTTGATTTTCCTCAATTCATGGGCAGCTATTTTGCGCCATTTTGCCCAACACGCTTGTTGCGACCCTGTTGGCTGTTTGCCATGAAACGCTTGATTGTTTCGTGATCACGCTTCAAAAGTTTGGCAAGTTCAAGACTGCAGCATCCCTCTGCAAGACATCTCACAATTTTGGACTTTTCAGAGCCCGTCAAATCTCTCTTCTGACCCATTTTGCCAAAGGAAAGGAAGTTGCCTAATAATTAAGCACACCTTGTATAGGGTGTTGATGTCATTACACCACACCCCTCCTCATTACAGAGATGCACATCACCTGATTTACTTAATTGGTAGTTGGCTCTCAAGCCAATACAGATTGGAGTAGGACAACATGTATAAAAATTATCATGTGATCAAAATACTCATTTGCCTAATAATTCTGTACACAGTGTAGATGGACCTAGGTCTTTTTTCAATCTACAATAACAAGCAAAAGGGTAACAATGTGTTGAACTTTGGACTTTCAGACTCCATATCTCACCATCTACTACAGCTTTGAGCATGAGACTATCTTAATTTTAAAAACAATCATCTTGGCTATCTCATACATAACTTTGACATGCAACTATATACCGTAAGATTAGATATACAGCTTCTTGTCATTTCACTCCATTGCTACTGTTTACTCCTGGTGTTTGGAAAATCTTTTTTTTCCTGTATACTACATATTACAACGTGTTTTCACATTCCCTAATAGCTCAGTGTGTTATTAGGTTAATTCCAAAGCAAAAGTCATTGGTTTAAATTGAGGAGCAGCCAAGAAGAAGTATTCACAAGAAAAGAGGAACAGCATCATCCAGCTCATTGACATCAGTCTCTCAGCCACGAAAATTGCCAAACTGCATCATATGAGTGCTAAGACATTTGGAATTATAAGAAATGAAGTCCGTCCATCCAAAAGCCAAGAGGTGCACGTCAAGGCAAAACACTGGAGTCAACAGGTCGGCTCAACACAAGGTCTATCAATTATTGTGTGACAAATACGGTAGTGTAAGTGTATGCTTCGTCTGTGAGATCACAGACATCCATGCAAGCACTATGCGACACATGTTACAAAAGTCTTGAATGGTGGCATGAAAAAAGGTGAAGAAGACAACTTCAGTATCATCATAAGAAGCGTCGAATCAAGTTTGCAAAAAATTATAAAAAGTGGACAGTAGAAGATTGGAAATGGATGATTTGAAGTGATTAGGTCAAAGTTAATAGACTAGGCTCCGATTAGTGCAAATGGGTCTGGAAAAAACAAGGAAAAAGATGCTAATGGATTGAGAAATTGAAGGAAAAGTCAAGTTCAGTGGAGGAAGCCTGCTGTTATGGGGTGTCTCACAGCCAAAGCATTGGATTCTTGACCAGGATCAATGCTGGTCTCCATACTAAGGTATATGTGAGTATCCAACAAGACTAGTTATTTTGTATACTCAAGTACTATGGGTTTGAAAAGGACAAGATAGTTTTCGAGCAGGACAATGACCCGAAGTCAAGATAGGCGAAGAAATGGTTCAATCTCAATGAAGTAGAGTTCTTGGATTGGCCCCCACAGTCCCCAGACCTCAACCAAATTGAAAACTTTTGGGGAGAGTTGAACAAAAGCTGTGTACATAACCAAGTGAGTCGACCAGTATGCGCCAACATTGGGAACGTGTAGAACAGATCAGGAATCAGATTTTGGTCAAGACATGCTTGATTCTGATTAGGAGCATGACCAGAAGGATTCAGGCAGTGTTGAAAACCAAAGGTGGATTTACAAAATACTAACAAAATAATACAAATAAAAATTTAATTTTAAGAAACAAAGCAGTAACAATGCACTGACATGAAAAAAAATCTGCATAACTAATCATATGTTAAATAGTTGCAGGTAAGATTTATGTATGAGATAGTCAAGATGAATGTCTATAAAATGAAGGTAGTCTCAAGCTTAAAGCTGTAGTGGATAGTGAGATATGGAGCCTGAAAATGAAAAGTTCAACACATTGTTACCCTTTTGCTTGTCACTGTGTATCTATGTCTCTAATGATTAGTGGTGATACTTAGCACTGTTTGATACTCGTTCAAGTATTGGGATGCCCGAAGCACTCGTTATTCGATTGACTATTGCAGGTGCTCGAGTGCTATGCTCGAGTCCCAGCCCTGCATATTTTTCGACTGTTTGACAACCAATAAACATGCGAAAATTGCCTGCCATACATGGTAATGCCATAGCCATTTTGGCTATTGGCATCACTGTGATTGGCCAACCTCATCTCATCATTGCATATGAATACTGTCCTTTAGAAGCAATTCAGGAAGAGTTGATATAGGAGGGAGACATCGGGAAAGAGCAGGGTTTGGACACTTGCATCCTTTAGTGCTTTTCATGTGGCACTAATGGGTATTTTTAGGCATGTTTAACCTAATAAACATATAAATAATTTAAAAATATGGTCTGGGTTCCCCTATTTTTGATAACCAGCCAAGAGAAAGCAGACAGCTGCGGACTGATATTATCAGACTAGGAATGTCAATGAATATTGTCCCCTTTCCAACCTAAAAATACCAGCTCACAGCCACCCCAGAATTAGCTGCTTATCAAAAATGAGGAGACTGCACTTCACTTTGTTAAGTTATTTATTTATTTAGTTTCCATCAGCGACCTGGGAGTCAAGGAATCTTTCCCATCCTGTTTCCATAAATTTCAGCAATTTTCCTGGGTCCCAGCTCTCCTGTTATAGTTTTAAGGAAAAATGCTTAGGGTCACAATTGACTTCCATTATACTCATTACTCCTATCAAACCTGTCCGAGCATCCTACCTGCTCTATTCGAGTAAACAAGCACTCAAGCATTTTAATGCTTGATCATCACAACTAATGATGCTCTGTTTCAGTGTGGAGCAGGGGCTCTGGTAGTGACTGCAGTATGTGCCCCCTAATGACGCTTCTTTTGAGAATCCCAGCATGCACTGAGATTTTCAAACAAAATGTCATACAGGAAGCAGGGAAAAAAACTCTATCAGTTAGATAGTGTAGTTAGTGACCAGTAGAGAGTTTTTAATGCAACCATATTAGAAATTATATGTAATCAATATTGCCATAGGCCCCCGAGGAAGCCCAAGTGAAACGCGCATGAGGGCTAACAGGTTGTAGGTCACATCCAGGGAGTAATGTGTAAGTAATTTGAGTGTATATTTTTAAAAAAAAACAAATAACTTTTCTACTATAGGGACAGTCTTATGACTGGTTATGATTTATATGCTGTATGTACATTATTACTTAGGCTTCAGAAATCCTTTCCCATGTGAGTGAATTTTTGCCGCAATTTTGTATACAACCCTGTGTATACAACGCTGTGAGTGACTCGCCAACCGAATTATTATCCACCTGAGTCTCTTCCTATCTATTTTACTTGTTATTTATGCCATTTCATATTAAATCTTTATAAAGTTACTTTTTTTAGTCTGGACCTGTGACTTCCAATGACTTTTGTAGGATCTACGTATTAGAAATTGGTTTAGATTACACTTATTACTAGATAGGGATTTGATTGAAAATGTGTTTAGCCTTCGGACCACCCCTTTATAAGTGTGCATCTTCTATCACTTATATTTGGATTTGAAGTTAATGAAGTTACTCTAGGTCCTGTTCATTTTACAGTATAGCTATTTTTTAACAAAAAGAAATAAATTAAGAATAAATATTTTTACTACTATCTCTAAAAATCACAAAGAGATTTTTTTTCAAATCAAAAGTGAATATTACAAAGCATTCTAACACAAGTGCTATTATAAGGCAGTGGTAATTTAAAGTCACATTTCCATTTGAAAGATCTTTATTCAACCTTGAAATATCTCAAAATCACAATGTGGAATGTCAAGTGGTTATTCATTATTTTGTAAGAAAGGCATCTCTGACCTATTGCATTCCTTACCTCCCTACATTCCAAACCAAATGCCATAATCTCATGAGATGCTTGCACAATTGTCTTACTAAACCCAAATAACAATTTGAAGGATCGTACAAGTACTACCACTTATGCAAGGTAAAAATGTTTTCTTTGTAAGCTGAGACAGTTGTGGCATTTGAAAACTAGCAATAAAACCATTGTCAATATCAGTCCCAATCAGCATATCTAATATATAAAGCTGAGCATGTGTGTGTGTGTGTGTGTGTGTGTGTCTGCTAAAGGAATCCACACCGTCACATTTACAATCACGAAATTTTGCGCAGCCACCTCATTTGACTCAGGGAACATCATAGACTATGTTTTGAGGGGAAAATGTAACCCTACGCTTTACAGTTATTAGCCAAAAGTCTGCTTACATTAAAGTCAATGGAGATGGAAGCTACAGGTCATTAATAGGAGCTCTGATTCGTGGGACACACACACAAGCACACACAGACATACACACACAGAGACAGACAGACAAACGCAGACAGACACAGACAGGGAGAGAGGCAGAGACAGAAAGAGGCAGACAGAGACAGACAGACACACAGAGACAGACACACAGAGACAGACAGAGAAAGAGATAGACAGAGGCAGACAGAAACAGGGAAAAAGGCAGACAGACAGAGACAGACAGACAGAGACAGACAGGGAAAGAGGCAGACAGAGACAGACAGAGGCAGGCAGGGAAAGAGATAGAAAAAGACAGACAGGGAAAGAGGCAGACAGAGAGAGACAAATAGAGACAGACAGGAAAACAGACATAGACAGACAAGCAGAGACAGACAGACATGGGCAGACAGGGAAAGAAACAGTGACAAACAAGATAAGAGGCAGACAAACAGAGGCAGACAGATAGAAACAGCCAGACAGACAGAGAGGGAGAGAGACAGAGAGGGGGGAGACAGACTGGCAGACAGACAGTGAGGCAAACAGACAGAGAGGCAGACAGACAGAGTGGCAGACAGAGACGGAGACAGACAGAGAGTGGGAGAGAGACAGAGAGAAACTTAGTTACTATCCCGGGCAATGCTGGGTACTACAGATAGTTTATTATAAAATTGTATCTCTGTTTTTTTTGGGTTTTTTTTTAAAGACTTTGTTAACATAATTACAGTTTCTCGTTTATACAGTTTTTCAGATATTGGTAAAAAAAGAAGCAGGCCTGTATAACCGTTTGCCTTTGCCATTACAAAGCTTCAGTGTCCATGTAATTGTTCCATTAATGGTTTTGCTTTTTTTAATACCTTTTCATTTCCTGCAGTACTACTCCCTGACTCTTAAACATGAGATATTCCAGCTATTCTTGCTTCTGCAATAGATTATGATATTACATATACATATACCTGCTGGACTGCATTTCCGATCAGCAGGTATCAAGCACCTGTCCTATTCACTGTTTCTACAGGTAATTAAAACCACCCTTAACCCCTTCAGCCCCGGGGCACTTTCCGTTTTTGCGTTTTTGTTTTTTGCTCCCCTTCTTCCGAGAGCCGTAACTTTTTTACTTTTCTGTCAATCTTGCCATATGAGGGCTTGTTTTTTGCAAGACAAGTTGTACTTTTAAATGAAACCATAAGTTTTACCATACGGTGTACTGGAAAACAGCAAAAAAATTCCAAATGCGGAAAAAATGCAAAAAAAGTGTGATGGTACAATAGTTTTTGGGATGTTTTATTCACGGTGTTCACTATATGATAAAACCGATGTGTGGGTATGATGCCTGAGGTCGGTGCGAGTTTGTAGACACCAAACATGTATAGGTCTACTTGTATCTAAGGGGTTAAAAAAAATTCACAAATTTGTCCAATAAAAGTGGCGCACGTTTTGCGCCATTTTCCGAAACACGTAGCGTTCTTATTTTTTGGGATCTATGGCTCACTGATGGCTTATTCTTTGTGTCTCGAGCTGACGTTTCTAATGGTACCATTTTTGCGCAGATGCTACGTTTTGATCGCCTGTTATTGCATTTTGCGTAAAGCTTGCGGCGACCAAAAAACATAATTTTGGCGTTTGGAATTTTTTTGCCACTACGCTGTTTACCAATCAGATTAATTTATTTTATATTTTGATAGATCGGGCATTTCTGAACGCGGCGATACCAAATATGTGTATATTTATTTATTTTTTAACCCTTTAATTTTCAATGGGGGAAAGGTGGGTGATTTGAACTTTTAGGTTTTTTTGTTTTTTTTTTTATTTTTTAAAACTTTTTTTTACTTTTTTTTATTTTACTAGTTCCCCTAGGGGGCTATAGCGATCAGCAATCCAATCGCTCTTATCTATCTGCTGATCACAGCTATACAGCTGTAAAGAGCAGATACAGTCACTTTCTGTTTCCCTCTGCTCCGTGCCGAGGGAAAACGAAAGTGAAACATCAGAGCTGCAGGTGTCATCACATGACCCTGTGCTACGATGGCAACCACTGATAGTCCCGTGATCACGCACATGACTTCCGGTGGGGGCGGCGGTAAGTAAAAAACATGGCCGCGCGCATATAGATCTTGCTGCCAGACTTTGGCAGCAAGATTTAAGGGGTTAATGGCCGCGGGTGGAATCGCTTCCACCCGTGGCTAGCAGGCACACATGTCAGCTGTTGAAAACAGCTGATATGTGTGCCGACCGCTGCCTTCCCGCGGCAGGGGGCGGGACTTAACGGGACACGCTCCATGACGGATATATCCGTCCATGGTCGTGAAGGGGTTAAGGTCTCCTTAACACATACAAACTCTGAAAACAAAGCAGTCTTCCACTCATACCCCTTTTTTTTTTTACAAGCTCTATAACTAGGTCAACCCAGCTATAGTCTACTCTATACCCCATAGATCAATGCAATTTATGTGCCTCCAGACAACATTTAAAGGTTACACGAGATTAAGACCTGTATGGTGCTTTATAGTCTGAAAAGATTTTCCTAACACAGCTACAGTGTTCACTGGGTTTAGGTTTCTACATTCTCCTAAACTGGTTCTCCACTTGGCTGATCATTTCTACAGTCAGCGTAGACTTACCGAACTGGCTTACAACCATCAAAATTTAGATGGAAGCCCACATAGAACTCTCGAAGGTCTAGATATGCCTTCCATTGGCACAACTCTATCAGCCAAAACAATTGTTGGATAATAGCTAGTGCACTCTGCACTTCAATCCAAATTGACTAGGCCTTCTTTGGAAAAAACAGCCAAACCATCTTTACCTCAGATTTCCTTACTAGTTACAAGTGAGCTCTTCCCACAGCCCCTCAGAGACCATGTTATCACATTTTTTAGCACCTGATCCACCAATTCAATTCAGGAACTTTCCAAATACTCTCTACCTCACTGAGGAGGGACAAGTTGCCACACCCAGTGACCAAAGACTGGATCTGTTATCTGCTTCAACCAAAAATATTCTGATGTAGCAAAGTCCATTCAATTGTGCCACACCTCTTTATAGAGAACCTGTCACCTCAGAAAATTATATTTACCTGCAAATGTGTGGTCAATCTGCAGGTAAATACCATTACAATTTAAGTAGACGTTAAGTAGGGTTTCATTGTGCATAAAAACAGGCCAGTACTAATTGCTCCTTTAGATGTATTATACCTTACCATCAACTTGTGAGAGGGCTTCTGGACTTGGAACATGCTCCTAATCAAAGGACACTATCATACTCCAATTGCACAATATGCTGTCCCAAAACTGTATGTTTCTGTCCATGAAGTGGACGCATAAGGAGACTCCGAATAAAAAAAATGGGAATATATGGTCATCAGAAAGGTCAGACGTAAAGGTAGTTATAGTGCTATATACACTCAGCATGATATAACAAACTAGGAAACCTAGATGCCAGTGGGTATGCTAAAGTTAGAAGTGCAAGTGGTCTGGTGCTATTGTGGTGCCCCTGAGGCTTCAGTCGCCACAGAGGTACTGCACGTCAGCCAGAGGTGTGGCATTCCATCTCGGGTATGGAGGAGGTCATCCACCGGTTCACACAAAACACAACACTCTCACTCAGCAACACCTCAACAGACATGGCAAGGGCATGTAATACCCAAAGCCAGACCGGGGGGGTGGAGTCTTAGGAGTGGGAACACACAGTAGTGTAAGTGGAGTGTCGAGTTGAGTTGGTGAAGAGGAGTTGAAAGGAGCAGTGGAGGAAGAAAGACCTGAGGTCTGGAGCTGGTGCCGCTTGACCAAGGCACAAGCAGAAGGGGTCCTAGAGACCACGGGAAGTGCAACATCCTCCCGTGGCCTTGTTTCACATACAAATTTTGGGTGGAAGGACTTGGTCGCAAATCGGGGACTATTCCCTAGGCTAGAGGAGAAGAACCTATGTACTCTACTAGTAAAACCAGAGACTGAGGTGACTGCAAGGCCACAACGAGTTCGCTGGAAGGTGACCCCAAGGGACCAAGGGACAGGGCTTTACACCACCCAAAAGGGTCCACAGGCACCAGCTCAGTGCACTGTGTGTGAGGTCGCATAGCAGGAAGGAGAAGCAAGCGCAGGAAGACAACCAGGAAAGGTACACATAAGAAAGGTATACCAGACTCGACCTCCGAACTACCCGGGATCGGCTGGAGCCCATCACAGTGAAACCCCAGCATTCCAAAGGTGGTCACTGGCATGTCATGTTACCTTGGAACCTGCTACAGTGAGCAAAAACCTTGAGACTGCATCCCTGTGTCGCTCCGTTATTCTCACGCGCCTCTGGCCAGCAACCCCGCCATCACCTACTACTACCCTCATCCTCGCTGGGGCCCAGCTCTACCTGTGGAGAGCTGCACCAACCATGCTGCGTCACCATCTGCCCCAGGGAGCCCAATCCCACAACGGCGGCACCAAACTTGCCACATACCACAGGTGGCGTCATGAATAAACTGTGATCATCCCCTTCCTATTTACTAAACGACACCGCCGGGGTCATGGAACCGGGCCCTGCCACCGTTGTATCCCAAGAGCAGAACTGCTGCCTGGTAATGAGTCACCCCAGGCCCCAGTGCGGGCGTGTCACTATTTTTCTAATGATGTCAATAAGCATTCAAAAGAACAGCACAAAAATGCCAGTAAGCAAAAGCGTTATGCTGTTCAAGGGTCAAAATTGTGGTACAGTGTTGCCTGATTTATTGGGGAATTCTCAGGTTATTAAATTTATTTATTTAGACAGATTAAAAATAAGCAAGAATGCAATAGACTTGCTTTTTCTATCTTTGCTTCCATCTTCCTGAGATGAGAGCCTTTATCTTTCATAGACCTCGCTCACACAAATGTATTGATCGGCATCGGAAGTGTAATGTGAGAAAACGTCACAGAATTAGAATGCTCTCAAATAATTTTTAAAAATCCTGTACAAAATTGAATTTTAAAAAAAAACATTTCATCCCTGTGATGCTGGTCATTACTTATGGATAGTATAGCTGGAAGCGTAGACAGACAAGCCAGGTTCAGGAAACAGGAGAACATGACAAGTAACAGGACACGACAAGTAAGCAGAAACGCCGTCAAGTCACAAGCCAAGGGTCAGAATTCCAGGATAGTACATATTAGACTCACGGAGCATACAGAGACATTGTCAGGTAACGATCCAAGGTCAGAAACCAGGAGGTAACAACAAGAACAGGGAGAGGGCAATGAGGAGTCAAACAACGGTCCGGGGTCAAGAAACTAGATCGCAACACAAGCACAAGCCAAGAGCACAACTGCAGAACCATAGAGTATGACTTGCGAGGCTCTGGGAAAGCATGCTCAGTAGTGAAACAGAGCAATTTCCAGGAAGGTGGGACACCTGAGTAAAAGCACCTCCCAGAACCTGCACGGAATCCTGTGCTGTCAAAAAATCTGCCAGCTAGTGCAAAAAGAAACACAGCAGAGCATCTCCAAACATGCACGATGCTCTGCACAAAACCGTCACTGCCGGCTCTGTAGTTCAGGAAGGTGTGGCAGAGCATCACCTGTGTGCATGATGCTCTGCACAGAAGAATAATGTAACTGCCAGCTCCGCAATTCAGGATGGCACAGCAGAGCATCACCAGTGTGCAAGATGCTCTGTACAAAGGAATTGTGACAATCCCCTTTATGAATGTGAAATTGTCTGTTTTGTGCTTTCATTTTTTACTCCCCCTCTTACATAACTTTTTTATTTGTCGATCAACATGATTTTGTAGATTGACTTAAAGATTTGAAGAACACTATTAAATGGTTTAACAGTAAAGGTTGGAACATCTGCCGTATATGATGTGGGTTCAGTTCCAGGGAATACTCCAAACATCCACAATGACCATGTAGCATAAATTTTAATTATGTGGTGGTTATCCAATTAAATTATAGGTGTTGTATAGATTTCTCACACTATACTGATGAAAAGTTTTAGTTGCGTGTGAAAAAGTTCTGCAAAGCAAAAATATTTTAAAAAATAAAGGTGTTAATAGTTCATTTTTATCAATTAAAATAAAAAGTGAATGAACAAAAGAGATATATAAAGTTATTTTTTTGTATGTGTGTTAAGGAGGGCCATTGAATCAAATAATTAACCTTGAGATGTAGGAGATTGTGGGAAAATGTCGATGAAGTTGTTTCTCCTTACATAAGCTGTTTAAGATACATCACCCTGCCCTGGTATGCAAGTAATGCAAGGAATGTCCAGATAGACGATCCCATGGAACAACCCACTGATGATCTCATCGACCAACCCACTAATGTAATGACCTCATGGACCAACCCACTGATGACCTCATTGACTAACCCACTGCTAGTGGTACTATTTTAGTATGCTTACTGTAGAGCTAACCATGCTTTTTTTTCCTTGTTTACATAAGCAGGAGCTCTGTTAAAATAAAGTTAGTTGAAGCCATGCCATTCTCTGATTAAGGTTAAATTCACATCTAAAGCCAGCTTTACACCTTACAATTAGGTATGCGATCTCGTATGCGATGTGACACACCCAGGTCGCATATGCGATTGAATGAGATTGCACGTAGGTCGTTCATTTGCTGTCACACGAGCGTTAGTAGTCTATGTTAAATTGATCAATGTTATGTGCGATCCTTTAGATCATGTGATCTGTGACGTATGCATTGGGCACCCTTTTTTTTTTTATTTATTGACTTGCCAAGCGTGTGTAATGTGTAGGGATGCGTTTTTACTATGTCATCTGCCATTCAGCTCTGCTACATGGCCGCTGACAGCAGACACAGACAGCCATGTAGCAGAGCTGAATGGCAGATGACAGCAGACACAGACAGAGCCGCATTGTCAGAATGAACTCGGGTGAACTTCACCCGACTTCATGGTCATGCTGCGGCTCTGTCTGTGTCGCGCCCTGATTAGCGGTCACCAGTGAAGGACTCACCGGTGACCGCTAATCCCCTGAGTAACTGAATTGAGCAGCCCTCTCTCATATACTCACCGATCCCCGATCCCCGGCGCTGCACAGCGTTCACACTGTTCCGGCGGCTTTTACTGTTTTGAAAAAGCCAGCCGCCCATTAAACAATCTCGTATTCCCTGCTTACCCCGCCCACCGGCGCCTATGATTGGTTACAGTGAGACACGCCCCCACGCTGAGTGACAGGTGTCACACTGCACCCAATCACAGCAGCCGGTGGGCGTGTCTATACTGTGTAGTGAAATAAATAAATAATTAAAAAAAACGGCGTGCGGTCCCCCCCAATTTTAAAACCAGCCAGATAAAGCCATACGGCTGAAGGCTGGTATTCTCAGGATGGGGAGCTCCACGTTATGGGGAGCCCCCCAGCCTAACAATATCAGCCAACAGCCGCCCAGAATTGCCGCATACATTATATGCGACAGTTCTGGGACAGTACCCGGCTCTTCCCGATTTGCCCTGGTGCGTTGGCAAATCGGGGTAATAAGGAGTTATTGGCAGCCCATAGCTGCCAATAAGTCCTAGATTAATCATGTCAGGCGTCTATGAGACACCCTCCATGATTAATCTGTAAATTACAGTAAAAAAACACACACACACGAAAAAAATCTTTTATTAGAAATAAAAAACACAAACAAATTCCCTCATTACCAATTTATTAACCCCGACAAACCCTCCATGTCCGGCGTACTCCACAGTCCTCCAGCGTCGCGTCCAGCTCTGCTGCATGGAGGAGACAGGAGCAGCAGAAGACACCGCCGCTCCGGTCACCTCCACGCAGGTAATGAAGACAGCCGCGCGATCAGCTGATCTGTCACTGAGGTTACCCGCTGTCACTGGATCCAGCGGTGGATGCAGCGGTGGCCGCGGGTAACCTCAGTGACAGCTCAGCTGATCGCGCTACTCACCTCCGCTCCGGTCAGCTCCAGTCAGCAACTGAGGTGAGTAGCGCGATCAGCTGAGCTGTCACTGAGGTTACCCGCGGCCACCGCTGCATCCACCGCTGGATCCAGTGACAGCGGGTAACCTCAGTGACAGATCAGCTGATCGCACGGCTGTCTTCATTACCTGCGTGGAGGTGACCGGAGCGGCGGTGTCTTCTGCTGCTCCTGTCACCTCCATGCAGCAGAGCTGGATGCGACGCTGGAGGACTGTGGAGTACGCCGGACATGGAGGGTTTGTCGGGGTTAATAAATTGGTAATGAGGGAATTTGTTTGTGTTTTTTATTTCTAATAAAGGATTTTTTTCGGGTGTGTGTGTTTTTTTACTGTCACTTACAGATTAATCATGGAAGGTGTCTCATAGACGCCTGACATGATTAATCTAGGACTTATTGGCAGCTATGGGCTGCCAATAACTCCTTATTACCCCGATTTGCCAACGCACCAGGGCAAATCGGGAAGAGCCGGGTACTGTCCCAGAACTGTCGCATATAATGTATGCGGCAATTCTGGGCGGCTGTTGGCTGATATTGTTAGGCTGGGGGGCTCCCCATAACGTGGAGCTCCCCATCCTGAGAATACCAGCCTTCAGCCGTATGGCTTTATCTGGCTGGTTTTAAAATTGGGGGGGACCGCACGCCGTTTTTTTTAATTATTTATTTATTTATTTCACTACACAGTATAGACACGCCCACCGGCTGCTGTGATTGGGTGCAGTGTGACACCTGTCACTCAGCGTGGGGGCGTGTCTCACTGTAACCAATCATAGGCGCCGGTGGGCGGGGTAAGCAGGGAATACGAGATTGTTTAATGGGCGGCCGGCTTTTTCAAAACAGTAAAAGCCGCCGGAGCAGTGTGAATGCCGTGCAGTGCCGGGGATCGGGGATCGGTGAGTATATGAGAGAGGGGGTAAGAGGGATAGACTGACATGGACAGAGAGAGAGGGACAGAGATAGTGACGGACTGACAGAGATTAGTGAATGACAGACATTGTGAGGCGCTTCAGAACGCAGCTTTTCAGCTGCGCTCTGAAGCGGACCTTTTTTAAGCTGCGGTGCAGAGCGCACACCTGCGCACATAGCATCAGACATCAAAATCGTATGAGGGATGTCACACGTTACAATTGACTAGTTTCGTACTACCAAACGTCCAATGTATGAGGAATAAACGACGTGTATGCAATATCGATCGCATGTAGGTTTCACACGCAAACACGTCACGAACGATGCCGGATGTGCGTCACTTACAACTTGACCCCGACGACGGATTGAAGGATTTATTGAAGTGTGTAAAGCAGGCTTTACTCTTTGTCTGGTGTCAATTCTTTCACGCGTGCACTTGATCCATATCCATTAGGCCAGGAGTAGGCAACTGGGGAACACAACTAGTGTTCACCCTAACATGTGTAAGATGTGGATGCCACACCGGGAGAAATAGTGAGAGCTGGGGATTGAGTATTGGGGAATGGCCACTAGAGATGAGCGGTGTTCGAATCGAACCATTCGACAATTTCAAATTCGAGTTGCTTTGGGCGATGTTCGAGTCGTTCGACGAACTCGAACAATTTGCTTCACGTTCGACAGTTCGAGTTGACGTTCGATAATGGTTCGATCACCAAAAGCGTGGCTTTTCACAGTAAGGCAATGTGCGCATGTTGCGTATTTGCATGCGTCCTGCGTCCCCAGTACAATACCTCTCTCTTTCCTACTCACCGATCAGCTACACGGCTGTCACAAAGCTCCGGCGGCATTTCCTCTTTTGAAAATGGCTGCCGCTAATTATTCAATCTCGCATTCCCTGCTTTGCCCGCCTACCGGCGCCCATGATTGGTTGCAGTTAGACATGCCCCTACGCTGAATGACAGCTATCACTGCAACCAATCACAGCCGTCGGTGGGTGGGTCTATATCATGCAGTAAAATAAATAAATAAATAATTTTAAAAAAAAACCTTGTGGTTCCCTCCAATTTTGATACTAGCCAAGATAATGTAGATTATATGGCCCTGACTCTTGACTAGTCAGACTAGACCATGTGGAAGATGGGATGGTGCTGGTAAACAAAAGAATTATCTGCCTTCCAGCCCACAACTTGCTCACACTTTTCTCAACAGTGATGTCCCATACTTCCCTGCAAAGAGACAGGAAGCTAGTGTGGCGCCCATGACCTGGTCAGGCACCACTGAGTATTGCACCCATGCTGGGACAGTACTTCCAGGTAATCCTAAGGGCCAGAATGAGGTGTGTACGCACAGACACATAGCAACCAGTTCTCTCACACCATGTCTCCGGCCCGACTCCGGGTGAGTCCGATGCTACCCCTTCTTTACCTGGTGTGCTGATCCTGCCGGCGCTACCATTGGAAGACGGTGCAACGCCCACGCAGTCCCGACCTGAAGCGGTCACAGCACCCTCTCCACTGGACAGGGGTCCGGGTGCCCTGTCCTCATCTCACCTGGTTGTTAAAGGCCCGGTCATTGAGCTGCTGCTTACCAGACCTAAAGCGGTCGCACCACCCTCTCCGCTGGAGAGGGATCCGGAACACCCACCACCATCCTGCCCGGTTGGCAAAGGCTCGACCCCAGAACTGCAACGTATCCGACCGGAGGAGGTTGCAGCACCCTCTGTAAGAGAGGGAGACCATGAGGCCGCACTGCTGTCCCCCCACCGACCGGGAGAGGTCGCAGTGTACCGCCCCACTCTCAGCAGCCGAGCTGCTCGGATCCTGCCCTTCTGTGGCTGGCTCAAGGGTCTCCGTACCCGAGGGCCTCACGGTCACTTCAAATGAAAAGGGGTAGTGATGGGATGGTGGATTTAGGACGTATATGTACAGGCTGAGCCATACGGAGTTCGTGACGCCACCCACAGTGTGTGATGATATTGGACACCACCTCTGCAGTTACAGGGCACCCGGGGGAGATGTTGTGCAGCAAGTTGTTAACCCTTCTGTGGGCAGGGTTTGTGGCCCCAGGACCCGTAGGGGGTTTGGCAGTGCAGGGAGATGGGCGGCTGCAGGGTGCTGGTGTACTCACTATTAGAAACACACACGAGTCTCTGGTAAACCAAGGTGATGGTGGTCGGTGCCCACAGCCGGCTGCGTTCGGATTCCCCCACCCGGCTGGTGGTCTCTGTCTTTCTCCTGCACCTGTGTAAGATAGTGGACTGCCTGTGCTTGCAACTTCAGGAGTTCGCTCCCGGCTTGTGGTTGCCTAAGGAGCCCTTTGCCTGCAGACGCTGGCCCGTGGGATCTCTGAGCCATGGCAGTGGCCTTTTATCCCCCTCGGTGGGCTGTTGCCTTCAGTCGGGACTTTGGGTGGGACAGGACCTCTAGTCCTGGCCGCAGTCAGTTAATTAGCTATCCCCCAGTCGCTTCTGGACCTAGCTTCAGGGTCTGAGTACCCCCCTTTGTGCTCCCGTTTCCGAGTCGGTTCCCCGGATCAGTACCAGCGGGCCACTACCTGTCCCGATCCACCTCGGTTCCACCGAGCCGTTTTCCAAGCTCCTGCAAACGGAGACCGCCATCTGCCTCCTAGCCAAAGGCACCAGGGCTCCTACCCTGGCACCTGTTCAACTTGCATTCTCGCCTCTGCTGGAGCTGCACACAGCTCCAGCCCCCACACCTCTCCAACTTGAACTCTACAAACTGTCTCACTACTTTCCCGCCCCAGGCTGTCTAGGACTCCTCGGTGGGCATCTTCCAACTGCCTGGTTCCACCCCCTGGTGTGTCTATCAAGCCCTGAGGGGGGTGACTAGGGTTTTGTGGTTGGCTGTGTGTTACCTGTGAGGGAAGGGTGTAATGCGGGGCCCTATTTGTGACTACCTGGCCCGGCCAGGGCGTCACAGCAGCACTCTCCACCAGGGAGGGAGAACAGGTCCTGCAGCCAGTGGCAACCACCACTCCATCACCTACCCGACCTAACCAGGTTGCAACAAACCCCAGCAGGGAGGAAGAGATGGAGAGTGCGTCACTCACCTGGTGGCCCGCTGATTACTAGGTGATGTCAATGCGGAGACCAGCCCACAGAGAGCGATGTTGGGTGAAAGCCGGTCGCCCACACCCCCTTGTAGAGCCCATCCCGGGAAGTGAGCAGTTGGAGGCCCGGGACCTGCAAGAAAAGCAGTCCATGACCGGATCCCGGTCTCGAGGTCCCCTCCACCTGGGAGTAGTGGAGGAGTTTAATTGCCACAAGGGGTGGGGTTTTATTCTGGAAGCAGGGGTAAAATAGGAGATTTTTGTGTGCAATCCCATCTACAGTGGGGTCACCCTGGCCGTGACCTGTACATGGGGGACATAATGGAATTTACATGGCATATGGGGGAGAGAGGCTGGTTCGCTTTGGATGTGGTGCCATGTACAAGGGGAACCTCGGTGAGCCCAGGTTCCACCCCCACCGCTTCAACCAGGTCCCCATTGTCACCACTGCCAGGGGACACCCATGACACGACCTCCAAGGGTCAGTGCACAAAGGTATTGAGCACTAACCTTGAAAGGCGAAAGTCAATCTAGTCAATATAGTTTAGTCAATATAGTCAATTTAGTATAGTTTAAAAATGTTTTTATTTTTTATTAAAGCAACGTTTAAGAAAATGTGCCCGCAAGGACTTTTGCGTGAACTTTTTAAATATATTTAGCACCAGGTTATGTGTACTTTATATGGACCATAGGTTATGAACTGGCTAAAACCACAAACTCTCGCAGTGTACATAGTTACCCTAGTGGTACCAACCCCAGAGTCTGCCTGTTGAGGGGCATGGCTCTGCACCACCAAGGGGGTATTTATGGTGCCTGCTCTCCAGCACAAGGAAACGAAGCAGGTAGGCCTGTTTATGGGGCCTACCCTACGCCACAAGGATAAGGAGGACTGTCACCAGAATGGTTTACGGCGGACCAGGCAGAGACCAGGTCACCAAAAGGACTGGTAATTACTCTACATTCAGGTCTTGGGTTAAAAAGACTCGTGGGTGGTGGGTGGTGGTGGTATGGTACCTGGTATGTTTACATGTAAATATCTCCCCTGTGTAGGAAAAACTTGTGTTATGTTTTTCTTGTCTTTGCAGCCCGAGGACGTGCTGTTGATAACCAAGGGGGAATTTGGCGCCCCTGACCCAGTCAGGCACCACTGAGTATTGCACCCATGCTGCGAAAGTACTTCCAGGTAATCCTAAGGGCCAGAACGAGGTGTGTACGCACAGACACATAGCAACCAGTAGAGTTGAGCGATGTTCGAGGTTTGCCAATTTCATGTTCAAGTGATTTTGGGGGGTGTTCGAGATCGATCTCGAACTCGAGCTTTTTACGATCACCATAAACATGGCTTTTCACAGTAAGGCTATGTGCACATGTTGCTATCTGCATGCGTCCTGCGTCCCCAGCACAATCCCTCTCCCTTTCTTACTCACCAATCACGGGCGCCTCGCTCCACGTCTGTCACAAATATGCGGTGTCTTTTCCTCTTTAGAAAATGGCTGCCGCTTCGTTAGTCAATTAGTTATTCCGTGCTTTCCCAGCCCACCGGTGCCTATGATTGGTTGCAGTCAGACACGTCCCCAAGCTGAGTGACAGCTGTCTCACTGCAACCAATCACAGCCGCCGGCGGGCGGGTCTATATCGTGCAGTAAAATAAATAATAATAATAAAAAAAAAATGCGGTTTCCTCCATATTTGATACCAGCCAGGATAAAGCCACACGGCTGGAGGCTGGTATTGTCAGGATGGAGAGCGCCACGGTATGGGGAGCCCTCCAGCCTAACAATATCACCCAGCAGCCGGCTGGAATAGTCGCATCCATTAGATGCGACTGTCCTGGGGAACTCTACCCAGCTCATCCCGAATTGCCCTGGTGCGGTGGCAATCGGGGTAAAAATGAGTTTAATCATGCCAGGCGTCTCCCCGAGATACCGTCCATGATTAAACTTAAAGTGAAAGTAAAGAAACACACACACCGAAAAATCCTTTATTTGGAATAAAAGACAAAAAAATCACCCTCTTTCACCCCTTTATAAACCCACAAATACCCCTCTAGGTCCGACGTAATCCACACGACACTGTCAGCTCTGCAGAACACGAGTGCTCTTAGTTATCAGCTCCACGCAGCAATAAAGTGAATCGTGCGGTCAGCAGAGACTTCTTCTTTTTTTTTTTTTTTTTTTTTTAAATTATAATTATCTATTTATAAAGTGAAAGTAAAAGTGGATAGTGTTCGCCTATGATGCATGAGGGTGCGAGTTCTAGTCCCAATAAAGAATTTCTTTTTTTTTTTTTTAAATTTTAATTATATTTATAATATATTTATAATATATTTATAATTAGAATTTAATTATGCACTGAGGGGAGGAGCCGGACATCAGCTGTGAGCTCTCTCTCTCCTTTCTCCCTCTCTTCTTTCTCTCATTTCTTTCTATCTCTCTTTCTCTCTCTTCTTTCTCTCTCTCCTTTCTCCCTCTCCTTTCTTTCCCTCCTTTCTCTCTCTCCATTCTTTCTCTTCTTTCTCTTCTTTCTCCTCTTTCTCCTCTTTCTCTCCCTCTCTTCTTTCTCTCTCTTCTTTCTCTTTCTCTCTCTTTCTCTCTCTCTCTTCTTTCTCTCTTTCTCTCTCTCTTCTTTCTCTCTTTCTCTCTCTCCTTTCTCTCGTTCTCTCTCTCTTCTTTCTCTCTTTCTCTCCCTTCTTTCTCTCTTTCTCTCTCTCTCTAATTTCTCTCTTCTTTCTCTCTCTCTCTTTCTCAGACCAGGCGATGATCAGCTGATGCGGTCACCTGACGGAATCAGCTGACACTATAAGTCGAGCGGTGAGGCCGGCTTTTTATCGCCCGGCCGGCTAAACTATCAGCTGATGCCATCGGACAGGAGTCTGCACTGAAGTGTGTAGTTTGTTTTTTTTGGCACTGATGCATCAGCTGATTGTATAAAAGCCGTTTATACAATCAGCTGCTGTGTCATGTGATTCAGGCCCTTGAACCTGACACATCATCTGATCGCTTTGCCTTCCAGCAAACCGATCAGATGATATTGGATCCGGATTGGACGGCGCAGGACCCTTGACCCAGGATTACTGCGGAGGGGGGTTCTTTATTTCAATAAAGATGGAGTCACTAATTGTGTTGTGTTTTATTTATAATAAAAATATTTTTCTGTGTGTTGTGGGTTTTTTTATCGGTACTAGAAATTCATGGTGGCCATATTTTTTTAATTATATTTATAATATATTTATAATTAGAATTTAATTATGCACTGAGGGGAGGAGCCGGACATCAGCTGTGAGCTCTCTCTCTCTCTCTCTCCTTTCTCTCTCTCTCTCCTTTCTCTCTCTCTCTCCTTTCTCTCTCTCCTTTCTTTCTCTCTCTCTCTCTTTCTCTCTCTCTCCTTTCTCTTTCTTCTTTCTTTCCCTCCTTTCTCTCTCTCCATTCTTTCTCTTCTTTCTCCTCTTTCTCTCCCTCTCTTTTTTCTCTCTCTCTTCTTTCTCTCTCTTCTTTCTCTCTTTCTCTCTCTCTCTTCTTTCTCTCTCTCTCTTCTTTCTCTCTTTCTCTCTCTTCTTTCTCTCTTTCTCTCTCTTCTTTCTCGCTTTCTCTCTTCTTTCTCTCTTTCTCTTCTTTCTCTCTCTCTTTTCTTTCTCTCTTTCTCTCTCTTCTTTTTCTGTCTCTCTTTCTCTCTCTCTCTTTCTCAGACCTGGCGATGATCAGCTGATGCGGTCACCTGACGGAATCAGCTGACACTATAAGTCGAGCGGTTAGGCCGGCTTTTTATCGCCCGGCCGGCTAAACTATCAGCTGATACCGTCAGACAGGAGTCTGCACTGAAGTGTATGTTTGTTTTTTTTGGCACTGATGCATCAGCTGATTGTATAAAAGCCGTTTATACAATCAGCTGCTGTGTCATGTGATTCAGGCTCTTGAACCTGACACATCATCTGATCGCTTTGCCTTCCAGCAAACCGATCAGATGATATTGGATCCGGATTGGACGGCGCAGGACCCTTGACCCAGGATTACTGCGGAGGGGGTTCTTTATTTCAATAAAAATGGAGTCACTAATTGTGTTGTGTTTTATTTATAATAAAAATATTTTTCTTTGTGTTGTGGTTTTTTTTATCGGTACTAGAAATTCATGGTGGCCATGTCTAATATTGGCATGACACCATGAATTTCGGGCTTAGGGCCAGTTGATAATATACAGCTATCCCCAACCCCATTATTACCCAGCGAGCCATCTTTCACCAGGGCAGCTGGAAGAGTTATTACTGCCTATCTTTACCATAAGAGGCAGTAGCTGAGTGGATAGAGTGTTCGGCTATGAAGCATGAGGGTGCGAGTTCTAGTCCCGGTAATTTTAATTATATTTATAATATATTTATAATATATTTATAATTAGAATTTAATTATGCACTGAGGGGAGGAGCCGGACATCAGCTGTGAGCTCTCTCGCTCTCGCTCTCTCCTTTCTCTCTCTCCTTTCTTTCTCTTTCTCTCTCTCTCTTTCTCTCCTCTCTCTCTCCTTTCTTTCCCTCCTTTCTGTCTCTCCATTCTTTCTCTTCTTTCTCTTCTTTCTCCTCTTTCTCTCCCTCTGTTTTTTCTCTCTCTCTTCTTTCTCTCTTTCTCTCTCTTCTTTCTCTCTTTCTCTCTCTTCTTTCTCTCTTTCTCTCTCTTCTTTCTCTCTCTCTCTTCTTTCTCTCTTTCTTTCTCTCCTTTCTCTGTTTCTCTCTCTCTTCTTTCTCTTTCTCTCTCTTCTTTCTCTTTCTCTCTCTTCTTTCTCTTTCTCTCTCTTCTTTCTCTCTTTCTCTCTCTTCTTTCTCTTTCTTCTTTCTCTCTTTCTCTCTTTCTCTCTCTTCTTTTTCTGTCTCTCTTTCTCTATCTCTTCTTTCTCTCTCTCTCATTCTCAAACCTGGCGATGATCAGCTGATGCGGTCACCTGACAGCATCAGCTGACACTATAAGTCGAGCGGTGAGGCCGGCTTTTTATCGCCCGGCCGGCTAAACTATCAGCTGATGCCTTCGGACAGGAGTCTGCACTGAAGTGTGTAGTTTGTTTGTTTTTTTTGGCATTGATGCATCAGCTGATTGTATAAAAGCCGTTCATACAATCAGCTGCTGTGTCATGTGATTCAGGCTCTTGAACCTGACACATCATCTGATCACTTTGCCTTCCAGCAAACCGATCAGATGATATTGGATCCGGATTGGACGGCGCAGGACCCTTGACCCAGGATTACTGCGGAGGGGGGTTCTTTATTTCAATAAAGAGGGAGTCACTAATTGTGTTGTGTTTTTTTATAATAAAAATATATTTCTTTGTGTTGTGGTTTTTTTTTATCGGTACTAGAAATTCATGGTGGCCATGTCTAATATTGGCGTGACACCATGAATTTCGGGCTTAGGGCCAGTTGATAATATACAGCTATCCCCAACCCCATTATTACCCAGTGAGCCATCCGTCACCAGGGCAGCTGGAAAAGTTGGATACAGCACCAGAAGATGGCGCTTCTATGAAAGCGCCCTTTTCTGGGGTGGCTGCGGACTGCAATTCGCAGCAGAGGGGCCCAGAAAGTTCAGGCCAACCTGTGCTGTGGATTCTAATCCCCAGCTGCCTAGTTGTACCTGGCTGGACACAAAAATATGGCGAAGCCCACGTCATTTGTTTTTTAATTATTTCATGAAATTCATGAAATAATTATTAAAAAAAGGGCTTCCCTATATTTTTAGTTCCCAGCCGGGTACAAATAGGCAGCTGAGGTTTGGGGGCAGCCCGTAGGTGCCTGCTGTACCTGGCTAGCATACAAAAATATGGCGAAGCCCACGTCATTTGTTTTTTAATTATTTCATGAAATTCATGAAATAATATAAAAAGGGCTTCCCTATATTTTTGGTTCCCAGCCGAGTACAAATAGGCAGCTGGGGGTTGAGATCAGCCCGTAGGTGCCTGCTGTACCTGGCTAGCATACAAAAATATGGCGAAGCCCACGTCATTTGTTTTTTAGTTATTTCATGAAATTCATGAAATAATTAATAAAAAAAGGGATTCCCTATATTTTTGGTTCCCCGCCGGGTACAAATAGGCAGCTGGGGGTTGGGGGCAGCCCGTAGGTGCCTGCTGTACCTGGCTAGCATGCAAAAATATGGTGAAGCCCACATAATTTTTTTGGGGGGCAAAAAACTCCTGCATACAGCCCTGGATGGAGTATGCTGAGCCTTGTAGTTCTGCAGCTGCTGTCTGTCTTTATGGAGGAGAGCAGACAGCAGCTGCAGAACTACAAGGCTCAGCATACTCCATCCAGGACTGTATGCAGGAGTTTTTTGCCCACCAAAAAAATGACATGAGCTTCGCCATATTTTTATATGCTAGCGAGGTACGGCTGCCCCCAACCCCCAGCTGCCTATTTGTACCCGTCTGGGAACCAAAAATATAGGGAAGCCCTTGTTTTGATTATTTTATGAATTTCATTAAATAATTTTAAAAAAAAATCGGCATGAGCTTCGCCCCATTTTTGTGTCCAGCCAGGTACAACTAGGCAGCTGGGGATTGGAATCCGTAGCACAGGTTAGCCCGAGCTTTCTGGGCCCCTCTGCTGCGAATTGCAATCTGCAGCCGCCCCAGAAAATGGCGCTTTCATAGAAGCGCCATCATCTGGTGCTGTATCTAACTCTTCCAACAGCCCTGGAGCCGGGTGGCTTGCTGGGTAATTATGAGTTAATACTAGCTTTGTTTTACTAGCTAGTATTAAGTCAGAGATTCTTAATGTCAGGCAAGTTTGACCCAGCCATTAAGAATCTCCAATAAAGGGTTAAAAAAAAGACACCACACAGAGAAAAAATACTTTAATATAAATAAATACACAGACACACTTGGAGACTCCATGCTTATTACTCCCTGTCAGCCCTACATGATCCTGCTCTGTCTTCTTTCTCCTTCAACCCATGCAGCTCTGCTATATCAGCAGTGCTGCATGGGGGAAGACGCTGCTGTTCCTGTGCAGTCTATTCACTCCGTGAGGGACCAGAAGCTGCTGCCTGTAAGTGGTGAGGTCACCGCTGACAGGCGCGTTGCTATAGCAACGGTGATCTCCATTATTGACCGGCTGTGGCAGCCAGGGAATAACGGAACGCGGAAGCAGAACGGGGAGTCGACCTTGTGCTAGAGCATGTCACCGGTACATGGAGATACATAAACAATCACCGCGTACTGGATGCACTGACAGGTCCTACCATGACGTCAAATCCATGTGACCAGTCTGTAGCCAATGAGATAATAGACACGTGACTCATCACATGGCTATTTTGACGTCACGATAGGTCCTATGCTGGTGCTGGTTACCGGGTGGACGCAGCGATTATCGGAAGGAAAAGCGGCGGGAGACAGAGTCCAGGAAGCATCGTGGGGACAGGTAAGTGTTATGGCAATGTTTATTAACTGTATGTGTACATTTATAATGTGTTTTTATGTGTTTGTGTTTGCCTCCCATTGGTTTCAATGGGGTTCGAGAGGTTCGTCGAACGGCTCGCCGAACCGAACTCGAACGCGGCCTCCGTTCGACGAACTGAACCGAACTCGAGCCTCTAGAGGGTGGCTCGTCTCTACCAACCAGTTCTCCCACACCATTAGATGGGACCCTTGGGCAGTCTCCAGAGGGGTCTGGCCTTCAATTCTTGTCAAGGGGTGAAGCGGAGGGTCTGGGAGCTAGAAAGTGCAAAGGCTGTCAGGAAAAGAGGCAGGAGATCCAGTCTGCTAGTGGTGAGCGGTGGTCGCAAGGTGCATACGCGCGCAGTCACTAGTCAGACCTGCACGGGGTAGTAACCGTTGGCGGGGGAGAACGGTCCCCTGGTAGTTAGAGTATGGAGCTCCTGGTGACTAGGCACATACGGGGTACAGGTCCCTATTGCAGACTCGAATTTAATGACCTGCTAAACCTGCCGGTGAGGGAAACTACAGGTACCTCATCAACCTTACAGAGTCCGAGCCTCAGTAGCAACGCGGGGACCCATAAGGGGAAAGAGCCAGAAGCCATCTCACTTGGTCCACGCTGTCAGCAAATGGGCCGAACACAGGGGAGAAAAGGCAGTAGCGACTCCCTGGATTAACCCCCATGGTACTTCACTTCAGGGGGTTATCCGAATACAGAGTGCTAGGAAGGCGAGCTAACAGTTTACCCTCAGACTGGCCCGAAGGAACCCTGGTCTTACCTGGTTAATCGCAGCAACGCCCGGGTCAGCTCACAACAACACCTAAGTGAGTAAAAAGCAGTTGAAAGACTTTTGGACTGAGCCTGAGTTATTCCTGGACCCACTATCCTACTCACCCGAGCCCCTTGGGCCTGCCTCCCTCACGGGAGGGTACATCATCTGGCTGCAGACCCCATTAGCCACAGACACTCGTAAATCCTGCAGCGGCGGTCATCCACATCCCTGATCGCAAACCGTGAGTGGCGTTACGACATATAAAAATCAAAATTGACTTTACCTGTTGCCATATCAAACAAGTCCTGTGGCGTCCCTGAAAAGGATCATCACCCCTGGGGCGTCACTAGGTCTAGATAAGTGCGTTTGCAGTGCTCCGGCACCAGGCCCAGTTTTCCCTGGTTCATGGCCATGGCCTCTGTGTGCACCACCATCAGCAGGACATCCACTTCCATCTCCCTTACCACAGGCCTTGCACATTTTAAATTATGTACCCAGCTAAATCCGGTATTGTTAGAGAATAGAATAGATTTTTTTAGCTAGCTGCAGCACACTGTATAAGGCTACAATCCCAGCCTACAGACCCATAACACATGATTCTACTCTAGAATCCCTCTTGACATTAATTGCAAACTAAGAGTGGTATTTAAACAGAATAGTATATATTTTTTATCCAAAAAGAGACAGAATAGGCAGCACTCAGCGGCGTCCAAATGCAGAATTTGTTCCAAATGCAGAATTTATTCCAAATTCATATCAAGGGGTACAAGTGGTGGGGGAGGGTGAGGACTAAACTCACAACACTTGACGACGGCGAGCCGTTTCGCACCTTTGTGCTTCCACAGGTCCAGTGAATTGAGACTCAAGATCCATCTCCTTTTCAGGGTGGAACGGATTTTGCGTCATCAAGTGATTAAAATACAAATATATTTAAATAAACAACACCAGTTGCAATTATAAAGATGGACATACATTTTTAAATAGGCATAAGTATTTTTAAAGAGAAATATTACAAAATCATCAAAAGAAAAACAATCTAGTTTTTTATAAAAAGACGGATAAGTCATTCTTATCGTTCATACCTAGGGGGCTAAGGGTATGTGCGCACGTTGCTTTTTACCTGCTTTTTTGCTGCTTTTTCTTCTGCGCTGTTTAATGCCAAAATGGATGTGTTCTTCTATTCAAGCAAAGTCTATGGGAATTTGGGTTTCTTGTTCACACTATGTTGTTCAAAATGCTGCCTTTTTGAGGCAGAACTTTGGTCAAAAACTCAGCTTTGCAGTGCAAAACCCAAATGGCAAAAACAATTGACATGTTGCTTCTTTGAAAAGCTGAGTTTTTGACCAAAGTTCTGCCTCAAAAAGGCAGCATTTTGAACAACAGTGTGAACAAGAAACCCAAATTCCCATAGACTTTGCTTGAATAGAAGAACACATCCATTTTGGTATTAAACAGCGCAGAAGAAAAAGCAGCAAAAAAGCAAGTAAAAAGCAGGTAAAAAGCAACGTGCGCACATACCCTAAGAGGCGATGGGTGTCGCCTCCTGTAGCACGGAGGTTAACCTTTGTTATTCCGGCAAATTGTAGAAGCTGAGTATTACCTTCATGATAATTACGCATATGTTTTATTAAACGAGGTGATCCTGTCCCAGACGTGATGGATTTGAAATGCTCTCTGAAAGTGGTCGGATTGTCTTTCCTATGTAAAAACGCTGACACGGGCAAAAAATAACATAAACCAAAAAATTGGATTTACATGTAATGAAATCATTTATTTTGATAAATTCATTGCCAATTTTTACAGTATCTCCCGTGCAGCGATATTCACGTAAAGGGCAATTGCCACATTTAAAGTTTCCTATGGCTTTTTTATGATCTAACCAGGTTTTTTTCTTTTTAGTTACATAGCGATTTTGTACTAATATGTCACATACGTTTTTACTCCTTCTATAAGAACGGCTCGCCGTTGTCCAGCGTTGTGTGCTTAGTTCTCAACCTCCCCCACCACTTGTACCCCTCTGTATGAATTAGGAATAAATTCTTCATTTGGACGCTGCTGAGTGCCGCCTATTCTGTCTCTTTTTGGATATACATATGGTCTACATCCTAGGACGTGCACTCAGATCCTATGCTCCTCAAGAACAAACAAACGGCATTCCCTCTGGATTTGCAGTACCCGGTTTCTTTCTCACTTTGGTATTTCTGGACTGGACTTGTGCTTTACCGTGAGTGCACGCTTCTATATAATCCATTTATATTATTCATCTGCTTAATGTTCGTTCCTTGCATATTATAATGACTGACCCAACAGAAGAAATGTCTTTGGGAACACCTGACAGTGGTATACTAGCGGGGAGGGATGACGCCACAACGTTTTTCACCAGTTGCAATGAGAAGGTGGACACAGAAGTAATGGGCAGCAAAAGATTAGAAATGAAAATCAGCAATCTAGCTGAAAAGGAAATTAGTCTTTTTTGGACAGTACAATCTTTAAAATCATACCAGGAGAGCCATAGAGTTCCACGAGGCTTGCGTATCTTGAAAAACATATCCTTCTACCAAGACGATTTGAGTTTCAAAAAGGAGTGGGAGACCGTGCAACATGAATGCTCCATGCGATATTTGGAGATCGTGTTAAAAAAGAATGAACAAGAACACCTGAAAATCACTAACGAACTTGTGAGATTGAGAAAAGAACTGTAAGGTCTTATCTCCAAGGAAACATGGCAATCTTTCCTTATAAAACTAGACAAAAAGTTATTGCCTTTTCAATCAATGATAAAAGAAAAAAGGAAAGAGAAATTTATAAGAGATAAGTTTGACTATGAAAACCAACAAATCTTTACCTGGAAAAAAATCCAATCCTAATGTTGCAGCAAATATTAAAATATTCCATCCTCATAAAAATCCAAGGAAAAATAATAATACAGGTTTTAAGAGAGATGCTTGGACTACTGATTCAGACTCCAGCAGAACAGAGGATATTGCACCAACGAAGAAAGCAAAAACACCTGCTGATCAACAAGCCTCCACATCCATGCTCCCTTTAGGAGACGCATAAGGAGAGGAAGGAGATGGAGAAACAGAAGAAAGAACAATCCCAGGGAAGAGAAAACAGGTCTCATGAATTTAGAGACTCTAACCTCTATGGAAAACCACAATGTTCACAGTCAATCTATAGTGAATAGCAATTCAAATTCACATAAAATATATCATCTTACTTCATACTCTCTAACACCAGACATGTTGTCTCTGCTTGAAAAAGGCTTACATTTTTGTGTGTCGGAGAATTTTGACCTAACAGATTTTCAAATAGATTTATTTAAGGGGCTGCAGAAAGCTGCACTTAAATGAATTCTATAAAAATCAAAAACAACCTAGGAAATCTATTCAGAAATACAATGCACAATAGGTCCCCTGGGCTTCTTTGGGGATAACGCAGATTCCCTGATGAATAATAAGGATGCTGTGAGGACATGGACTCTCATGGGTAAAAGTTTCTTAACATTCAGCCAGACATGAAGACAGTTTGTTTATAGATGGGGGATAATCCCTCATTGTTCTACAAGACTCTTGGGAGTTTAGTATTGAAGTTTATATTGACTCATGTAATTGTTTTGGCCACTGAAAGCCAGACACCCAGATAACTCAATTATGCGAACTTCCCATTGTATTAATAAATGAATTGCTAGATGTGATGTAATTTACCTGTCTCACCCTTGTCTCTGGATATTTGAATATAGCTTGAAATTCATCCAATAAGAGAAGCAATCTTCTACAACCAATCCGATAAGGGCACAGTATATCCGAAGGGAAGGCTATGGCTATAAAAAAGGACTTCTTTAAGTCACCAGTTGTTGATGGATTTTGCATGATCCAGTCTAAGCTCTTAGGAGCTGGCTAGGGGATCAGAACCAGGATGCCTTGTGGACTCGGTCTAGGGACTTTGGCTCCGACTACAGGATCACTTGGCAACATGGCTTCAATCTAGGGACTCCGATTCCGATTGGAGACCATATCCACAGTCTAGGGATTTCGACTATGGCTGCCAGGATTATATCATCATACCAGAGACTACTTAAGGAAGAAACCCAGGTTGGGACAATTTGGTCACCTGGCTACAGACTTTGCAGACCTCAGCCAGCTACCTAAATCTGGCGTCATTCCAGTCTCGGTGGGTGACCGCCGAAAGCGGGGTGCTGCTGGATTGGAGTAAGTAGCCCTGGAAGCTCTGAGGCACGGACCTTCTAATCCCTGGTGAGCCAGCGGAAGGGTGAGACTATGTTGCCTGTTACATTTGTGTGTTTTGCTGGTTATGTGTTATGTGCCGTTAATTGTTTGGGAATCCAATAAAGTCTTAATATTGTGATTCCCTCACCCTGTGTTGTCAGAGTAGTGTTCGGCCCACGGTTAAGGAGGTCGGCATTTAGTTGGGATGAACCCTGGGCCACGCTGTCTTTCTAAAGGCGGTCGGGCCAGCGGACGAGAGCACCCACTGACCCCCGGGTCTCCACAATTGGCGGCAGCAGTGGGACACTACTCAGCCTGGTTTATCCAGGGGAAATGCAGAGGACTGGTGTTCGTGGACACCGTCCAGGGCTCAACATCCAGGGAGGCACATAATCATACCTAGCAAGCCATAGGGGAGGCATTCAGGTTTCGGACGCTGCCATGTCCAACTCCACCAGCTCAGCCATGGGACAAGGACCAGAGAGGAGTTACGACCGCAGCAGTAAATGGATGCTACAGGATCTGTGCCAGATGTGAAAGATTGACTACAGGAACGCTGACACTTGGTTGGACTTGATCCAGAAATTAGTCCGTTGGGATGCCCAGAATGATGCGGAGGATGATGAGAATCCTGCCGATATTGACCCAGAGGATTTAAACTATGTGCCACATCATGTATCTAGTGACAATCGGGAATCAACTTGGTCCAAAATGGCCCAAGCCACAGCGTTGTTGGCTACATTGGGGCCTAAATCCTCAAGAGAAGAGAGGGCTTGTGTTCTGGAATATGTTTATGGGGTTCCAGCTGTCGTACTGCTAACACCAGTCGCTTGAGAAGGATAGTCCCGCTACCAAGCAGAAGCTGCACCGAAACAAAGGTCTACAAACAGGGCCTGTGACTTGCCCAATCTACGGCGCTGTTATACATGTGGCCGCCATGGGCATATCGATAAAGATTGTCTCCAAAACCGAGGCCCCATGCTTGGAGCCCATCTGCCAGCTCAGCCGGTCAAGGTCTGTGACATACAGAGCCAGGGACTACGAGACACTGGCTCCTCCATTACCCTGGTAAGCCCAGTTATTGTTTTCCCAGAAGACCATTTACCAGATTCATAATTATCCATCTCCCTGGCTGAGGACCAGCGCTCGGATATCCCTCTGGCATGTGTGCAGTTGGACCTAAGGACCGACCAGGGAGAGGTCGAGGTGGAGCTTATGGACACCGTCCCCACACCAGTTATTTTGGGAAATGACCAGGGAGAGGTTGATGTGAGACTTGTGGACAGCCTCCCCACACCTGATACTTTGGGGACCAACCAGGAAGTGATCGATGTGGGACTTGTGAACAGCCTCCCTATACCTGTCATTGTGGAGACTGACAAGAGCAAGGCTGATGTGGAGCTTATGAACAGCATCCCCACACCTGTTATTTTCGGGTCTGACCAGGAAGAGGTCCCTATGGAGCTTATGGATGGTCTCCCCACTTCTGTTATTTCGGGGACTAACCAGGAGGAAATTGAAGTGGGGTTCATGGATGGCCCCACCAAGCCTGTTGTTTCGGATACCACCCAGAGGAAAGTGAAAGTGGTTTACCTGCTCACACCAGTTATTTTGGAGTATGACCTAGGACAAGGACTATCCAGCCAGTTTGTAGCAGCCATCACCCACTTCCAAGCCAAGCAGGACCCTGATGTGGATCTTTCTAACATCTTTTCCAAGGATACTTCACATTCCCAGTCTCCATCATCCACTTCTGAGCCAAGAACCGTGAGTAAGCCTAACCAGACTGTGCCTATTGGCTGGGGGAAGATTGATAGTAAGAAATGTATGCAAGCCCAACTCACGGACCCCACCTTAGTGCTTGTCCACAATATGGCTGCTCAACCTGAGGGAGGTAATCAGGGGGAGGTGTATAGATGCGAGCCTCTGCTGCTGACCTCACCCTTAAAAAAGACAATGCCATCAAGAGGAGAAGGATGATCGGAAGCCTATCCTGTCTGGCTAATATTAAGAAGGGGGAGGAATGTGACGACATGGACTCTCATGGGTTAAAGTTTCTTAACATTCAGCCAGACATGAAGACAGTTTGTTTATAGATGGGGGATAATCCCTCATTGTTCTACAAGACTCTTGGAAGTTTAGTATTGAAGTTTTTGTTGACTCATGTAATTTTTTTTTGCCACTGAAGGCCAAACACCCAGGTAACTCAATTATGCGAACTTCCCATTGTATTACTAAGTGAATTGCTAGATGTGATGTAATTTACCTGTCTCACCCTTGTCTCTGGATATTTGAATATAGCTTGAAATTCATCCAATAAGAGAAGCAATCTTGTACAACCAATCCGATAAGGGCACAGTATATCCAAAGGGAAGGCTATGGCTATAAAAAGGGACTTCTTTTAGTCACCAGTTGTTGATGGATGTTGCATGATCCAGACTAAGCTCTTAGGAGCTGGCTAGGGAATCAGAACCAGGATGCCTTGTGGACTTGGTCTAGGGACTTTGGCTTCGACTACAGGATCACTTGGCTACATGGCTTCAATCTAGGGACTTCGATTCTGATTGGAGACCATATCCACAGTCTAGGGATTTCGACTCCGGCTGCCAGGATTATATCATCATATCAGAGACTACTTAAGGAAGAAACCCAGGTTGGGACAATTTGGTCACCTGGCTACAGACTTTGCAGACCTCAGCCAGCTTCCTAAATCTGGTGTTATTCTAGTCTCAGTGGGTGCCCGCCGAGAGCGCGGTGCTACTGGATTGGAGTAAGTAGCCCTGGAAGCTCTGAGGCATGGACCTTCTAATCCCTGGTGAGCCAGCGGAAGGGTGAGACTCTGTTGCCGGTTACATTTGTGTGTTTTGCTGGTTATGTGTTATGTGCCGTTAATTGCTTGGGGATCCAATAAAGTCTTAATATTGTGATTCCCTCACCCTGTGTTGTCTGAGTAGTGTTCGGCCCACGGTTAAGGAGGTCGGCGTTCAGTTGGCATGAGCCCTGGGCCACGCTGTCTTTCTAATGACGGCCGGGACAGCGGACAACAGCACCCACTGACCCCCGAGTCTCCACAGATGCCTTACTGCTTCTAAGTCTTACAAGCTCCATAGATACAGATATTGAGTACCCCATAGTGAATAACACTGGAAAAGAAGTTAATATAGAAAAAGAATCCTCCTTCTTTAAAGAAGGATTCAAATCCACATTCTGTCCTCCTGTGACACCAGGAAATAATATCGATTTATTCCAGGAGCTGGGAATAAAGGACTTGGAGGCTCTGAGGTATCCATTGCCCACTAAAAATCTAACCCAAGGGAAAAAAAACACACTCAATACTCTAAAATCATGGCATGATGTTATAATCCGCAGGGCGGACAAGGGGGGCGCACTGTTCTTTTGACCAGAGAGGCATATGCAATGGAAGCACAAAAACAACTTAATAACACCGATGTGTATAAAAAAATTATCTAGTGACCGCACATGGTCATACTTTAATAAACTAAGGAGCTTCTTGCATAAGTATGTCAGCGCAGGCATCCTTACTAAAAAAAACTGCTGAAAAATTGCTACCTTTGCATCCAACGAAACCTGATTGGTATTATTTGCCTAAAATCCATAAGAACAGTGCCGCCCCCCCTGTTCGCCCTATAATATCGGGGATAGGCTCAGTTACTGAACCTTTATCACATTACCTTGAATGTCTTTTGAAACCCCTGGCGAAATTAATTGCATCATACTTAAAAGATACAGGAGATTTCATTATGATGTTAGAGGATTTCCAGTGGCAAGAGGGTCTTCATCTAGCATCACTAGATATTGAAAGCCTGTATACTCGTATTCCACAGGAACTAGGGGTTAAAACCATTTAAAAAGTGCTGAATAACTTTAATCAAAATCCCGCTCTGATAGACTTTATAACTGAAGCATTTGATTTTATTTTGCATCATAACGCTTTCAAATTTGACAATCAATGGTTTTTGCAATGCGGGGGTACCGCGATGGGTACCCACGCAGCTTGCATTTTTGCACACCTCTTCCTGGCCGCTTTGGAAGAAGATCTTACATACAACATAAAAAACCCTTTTTGAAACATATTAAAAAATGCGAGATATGTGGATGACGCTTTCCTGGTGTGGGACGGGACGGAACAACAATTTGCAGATTTTTTGGCATACTTAAATTCTACTAATTTGTACAACTTGTTCTTTACCTTCAACTTCGGCGGTCAGGAATTGGACTTTCTTGATGTCAGGCTGACCGTGAAGTAGGGCACTATCATTAGAGAAATTTTCAGAAAACCTACCGCAGTGAACGAACTGTTGCACTATAATAGCGTACACCTGTCCCACACCAGAAAATCACTTCCCTATAGTCAATTTTTACGACTTAAAAAGGATAATAATAATCCTGAAAAATTGACTCAACAAGCTCCAGATCTAAAAAAACGTCTATCACAGCGTGGTTATTAGAGTTGAGCGCGGTTCGAGGTTCTCCAGTTCTAGGCTCGAGTGATTTTGGGGCCTGTTCTAGATCGAACTAGAACTCGAGCTTTTTGCAAAAGCTCGATAGTTCTAGAAACGTTCGAGAACGGTTCTAGCAGCAAAAAAACCAGCTAATTCCTAGCTGGCTTTCCGCTGTAATAGTGTAAGTCACTCTGTGACTCACACTATTATGACATTTCAGTGTATAGTGTGCGTTAACAGCGCCTTCAGATCACTCCTGTTTGTATAATGGCGATCACCATTTTTTTTTTTTTTCCTTGTCTTCCTTCCCTAAGCGCGCGCGTCTTGTGGGGCGGGCCAGCATGTCAGCCAATCCCAGACACACACACAGCTAAGTGGACTTTTAGCCAGGAAAGCAACGGCATGTGTGATAGGATGTCCATGTCACATGTCCCTGCATTATAAAACTGGACATTTTCCTCCAGGACGCCATTATCTCTTCTGCATCCTTGGTGTCAGACATCACTGGTGCAGCTCCGTCCTTTGTCCTATCGCTGATACAGCTGTATGCGCTCCATACACAGCGCTAGACAGCTTAGGGAGAGCACTTTCTATCAGTCCTTTTAAGGGCTCAAACCGGCAGGGTCAGAGCCATAGGTGACAGGTCCTGAAAACAGCGACAGCGTCTGTGTAGCCAAGGTCAGGGATTTCGTCGCTGCATTTCACCATTAGGAGGGAATAGAAAGGCAGGCTTCCTTTCCTCTACCCAGAGCCCCACAATCCTGGCACTGTACCCTCCTGTCCTCTGCACACTCCAACTCTTTTTAACTAAGCCATTATACTAGCAAACAGTCAGTGTACCTAGTGGCATCCTAAACGTGGCTATTGGACTTTTGTCTAGTCACACTATTGCAAAGATATTTGCAGCACGTCTGCCTGCATTGCACACTCAAACTCTTTTTAACTAAGCCATTATACTAGCAAACAGTCAGTGTACCTAGTGGCATCCTAAACGTGGCTATTGGACTTTTGTCTAGTCACACTAGTGGAAAGATATTTGCAGCACGTCTGCCTGCATTGCACACTCCAACTCTTTTTAACTAAGCCATTATACTAGCAAACAGTCAGTGTACCTAGTGGCATCCTAAACGTGGCTATTGTACTTTTGTCTAGTCACACTATTGCAAAGATATTTGCAGCACGTCTGCCTGCATTGCACACTCAAACTCTTTTTAACTAAGCCATTATACTAGCAAACAGTCAGTGTACCTAGTGGCATCCTAAACGTGGCTATTGGACTTTTGTCTAGTCACACTAGTGGAAAGATATTTGCAGCACGTCTGCCTGCATTGCACACTCCAACTCTTTTTAACTAAGCCATTATACTAGCAAACAGTCAGTGTACCTAGTGGCATCCTAAACGTGGCTATTGTACTTTTGTCTAGTCACACTATTGCAAAGATATTTGCAGCACGTCTGCCTGCATTGCACACTCAAACTCTTTTTAACTAAGCCATTATACTAGCAAACAGTCAGTGTACCTAGTGGCATCCTAAACGTGGCTATTGTACTTTTGTCTAGTCACACTATTGCAAAGATATTTGCAGCACGTCTGCCTGCATTGCACACTCAAACTCATTTTTACTAAGCCATTATACTAGCAAACACTCAGTGAACTTAGTGGCATCCTAAACGTGGCTATTGGACTTCTGTATAGTCCCACTAGTGCACAGATATTTGCAGCACCTCTGCCTGCATTGCACACTCCAACTCTTTTTAACTAAGCCATTATACTAGCAAACAGTCAGTGTACCTAGTGGCATCCTAAACGTGGCTATTGTACTTTTGTCTAGTCACACTATTGCAAAGATATTTGCAGCACGTCTGCCTGCATTGCACACTCAAACTCTTTTTAACTAAGCCATTATACTAGCAAACAGTCAGTGTACCTAGTGGCATCCTAAACGTGGCTATTGGACTTTTGTCTAGTCACACTATTGCAAAGATATTTGCAGCACGTCTGCCTGCATTGCACACTTCAACTCTTTTTAACTAAGCCATTATACTAGCAAACAGTCAGTGTACCTAGTGGCATCCTAAACGTGGCTATTGTACTTTTGTGTAGTCAAACTAGTGGAAAGATATTTGCAGCATGTCTGCCTGCATTGCACACTCAAACTCTTTTTAACTAAGCCATTATACTAGCAAACAGTCAGTGTACCTAGTGGCATCCTAAACGTGGCTATTGGACTTTTGTCTAGTCACACTAGTGGAAAGATATTTGCAGCACGTCTGCCTGCATTGCACACTCCAACTCTTTTTAACTAAGCCATTATACTAGCAAACAGTCAGTGTACCTAGTGGCATCCTAAACGTGGCTATTGTACTTTTGTCTAGTCACACTATTGCAAAGATATTTGCAGCACGTCTGCCTGCATTGCACACTCAAACTCTTTTTAACTAAGCCATTATACTAGCAAACAGTCAGTGTACCTAGTGGCATCTGTGAGACTGTGACCGGGGTTATCTATGACGGCCGGTACGTCTCGCCCCGGTTGTGCTCACTCCATGATAGAAAGTAACTCCACTCCGGGGTTAATGCTGTTTCCCTACAGGGTTAAAAGGAAACAGAAAGATGGGCGTGGGAGCTTAGTGTG
This sequence comes from Anomaloglossus baeobatrachus, assembly GCF_048569485.1. NCBI lineage: Eukaryota > Metazoa > Chordata > Amphibia > Anura > Aromobatidae > Anomaloglossus > Anomaloglossus baeobatrachus. The sequence goes on along the minus strand of NC_134353.1, from coordinate 340,557,456 downwards.
TGAGGGAGTGAGCACAACTCCCTGAGTTCTCTGCCGGAGAGGCCCATGTGTAATGTTATGGACTTTTGTTTGACTATTAAACCGGATGCTGTGAACCTTGATGCCTGGATCCCGTGTCTTCTGCTGCGCAGCCGACCACGCTACCTCACATATGGTGGAGAATGCGGGCATGCCAGCCCGGTGAGGTGTAGCTTCCGTTTCTGGTGACCCGGTAGCACATGTCCTGGATTCAAGCGGCTATACTACAGCCTAAACCCAGCGACGTTATGGAGGACATACTAAGGCAGCTGGCTCAGGCTACTGCACAGCAACAGCAGACTAATACACACCTGCTCCGGACGTTGGATCATCAGCAGCAATCCTTGAAATTGCAGGAACAGAGGCACCAAGAACAGATGGTCCTCCTGGCCAAGTCGATCCGTGCCGGACCGGCAGCAACAACCCCGGGACCGGGTGACGACGGCAGCGTCCGGAAAGCGGTGAGACAAGCGTTGCAAAAGATGACCCCGGGGGATGATGTGGAAGCGTTCCTGGCGGTGTTTGAGCGGGTGGCCGAGCGGGAAAAGCTGCCGACCCCCCAGTGGGCTGAGGTATTGTCGCCCTATCTGACGGGGGAGCCCCAAAAAGCATACCTGGACCTCTGTACCGAGGACGCCATAGACTATGCAACCCTGAAAGCCAAAATACTTGCTCGATTGGGGGTGAATACCTATGTACGGGCTCAGCGGGTAAATCAGTGGTTCTATGAGGAAGCCAAACCCGTACGCTCACAGGCCTATGACTTGTTGCATCTCGTAAAAAAGTGGTTGCAGCCTGACACTCTGAGCCCGGCGCAAATGGTGGAAAGGGTAGTTGTTGATCGTTTTGTGCGCACCTTACCCGTCACTATTCAACGGTGGGTAGGACAGGGCGACCCAAGTACCCTGGATCAATTAGTGGGCCTGGTAGAGTGGCATGTGGCTACGCAGGACTTGATACGGGACACTGAGACTTTGCGTACCGCCCGTCGGTCCGGCCCCTCCAAGCGGTGCGGGAATCCGCTACCGTCCCGTCTGAGGTCGTACCCTCCGTCCCTGAGGTCCGGAAGGTCATGTACCCCAAACGACAACTCGTCAAGGGGGTTTCCTTCCCTATTAGATGTTGGCGGTGCCAGCGGGTGGGACATATGGAAGCCCAGTGTCCACTCACCACGGAGCCCATGGATTGTGGGGTTACCCGGCGGGGTTCAATGTATGCTCAGGTGGTGTGTACCGCTGACCTGGTCTCCCCAGAGACGGAGCCCCACTTGTGCCAAATACAGGTGAATGGATGTCCGGTTACCGGCTTGTTGGATTCCGGAAGCTTAGTGACCCTTGTGCGATCAACTCTAAGGGCTAAAGTAAAGGCCACAGGACGTACCGTGGGGGTGGTTTGCATACATGGGGACCGCCGAGACTATCCCACGGGGATTGTCACCATCACAGCACCTTGCGGTCAGGTGCAACATGAGGTGGGACTTATTAACTCTCTTCCCTATGACGTGATCCTAGGAAGGGATCTGCCCTATTTTTGGACTTTATGGAAGGGACCTCCTAAGTCCCCTCAGATATTGGTCAGTCCGGGACCTGAGCCCTACAATCCTGAATCCGGGACGCCTGCCATAGGGGTCCCCATGATAGGGACAGAGTGTGAACCCGATAGGTCGCCCCTAGAGGTATTGGCAGGAGAGGCTGAGATGGTCGAGCCCATCCCGGACTTGGAGGCATCCCCGGATGCGTTTGGGACAGCCCAACTCCAGGACCATACATTAATACATGCCCGGAATCGGGTGACGGTAATTGACGGGGTGGCACAGCTGCCCGGTGCCCAGGTAAGGTACCCCCATTTCGCTCTTAAGCAGGATTTACTCTACCGGGTAGATGAAATACGGGGCGTGGGGGTAGAGCAGTTGGTGGTGCCCCAGCCGTATCGCCGGCGGGTCCTCGACTTGGCTCATAAACACCTGATGAGTGGCCACCTAGGGGTCAAGAAAACGCAGGAGCGAATATTGCAAAGGTTCTATTGGCCCGGGGTCTTTGGGGAGGTAAAACGGTTCTGCGAAACCTGCCCGGAGTGTCAGCTTACCGCACCACTGGCCCACTTTCGCAGTCCGTTGGTGCCGTTACCCATTATAGAAGTCCCTTTTGAACGGATAGGGATGGATCTGGTGGGGCCCCTCGTAAAGTCTGCTCGAGGGCACCAACACATCCTAGTGATCGTTGACTATGCCACCCGGTATCCAGAGGCGATACCTCTCAGACATACTGCGGCGAAGCTTATAGCTCGGGAGTTGTTTTCTGTGTTCTGCCGGGTGGGGTTGCCCAAGGAGATCCTTACGGATCAGGGGACCCCATTCATGTCTAAAGTGACTAAAGAACTATGCCGGCTACTCCAGATCAAGCAGTTGCGTACGTCTGTGTATCATCCTCAGACGGATGGGTTAGTAGAACGATTCAATAAAACCCTGAAAACCATGCTAAAAAGGGTGATCTCCAAAGACGGGAAAGACTGGGATATGATGCTTCCCTATTTGATGTTTGCCATACGAGAGGTGCCACAGGCATCCACGGGGTTTTCGCCTTTTGAATTGTTATACGGGCGACATCCCCGGGGATTGTTGGACCTGGCAAAGGAAACATGGGAGCAAGAGCCCACCCCCCATAAAAGTGTGATTGAACACATTTTAGGAATGCAGAACCGCATAAGCGCGGTCATGCCAATTGTGAAGGAGCATTTACAGGAGGCTCAGGCCGCGCAAAGCGGCCGCTACAATAGACAAGCCACCGTGCGGACCTTTAAACCCGGGGATCGGGTGTTGGTATTGATCCCCACGGCGGAGAGTAAATTCCTGGCTCAGTGGCAAGGCCCCTACGAGATAAAGGAAAGAGTCGGGGTGGTCAACTATAAAGTATTGCAGCCCGGTAGGCGGAAACCTGAACAAATATACCATGTCAACCTATTAAAACTGTGGCAGGAACGGGAAAGCCTGATGGTTGATTTTTCCCCATCTCCCTCCTCTTCGGGTCGTTCAAACCCAGCTCCAGCAACCTCCGGAGAGGACGAACCGGAAGTAAGGATTGGAGAAGCCCTCACCAAGCAACAGAGGCGAGAGGCCAGACGGCTGGTTCAGCAGAACCCCGATGTCTTCTCCGAGTTGCCGGGTAGGACCAGTCTGATACGACATGACATTGTCACCGAGCCCCACCTGAAGGTTCGCCTGAAGTCATACCGCGTACCGGAGGCTCGAAGACAAGCCATATCAGAGGAAGTGAAGACAATGCTACGCCTGGGAGTCATCGAAAAATCCCGGAGTGAATGGGCTAGTCCCATTGTCCTAATACCAAAACCCGATGGCTCCTTAAGATTCTGCAATGACTTTAGGAGATTGAACGAAATATCCAAGTTCAATCTCTACCCCATGCCCCGGGTGGATGAGCTGATTGATAGGCTGGGACAGGCGCGATATTTTACCACGCTCGACCTGACCAAGGGGTACTGGCAGGTGCCACTGACGAAGTCCGCCAAGGAGAAAACCGCCTTTGTTACGCCGGAGGGTCTCTTCCACTATGTTGTCTTGCCTTTTGGGTTACATGGCGCTCCGGCCACGTTCCAGAGGTTGATGGACTTGGTGCTGGAACCCCACCAGGCGTATGCATCAGCGTACCTTGATGACATCATCATTTACAGCTCCGAGTGGCAGACCCACTTGGAACAGGTACAAGCGGTGGTGGACGCGCTTAGAACAGCCGGATTGACAGCCAATCCCAAGAAATGTGCGTTGGGACTCACGGAAGCCCGCTACTTGGGCTACGTGATAGGCCAAGGAGTGATTAAGCCCCAAATTAACAAGGTTGAGGCGATCCAGAAGTGGCCTAGACCCCTGACCACGAAGCAGGTTAGGGCCTTCCTGGGTATCGTGGGGAACTACAGGAGGTTTGTAAAAGATTTTGCGGGACTATCAGCCCCCTTGACGGACCTTCTCAAAGGCAAGTAGTCCGTCATGGTGCGCTGGACTCCGCAGGCCGAGGACTCCTTCCGGGCCCTGAAGGGGGTTCTGTGCGGACAGCCCGTTCTTGTAAACCCTGATTTGCGGAAGGAGTTCATACTACAGACTGACGCCTCGGAGGTCGGCCTGGGGGCAGTGCTGTCTCAGGTGGTTCAGGGGGAGGAACACCCCGTCACCTTCTTAAGTAGGAAGCTCACCCCTCCCGAGCGGAATTATAGCGTAGTGGAGAAGGAGTGCCTGGCGATCAAGTGGGCCTTGGAGTCCCTACGCTATTACCTGCTGGGACGGCAGTTTCGCTTGGTGACGGATCACTCTCCACTGGTCTGGATGAGGTCCGCCAAGGAACGGAATGCCCGGGTTACCCGGTGGTTCCTTTCTCTGCAGAACTTCCGGTTTACGGTTGAACACCGGGCCGGTGGGTTGCAGGGCAACGCCGATGCCTTGTCCCGCGGCCCGTGTTTGATGGCGGGAGTTCAACCCCGCTCGCTTGAACTGAGGGGGGGGGGTATGTGAGACTGTGACCGGGTTTATCTATGACGGCCGGTACGTCTCGCCCCGGTTGTGCTCACTCCATGATAGAAAGTAACTCCACTCCGGGGTTAATGCTGTTTCCCTACAGGGTTAAAAGGAAACAGAAAGATGGGCGTGGGAGCTTAGTGTGTGAGGGAGTGAACACAACTCCCTGAGTTCTCTGCCGGAGAGGCCCATGTGTAATGTTATGGACTTTTGTTTGACTATTAAACCGGATGCTGTGAACCTTGATGCCTGGATCCCGTGTCTTCTGCTGCGCAGCCGACCACGCTACCTCACACATCCTAAACGTGGCTATTGGACTTTTGTCTAGTCACACTATTGCAAAGATATTTGCAGCACGTCTGCCTGCATTGCACACTCAAACTCTTTTTAACTAAGCCATTATACTAGCAAACAGTCAGTGTACCTAGTGGCATCCTAAACGTGGCTATTGGACTTTTGTCTAGTCACACTATTGCAAAGATATTTGCAGCACGTCTGCCTGCATTGCACACTCAAACTCATTGTTACTAAGCCATTATACTAGCAAACACTCAGTGAACTTAGTGGCATCCTAAACGTGGCTATTGGACTTCTGTATAGTCCCACTAGTGCACAGATATTTGCAGCACCTCTGCCTGCATTGCACACTCCAACTCTTTTTAACTAAGCCATTATACTAGCAAACAGTCAGTGTACCTAGTGGCATCCTAAACGTGGCTATTGTACTTTTGTCTAGTCACACTATTGCAAAGATATTTGCAGCACGTCTGCCTGCATTGCACACTCAAACTCATTGTTACTAAGCCATTATACTAGCAAACACTCAGTGTACCTAGTGGCATACAAGAAGTGGCTGTTGTACTCCATTAGTGCCCCACTGGTGCAAAGCTATTTCTAGCACCTCTACATGACACCCTCCTGCTCTGTTTTTAATAAGCTATAATGATAGCAAAAAATACTGCCATTTAGTGGCATCATAGAACTGGCTGTTGTATTCCATTAGTGCCCCACTGGTGCCAAGCTATTTCTAGCACCTCTACATGACACCCTCCTGCTCTGTTTTTAATAAGCTATAATGATAGCAAAAAATACTGCCATTTAGTGGCATCATAGAACTGGCTGTTGTATTCCATTAGTGCCCCACTGGTGCCAAGCTATTTCTAGCACCTCTGCATGACACCCTCCTGCTCTGTTTTTAATAAGCTATAATGATAGCAAAAAATACTGCCATTTAGTGGCATCATAGAACTGGCTGTTGTATTCCATTAGTGCCCCACTGGTGCCAAGCTATTTCTAGCACCTCTACATGACACCCTCATGCACATTTTGCTATGCTAATGTTATAGCAAACTCAGGGAATTCATTGCTGCATTTGATAATTCGTAGGGATAGAAAGTGAGGCTTCCTTTAGCTTTTCCTTCTGTTCATAGACTGCATCTCCAAGTTCACACCCGAAGAGCAATTTCTCCTCCACGTCTAAGTGTGGAGAGGCAGCTAGTGCGCATGCGTGTGCCGATTTACCCCAGCTGCAGCCTAACTACAGTGTTTCGCCTAGTGAGTATGCTCAGCCTGACTGTGCCATTCCTGACGCTAAGTCTTCATTTCGGGATACAGCGCATGCTCCCACACTAAGTGTGACAAGCCTCTTTGCATGGGTACTTGCATTCCGTGCCTGGTCTAAGTCCTGTTTTGTGCCTAGACACCATGCTAAAGCTGATAGTCTTTTTTCAGAGACTGTATTTTATGCTACTGAGCATGCTCAGGCACTTACTGCATCAGAGACTAGGTCCGGTAATGAACTCTTTGGCCCTGCCCCTGATGTGGGGGTCCCATATAGACCACAGGGCATCAGGTGTCCTCCCAAATGGCTTGCAGAGGCCCACCCCTATGACTTGTCACCGCATTATTGATGGTCAGATGATGACTGTTGAGGTGTTTGGGTCATGGGAGCCATGAGGTCATCATTGAAGTTGCGGTTCCAAATAGGACGCTAGTTATGCCACTCATGACGTGTCACTCTACTTTTGTCTCCAGGAGGTGCATTGTGGTTCACCCTGGTTTGGGGCGGACCCAGGTTATAAAAGGGGCTGGAGCCAACAAGGAGGTGCGCAGTCTTCTATTATGCTCCGAAAGAGCACACCTCCATGTGTTGAACCCATTGGTAGGCAGGGATAGGGTGTCGATGCAGGCCACCACCACAGTTGGTAACGCAGAACGGTTAAGACCAGCTCCTGTCCTACCAGTCCTGCTTGTGCAGCCCAGTGGCATTAACAGGCCTGCTGCTGCTGATGCGCCTGCTGTCCACAGGTGTGCCCCTACGCACACGGTCAGCGTACTCAATGGCCCCTGTGTTGTTAACAGGGAGTTCCTGTGCTGGGTGGGCATGTGGACCCTGTGACGCTAACAGGGCTCCCAGTCTCCAGATCCGAATGGCGTCTAACTCGGTTCAGGCTACTATTAGTTTCATAGCCACACAGCTCTGTATCCTCCACCAAACCTTCCAGTTGCCAACCTCTCCTTTTCCAACTGGGAGCACAGTGGACACTGACTGCTGATGGGGATATATACCTTTCTCTTTCTTTTCTTATTAATTTTCGTTATATAGCGGTAACATAGTATATACCACTTTATCCAAATCTGCCAGTCCCTCTGTAACAGATGGTGTTTCTTCAGCAAATGTTACTGTTGCTTAACCACCAAATCCACGGACCAAAACTTTTTTCCCCTTTCCAACACACCTGTTCCCCTTTCCACCAGCATCTATCCTTTTTCAACTCATTTTGGTATATGACCAAAAGTGCAACTCTGCAGGGACACCGTACTCAACGCCATCTCAGCACAGCAGCCAGCCCTCGGTCCCTCAGATGTGGACAAGTAAAAGACCATTTCCTCCTATCCATGACAAACCGTTGAGATTCACTCTGTGCAGCACTGGTGTTTAGTGGAAAAGCAGATCTAAGATTGCGTACCACATTCTGCAGATACTCCTGTATACGTGCGTCCATTTCTATGGCAGGAATTATTTCGCCAAATTTTGTCTTGTACCGGGGATCTAACAGTGTGGCAACCCAGTATTCAGGATTACTTTGAATTCGTACAATCCGAGGGTCATGTTGTAGGTTGTGCAGCAAGAAGGCGCTCATGTGTCTTGTGCATCCAGGAGGACCAAGTCCTTGGTGTGTTGGTGGCAGAGAGGTGAGAATCGTGCCTCCTTCCTCTGCCCTCTCCCCCCAACCTCGCACAACCGAAATGTGAGCAAGCTCTCACTCATCTGCTGAGTCTTCCATGCCCATCGCCAGTTCGTCTTCCATTTCTTCATGGGCTCCTGCACCTTCCTCAACACTTTTTGCTGATACTATGCGCCCTTGTTAATCCCTCTCCCTCACCATGACTGCCGCATAGGTGCCGCTGACCATCTGGACCTCGTAGATCTTGTTATCCCTTCCGCATATGACTCCTCCTGTACTTCCTCCCCTTCCTCTTGCCCCAACACCTGACTCCGAATAATAATTACAGTGTGCTCCATTATGTAGATGACCAGAATTGTCACGCTGAGAATGACATTGCCAGTGCTAAACATCTTCGTCGACATTTGTAAACTGTGTAGCAGGGTGCATAGGTCCTTGATCTGACACCACTCCAGCAGCGTGATCTGCACCACCTCTGGATCAAGTTATCCCAGGCTATATGTCATAACGTATTGCAGCAGGGTTCGGCGGTGCTGCCACAAACGCTGCAACATGTGCAGATTCAAATTCCTGCGTGTGGGCACATCGCATTTCAGGCGTTTAACCACCAGACCTAAAGACTTCTGTAGCGACGAAAGTTGTTGAGCTGCTGTGTGCGCACGATGGAAGTGAGCACATAGCGAGCGTGCCCGCTGCACAAGGCCATGTAGGCCGTGATGGTGTTTTAAAAATTGCTGGAGAATTAGGTTCAACACGTGAGCCATACAAGGCACGTGTGTCACATTGCCCTGACGATGGCCCGCAGCCAGGTTTGCATCATTGCCGCACACGGCTGTTAAGTCACCAACGGAGTACGCTCCGTCAATTTGTACTCCGGTCGCCAGGTGACAACGTGTTCCTTTCATGCATAGTGCTGATGATGGGAGAGGAGTCGATGCCAGCAGCGGAGGTGGACGCAGGTTATGCTCACCCACTGGGCTGCATTACCTTGACAGATGCAGAATCTCTGGCTGAATGTAGCTGGTGGGTATCTCACAGATGAAATACCATCATTCAGCTACAACCAATGGGAAGACACCACACCCTTTTTTATGCCCATCCTGTCTGCAGACCACTGCCAGACATAGCTCTGCTTTTACCCCCAGTTCAGTTTTATGATTTTGTGTGCTTGTTACCTGACTACTTTTCCTGCTTGCTGTTTATGTACCTTGTTGGCCGATCCGCATTTCACCTCTGCTTGTTTTCTGATTAAGTCCTGGCCGTCCCATTCTGTTCCTGTTCCTCAATTAATGTTTTGACCCTGCCTGACTACTATTCTCTGGAACTGCAGCCTTCCACAGGTATTAATCACCTTGGGCCCTGTGTAATTCCTAATCCCTGTATAGGGGTTAAAGGGTTTCAGGGTTCTAGGGGTCCTGCTTGGTGAGTGGCTTCCCTCTAGCCTATCATTTACAGCCCATCTGAGTGTGTGGATCAAGGAAGGCGTTACACCGTGCTCTCTGCAGAAGGCCATGTGGGCCAGGATAGTGCTTTAAAAATTGCTGGACAACCAGGTTCAACACGTGAACCACACAAGGCACGTGTGTCACATTGTCACAGCGAAGGGCCGCACCCATGTTTGCATCATTGTCGCACCCGGCCTTCCCTGGCTGCTGGTTGAGTGGAGACAACCATTGATGAAACTCGGTCTCCAGAGCTAACCGTCCACAACTTCTCAGCGGTGTGACTCACATTTCCCATACATTTCAAAGTAAACCTTTGACCGCCTGATGGCATTGAGCTCTGCTGCCAGCATAGTAAGGATGTGTGTGGTAGTCCTTGTGCGCAGTTACAAGGAAGGGTGGCCTGACCACACAGGGTTTGCGCCAAGGTGGAGGACCCACACGAGGTTGAAGAGGCAGAAGCAGTGTATTAACTTCTACATACAGAAGAAGGATTGAAACAACTCGTGGGGACGGCAAGACTTGTACAGCAGACCCTTCTCCATCTCTCCCCACAGTAACCCATTGCCCAGTCAGCGACATGTAACGCCCCTGTCCATGCTTACTGGGCCAATTATCTGTGGTGAAATGCACCCTGTCACACAGAGTTTCTCAAGGAATCAGTGATGTTTAGTGCGACATGCTGGTGTAGCGCGTGCACGCCTTTGTTGGAGAAGGAGTGGCGCCTGGGCATCGGCTCTTGGGGCACTGCGATGGGCATAAGGTCTCGAAAATCCTCGGATAAAAAGGTTGGAAAGGCAGGATTTTGGTAGCCAACAGTTTCCAGATGCTGAAAGTCAACCTCTAAGCCATGTCATGCCCTTCTAAAAGCATGTAAAACACAGTAAGGGGACTCCAACCACAGTCTCCCTCGTTGCCACTAACTGGGCCACACACACCCCACTTGACTGGCATCGGTTGACCCCCCTTTTGAAAAAGAAAAAGATGCTTTGCATGAAGCACTCTCAAAAATACGCGTGCCTTTCCCGTCCCCTGGCTGACCCAGGGGAAGAAAAGTCCTCTGAGAGCCATGACTTGTTCATCTTGGTTCTTTTAGAAACACAGCGAGGGGACTCCAACCACAGTCTCCCTCGTTGCCACTAACTGGGCCACACATACCCCACATGACTGGCATCACTTGATCCCCCTTTTCAAAATGAAACAGATGCTTTGCATGAAGCACTCTCAAAAATACGCGTGCCTTTCCCGTCCCCTGGCTGACCCAGGGGAAGAAAAGTCCTCTGAGAGCCATGACTTGTTCATCTTGGTTCTTTTAGAAACACAGCGAGGGGACTCCAACCACAGTCTCCCTCGTTTCCACTAACTGGGCCACGCACACCCCACTTGACTGGCACCAGTTGAACCAATTTTCAAGATGAAAAAGATGCTTTGCATGAAGCACTCTCAAAAATACGCGTGCCTTTCCCGTCCCCTGGCTGACCCAGGGGAAGAAAAGTCCTCTGAGAGCCATGACTTGTTCATCTTGGTTCTTTTAGAAACACAGCGAGGGGACTCCAACCACAGTCTCCCTCGTTGCCACTAACTGGGCCACACATACCCCACATGACTGGCATCACTTGATCCCCCTTTTCAAAATGAAACAGATGTTTTGCATGAAGCACTCTCAAAAATACGCGTGCCTTTCCCATCTCCTGGCTGACCCAGGGGAAGAAAAGTCCTCTGAGAGCCATGACTTGTTCATCTTGGTTCTTTTAGAAACACAGCGAGGGGACTCCAACCACAGTCTCCCTCGTTTCCACTAACTGGGCCACGCACACCCCACTTGACTGGCACCAGTTGACCCAATTTTCAAGATGAAAAAGATGCTTTGCATGAAGCACTCTCAAAAATATGCGTGCCTTTCCCGTCCCCTGCCTGACCCAGGGGAAGAAAAGTCCTCTGAGAGCCATGACTTGTTCATCTTGGTTCTTTTAGAAACACAGCGAGGGGACTCCAACCACAGTCTCCCTCGTTGCCACTAACTGGGCCACACACACCCAACATGACTGGCATCACTTGATCCCCCTTTTCAAAATGAAACAGATGCTTTGCATGAAGCACTCTCAAAAATACGCGTGAATTTCCCGTCACCTGGCTGACCCAGGGGAAGAAAAGTCCTCTGAGAGCCATGACTTGTTCATCTTGGTTCTTTTAGAAACACAGCAAGGGGACTCCAACCACAGTCTCCCTCGTTGCCACTAACTGGGCCACACACACCCAACATGACTGGCACCAGTTGACCCAATTTTCAAGATGAAAAAGATGCTTTGCATGAAGCACTCTCAAAAATACGCGTGCCTTTCCCGTCCCCTGGCTGACCCAGGGGAAGAAAAGTCCTCTGAGAGCCATGACTTGTTCATCTTGGTTCTTTTAGAAACACAGCGAGGGGACTCCAACCACAGTCTCTCTCGTTTCCACTAACTGGGCCACGCACACCCCACTTGACTGGCACCAGTTGACCCAATTTTCAAGATGAAAAAGATGCTTTGCATGAAGCACTCTCAAAAATACGCGTGCCTTTCCCGTCCCCTGGCTGACCCAGGGGAAGAAAAGTCCTCTGAGAGCCATGTCCACATTGTCAGTGGACAGACACGTGTGCTTATCTGCCAGCAGACCCCCAGCAGCACTGAAGACAGGTTCCGAGAGAACGCTGGCTGCAGGACACGACAAGATCCCCAAGGCGTACGTGTCGAGCTCAGGCAATTTATCCAGATTGTAAGCCTAAAATGAGCAGGGCTCAAGTTGCACAGTAATGGCATCGATGTTTCCTTGCATATACTCATATATGTGTCTCCTCCTCTTTTTCCTTGTCCAGCTCTTTTGTTTTCGCATGCGTATATGTCCTTGTCACTTTCCCATGTGTTTTTGTTGTGTTGTGAGTTGTTTGTCACCTTTTGGACACCTTTGAGGGTGTTTTCTAGGTGTTTTTATGTGTTTGTGATTGCCTGCCATTGATTCCTATGCAGTTCGAGTTCGACGAGCCGAACTCGAACGGGACCTCCGTTCGGCGAACCGACCTCGAGCCGAGCCGGGACCGGTTCGCTCATCTCTAGTGGTTATCCTTCCTCAGTAATTACTGCGGCTTACAAAAAAACATTGATCAAAAGGCAAACACAACCTAAAAACAAAAATAAAAATAAAAATTCTCTGACCGCAGAAAGATGCGTTTTTAATTTTAAATTTAGCCCCATGTATGATGTTATAAAATCCAGCATCAGAAAGAATTGGCATCTAATAAAAAATGATAAAGATCTTGCAGATTTAGGCTGCTTTCACACCTCCGGTTTTAGCAGAGCCGGCCAATCCGGCTCTAAAACCTATGCAACGGATGCGGCGACAAAACCGCATCCTTTGCATAAGTTTTTTACATGTGGCCCGTCCATTTTTCGATGCTTGCGGCAGGCTACTGAGCATGCACAGTGGAAAACACCGCATGCGGCAGCCAGATGCGTTTTTTGCCGCAAGACTCCGCATGCAGCGTCCATAGGCATGCATTGCAAATTGCGCCGCATCGGACGGATACGGCGCAATGCGTTTTTTTTGCCGGACAAAAAAACGTGCCAGGCAACGTTCCATCTGGCCGCCGCATCGGCTAAATCTGCCGCATGCGGCAAAAACCGGACGGAATGCAAGCCCATGCGGCACAATATAGCACTAATGTAAGTCTATGCAAAAAAACCACAACCGGCGGCAAAAAAAAACGGTTGCGTTTTTTCTGCAAAGCGCCAGATTGTGCCACACTGGAAAAACCGGATGTGTGAAAGCAGCCATAGCCGCTGATGGTCCACTGATTTCTTATAGAAGGAGTAAAAACTTATGTGACATATTAGTACAAAATCGCTATTTTACTAAAAAAGAAAAAACCTGGTTAGATCATAAAAAAGCCATAGGAAATTTTAAATGTGGCAATTGCCCTTTATGTGAATATCGCTGCACGGGAGATACTGTAAAAATTGGCAATGAATTTATCAAAATAAATGATTTCATTACATGTAAATCCAATTTTTTGGTTTATGTTATTTTTTGCCCGTGTCAGCGTTTTTACATAGGAAAGACAATCCGACCACTTTATGTTAGGCCCCCTTCACACGCACGTGTCTCCGGTACGTGCTAGGTCCGTGCCCGCATGTACCGGAGACACGGGCACACGTAATCCCATTAAAATCAATGGGTTTATGTGCATGCATGTGTGCAGCCTTTGGCCTGTGCCTCCATGTGGGGCACACGTGAGCCCGTGTGCTCCACACGGAAGCATGTCCGTGATTCTCCGGCAGCACGGGCCCGCACACGTACCACACGGATGTAGTGTGGATGCGGGTGCACGTGACACGCGCCGGAGAAACACACGTGTCATTTAAAAAATAAAAAAAACACATACCTCCACTAGTCCTGCAGTCTCTGCCGTGGCTGTCACCTGCATCCGTCCCCCAGTGAATTTGCACAACGCATCTACTTCACTGGGGGCTGGAAGCAGCATCAGTGGGTCGTGGCCTGTGCCGGACACTGTCATTCAGCACCACAGACAGCTCCGGAAGAATCAGGTAAGGCGGGGCTTTCTGTTCTCCGTGTGTTATTACGTATAACACACGGAGAACACACGTAGTGCCATAAACACGGCACACGGAGGGGAAAACGCACCTTTGACACATCCGTGAAACACAAGCGTGATTTTCACGGATGTGTGAAGGGGGCCTTAGGTTCAGATGGCATTTCAAATCCATCACGTCTGGGACAGGATCACCTCGTTTAATAAAACATATGCGTGCCTATTTAAAAATGTATGCCCATCTTTATAATTGCAACTGGTGTTGTTTATTTAAATATATTTGTATTTTAATCACTTGATGATGCAAGATCCGTTCCACCCTGAAAACGAGACGGATCTTGAGTCTCAATTCACTAGACCCGTGGAAGCACAAAGGTGCGAAACGGCTCGCTGTCGTCAGGCATTGTGTGTTTAGTCCTCCCCCTCCCCCACTACTTGTACCCCTTGGTATGAATTTGGAATAAATTCTGTATTTGGACGCCGCTGAGTGCTGTCTATTCTGTCTCTTTTTGGATATACATATGGTCTACGCACTAGGACGTGCACCCGGATCCTATGCTCCTCAAGAACGAACAAACAGCATTCCCTCTGGATTTGCAGTGCCTGGTTTCTTTCTCACTTTGGTATTTCTAGAATATATTTTTTAGCTAGCAGCAGCAGTACACTGTGTCATCCTCCAATTCCTGCCTAAAGGCCTGTAGTTCACGATTCCTACTCCAGAATCTCACCCAACATTAATTGCAAATTAAGAGCAGTAATATAAATGGTGTCTTCCCCTCATCATGTAAATATACCTCGGTCACACTCATCCTCCAGAAACCCTCCCTTGATCCATGTACTAGCTATCGCCCCTTATCGCTTCTCCCTTATGCCTCAAACTACTGGAACAGTGGGTCAATCTTGAACTGTCTACCCACCTCTCCTCCTGCTCCCTCTTCAACCGGTTACAATCTGGCTTACGATGGAATCGTTCAACCGAAACTGCTCTAACTAAAGTCACCAATGACCTACTAACTGCCAAAACCAAGTGACACTACTCTGTCCTCTTCCTCCTAGACCCATTTTCTGCCTTTGATACTGTGGACCATTCTCTCTTCCTACAGGCTCTGTTTCAAAACACTAAACATGACATACAAAGCCAACCTGTCTCCTCCATACATCTGTAACTCATCTCCTGGTACTTACCTGTACTCAACCTCCAATCTTCACAAGATCTTCTCTCCTCTTATCTCCTATTCCCGCAATCGCATACGAGATTTCTCCCGTGCCTCCTCCATACTCTGGAACTCTTTGCCCCAACATATCAGACTCTCGCCCACCGTGGAAACCTTCAAAAGAAACCTGAAGACCCACCTTTTCCGACAAGCCTCAATCTGCAGTAACCCCCAGTCCACTGTACCAACTCTACTCTCATCCCTACTGTATCTTCACTTTTTCTTTGTAGACTGTGAGCCCTCGTGGGCAGGGTCCTCTCTCCTCCTGTACCTGTCTGTGCCTTGAATTGTTCATGTTTATTGTACTTGTCAAGATATGCAACTTTTCAAATGTAAAGCAGCATGGAATAAATGGTGCAATAATAATAATAATAATTAAAAAAAGAATAATACTTAGAGAATTTAATTAATTTTAGTAGCTACCTGCAGCAGCATGCTATGTAAGCTTACAATTCTTGCCTTCTTGACTCTAATACATGATACGTTCTCCAGAATCTCAAGCAACACTAATTGCAAGCTAAGAGTATTTAAAGGGAATAAATATATTTTAAGCTGGCAGCACACAATTTCTACCTTCTAGCCAATAATACACGATCCATACTCCAGATCCTCACCTGACAGTAATTGCAGACTGAGGGCAGTATTCAAAGGGCTAAGGCTATGTGCGCACTTTCCGTCGTCCTACATGCAGTTGTAAACGCACGTTTTAGCCTTAATTGATTTAGCCAAAGTTGCCTTTTTCAGAAATTTAGCGCAGAAAACGCATGCATATTTACCGCGTTTTAGACACGTTTTTAGCGCTTTTTCCATGCGTTTCCACATGCGTTTTCACAGATGCGTTTTCAACATCAAAACACTGCTAAATAAAGATTAAATAATCAAACAGAATGAAAAAAGAGGAAAAAAAAGGGACAAATCTATATTAATGGGAAAAATAATGGAAAAAGATATATTTAATAAAATTATAGCGTTGATATACATTTTATCGGTAAAATAGCAATAAATGCATATTATTCTTAGATTTAATTGTCGGATTATGTGTGTGTGTAAAGGGACATATCAAATCATTATTTCGATGTTCAAAAAGCATGGGTTGTGGTAGTCTAAAACGCATGTTTTCTGCAATGAAAAAGCAGGTAAAACGCAGGAATTTTGATATTTCTTGCTTTTTGCTACTTCTCATTGACTTCAATGTTAACAAAACGCACCACAAATGGCAAAAACAATTGACAGGGTCCTTTTCTGAACGCATGGTTTTTGACCAAACTTATGCAAATTATGAGATGCGTTTGGAAACGCAAAGTGCGGACAAGAAATCATGAATTCTCATTGTCTTTAATGGAAAACCAAAACGCATGCATTTGGGCACAAAAACGCTGCAGTTCAAAACTGATCCTAAACGCACCTGAAACGCAGGTGATAACTGAAAGTGCGCACATAGCCTTAGTATACATTTTTTAGCTAGCAGCAGCATGCTGTGTAAGGCCTCCTTCACATGTCTGTGTTTAAAATGAACATGTTGAACAGTCCGTATTGTGCAACCATGTGGCTATCCGTGTGTTGTACGTGTGTCCATGTGTAACGTCCGTGTGGCCATCCATGTGACATTCGTGTGACCGCTACAGTAAAAAAATGCATGATGCTGAAATTAATGTTTTTTTTATGTGTAAAAGATGTGCAAAAACAGAAAAGTGATAGATAAATGCTAAATAAATAGATAGATAGATAGATAGATAGATGAGACAAATAGATATAGACTATGTGCTCACGCTGCGTTTTTTGCCGCATTTTTGCGCGGTTTTTGGGTACAGTTTTGGTCTCAAAACTGCATGAATTTCATTCCCCAGCAAAGTCTATGAGATTTAATTTTTGCTGTCCACACAGTGCAGTTTTTTTTGCTGCGTTTTTGTGGTGACCATAAAGATGCAAAATGTCAATTCTTTTTACATTTTTCCCTGCGTTTTTCACCCTTTGAATGTAACAGAGAAAAATGCATCAAAATGCACAAAAACGCATGCAGTTTTTTTATGCGTTTTTGCCGCGGATGCATTTTTATGCGTTTTTTGGGTCCAAAAATGCTGCATTTTTGTGGTCAGAAAAAAACGCAGCATGCGCACATAGCCATATAGCCTTAACCTAATACACATACATTACTTTATCAGCTCTGCTACATCTTACACATTATTATACCTTCCATTACACCTTTCTATGTTACACTACACCTTATATTATATAGAAACAACAAAGAGCCAGCACCAATGTGCACTAAGGCATCAAATATTCCAAACTGCATTATAAAAAATTTTTTGAGATTTTTGGCAAAAAATTGCAATTTCTTGAGCTGCTTCGCCACGTCACGGCAAATCTCATTTGAAGCAGTCCTACACTAAAATATTTTTATAAAATGTGCCATGCGGCCTCACATATAAATAGCAGAACTGCTCTCAGCAGCACTCACCTGGTCTATTGCAGTCCCGTACCCATGACTGAGTCATGGCTGTGGGCGGGACAGGTCCAAGCAAATGCTGCATGAAGTATATATATAGCCTGTGGACAAAGCCTGATGACCCAATGTGAACAGTCACCAAACGCCAAAATCTATACAGATGGAATACATCCCAAATTGGGGTGCATAGCAAGGTGGAGGTCAACCACCGACCAATTCAACAAAGAAACAACAAAGAGCCAGCACCAATGTGCACTAAGGCATCAAATATTCCAAACTGCATTATAAAAATTTTTTTGAGATTTTTGGCAAAAAATTGCAATTTCTTGAGCTGCTTCGCCACGTCACGGCAAATCTCATTTGAAGCAGTCCTACACTAAAATATTTTTATAAAATGTGCCATGCGGCCTCACATATAAATAGCAGAACTGCTCTCAGCAGCACTCACCTGGTCTATTGCAGTCCCGTACCCATGACTGAGTCATGGCTGTGGGCGGGACAGGTCCAAGCAAATGCTGCATGAAGTATATATATAGCCTGTGGACAAAGCCTGATGACCCAATGTGAACAGTCACCAAACGCCAAAATCTATACAGATGGAATACATCCCAAATTGGGGTGCATAGCAAGGTGGAGGTCAACCACCGACCAATTCAACAAAGAAACAACAAAGAGCCAGCACCAATGTGCACTAAGGCATCAAATATTCCAAACTGCATTATAAAAATTTTTTTGAGATTTTTGGCAAAAAATTGCAATTTCTTGAGCTGCTTCGCCACGTCACGGCAAATCTCATTTGAAGCAGTCCTACACTAAAATATTTTTATAAAATGTGCCATGCGGCCTCACATATAAATAGCAGAACTGCTCTCAGCAGCACTCACCTGGTCTATTGCAGTCCCGTACCCATGACTGAGTCATGGCTGTGGGCGGGACAGGTCCAAGCAAATGCTGCATGAAGTATATATATAGCCTGTGGACAAAGCCTGATGACCCAATGTGAACAGTCACCAAACGCCAAAATCTATACAGATGGAATACATCCCAAATTGGGGTGCATAGCAAGGTGGAGGTCAACCACCGACCAATTCAACAAAGAAACAACAAAGAGCCAGCACCAATGTGCACTAAGGCATCAAATATTCCAAACTGCATTATAAAATTTTTTTTGAGATTTTTGGCAAAAAATTGCAATTTCTTGAGCTGCTTCGCCACGTCACGGCAAATCTCATTTGAAGCAGTCCTACACTAAAATATTTTTATAAAATGTGCCATGCGGCCTCACATATAAATAGCAGAACTGCTCTCAGCAGCACTCACCTGGTCTATTGCAGTCCCGTACCCATGACTGAGTCATGGCTGTGGGCGGGACAGGTCCAAGCAAATGCTGCATGAAGTATATATATAGCCTGTGGACAAAGCCTGATGACCCAATGTGAACAGTCACCAAACGCCAAAATCTATACAGATGGAATACATCCCAAATTGGGGTGCATAGCAAGGTGGAGGTCAACCACCGACCAATTCAACAAAGAAACAACAAAGAGCCAGCACCAATGTGCACTAAGGCATCAAATATTCCAAACTGCATTATAAAATTTTTTTTGAGATTTTTGGCAAAAAATTGCAATTTCTTGAGCTGCTTCGCCACGTCACGGCAAATCTCATTTGAAGCAGTCCTACACTAAAATATTTTTATAAAATGTGCCATGCGGCCTCACATATAAATAGCAGAACTGCTCTCAGCAGCACTCACCTGGTCTATTGCAGTCCCGTACCCATGACTGAGTCATGGCTGTGGGCGGGACAGGTCCAAGCAAATGCTGCATGAAGTATATATATAGCCTGTGGACAAAGCCTGATGACCCAATGTGAACAGTCACCAAACGCCAAAATCTATACAGATGGAATACATCCCAAATTGGGGTGCATAGCAAGGTGGAGGTCAACCACCGACCAATTCAACAAAGAAACAACAAAGAGCCAGCACCAATGTGCACTAAGGCATCAAATATTCCAAACTGCATTATAAAAATTTTTTTGAGATTTTTGGCAAAAAATTGCAATTTCTTGAGCTGCTTCGCCACGTCACGGCAAATCTCATTTGAAGCAGTCCTACACTAAAATATTTTTATAAAATGTGCCATGCGGCCTCACATATAAATAGCAGAACTGCTCTCAGCAGCACTCACCTGGTCTATTGCAGTCCCGTACCCATGACTGAGTCATGGCTGTGGGCGGGACAGGTCCAAGCAAATGCTGCATGAAGTATATATATAGCCTGTGGACAAAGCCTGATGACCCAATGTGAACAGTCACCAAACGCCAAAATCTATACAGATGGAATACATCCCAAATTGGGGTGCATAGCAAGGTGGAGGTCAACCACCGACCAATTCAACAAAGAAACAACAAAGAGCCAGCACCAATGTGCACTAAGGCATCAAATATTCCAAACTGCATTATAAAAATTTTTTTGAGATTTTTGGCAAAAAATTGCAATTTCTTGAGCTGCTTCGCCACGTCACGGCAAATCTCATTTGAAGCAGTCCTACACTAAAATATTTTTATAAAATGTGCCATGCGGCCTCACATATAAATAGCAGAACTGCTCTCAGCAGCACTCACCTGGTCTATTGCAGTCCCGTACCCATGACTGAGTCATGGCTGTGGGCGGGACAGGTCCAAGCAAATGCTGCATGAAGTATATATATAGCCTGTGGACAAAGCCTGATGACCCAATGTGAACAGTCACCAAACGCCAAAATCTATACAGATGGAATACATCCCAAATTGGGGTGCATAGCAAGGTGGAGGTCAACCACCGACCAATTCAACAAAGAAACAACAAAGAGCCAGCACCAATGTGCACTAAGGCATCAAATATTCCAAACTGCATTATAAAAATTTTTTTGAGATTTTTGGCAAAAAATTGCAATTTCTTGAGCTGCTTCACCACGTCACGGCAAATCTCATTTGAAGCAGTCCTACACTAAAATATTTTTATAAAATGTGCCATGCGGCCTCACATATAAATAGCAGAACTGCTCTCAGCAGCACTCACCTGGTCTATTGCAGTCCCGTACCCATGACTGAGTCATGGCTGTGGGCGGGACAGGTCCAAGCAAATGCTGCATGAAGTATATATATAGCCTGTGGACAAAGCCTGATGACCCAATGTGAACAGTCACCAAACGCCAAAATCTATACAGATGGAATACATCCCAAATTGGGGTGCATAGCAAGGTGGAGGTCAACCACCGACCAATTCAACAAAGAAACAACAAAGAGCCAGCACCAATGTGCACTAAGGCATCAAATATTCCAAACTGCATTATAAAAATTTTTTTGAGATTTTTGGCAAAAAATTGCAATTTCTTGAGCTGCTTCGCCACGTCACGGCAAATCTCATTTGAAGCAGTCCTACACTAAAATATTTTTATAAAATGTGCCATGCGGCCTCACATATAAATAGCAGAACTGCTCTCAGCAGCACTCACCTGGTCTATTGCAGTCCCGTACCCATGACTGAGTCATGGCTGTGGGCGGGACAGGTCCAAGCAAATGCTGCATGAAGTATATATATAGCCTGTGGACAAAGCCTGATGACCCAATGTGAACAGTCACCAAACGCCAAAATCTATACAGATGGAATACATCCCAAATTGGGGTGCATAGCAAGGTGGAGGTCAACCACCGACCAATTCAACAAAGAAACAACAAAGAGCCAGCACCAATGTGCACTAAAGGCATCAAATATTCCAAACTGCATTATAAAAATTTTTTTGAGATTTTTGGCAAAAAATTGCAATTTCTTGAGCTGCTTCGCCACGTCACGGCAAATCTCATTTGAAGCAGTCCTACACTAAAATATTTTTATAAAATGTGCCATGCGGCCTCACATATAAATAGCAGAACTGCTCTCAGCAGCACTCACCTGGTCTATTGCAGTCCCGTACCCATGACTGAGTCATGGCTGTGGGCGGGACAGGTCCAAGCAAATGCTGCATGAAGTATATATATAGCCTGTGGACAAAGCCTGATGACCCAATGTGAACAGTCACCAAACGCCAAAATCTATACAGATGGAATACATCCCAAATTGGGGTGCATAGCAAGGTGGAGGTCAACCACCGACCAATTCAACAAAGAAACAACAAAGAGCCAGCACCAATGTGCACTAAGGCATCAAATATTCCAAACTGCATTATAAAAATTTTTTTGAGATTTTTGGCAAAAAATTGCAATTTCTTGAGCTGCTTTGCCACGTCACGGCAAATCTCATTTGAAGCAGTCCTACACTAAAATATTTTTATAAAATGTGCCATGCGGCCTCACATATAAATAGCAGAACTGCTCTCAGCAGCACTCACCTGGTCTATTGCAGTCCCGTACCCATGACTGAGTCATGGCTGTGGGCGGGACAGGTCCAAGCAAATGCTGCATGAAGTATATATATAGCCTGTGGACAAAGCCTGATGACCCAATGTGAACAGTCACCAAACGCCAAAATCTATACAGATGGAATACATCCCAAATTGGGGTGCATAGCAAGGTGGAGGTCAACCACCGACCAATTCAACAAAGAAACAACAAAGAGCCAGCACCAATGTGCACTAAGGCATCAAATATTCCAAACTGCATTATAAAAATTTTTTTGAGATTTTTGGCAAAAAATTGCAATTTCTTGAGCTGCTTCGCCACGTCACGGCAAATCTCATTTGAAGCAGTCCTACACTAAAATATTTTTATAAAATGTGCCATGCGGCCTCACATATAAATAGCAGAACTGCTCTCAGCAGCACTCACCTGGTCTATTGCAGTCCCGTACCCATGACTGAGTCATGGCTGTGGGCGGGACAGGTCCAAGCAAATGCTGCATGAAGTATATATATAGCCTGTGGACAAAGCCTGATGACCCAATGTGAACAGTCACCAAACGCCAAAATCTATACAGATGGAATACATCCCAAATTGGGGTGCATAGGAAGGTGGAGGTCAACCACCGACCAATTCAACAAAGAAACAACAAAGAGCCAGCACCAATGTGCACTAAGGCATCAAATATTCCAAACTGCATTATAAAATTTTTTTTGAGATTTTTGGCAAAAAATTGCAATTTCTTGAGCTGCTTCGCCAAGTCACGGCAAATCTCATTTGAAGCAGTCCTACACTAAAATATTTTTATAAAATGTGCCATGCGGCCTCACATATAAATAGCAGAACTGCTCTCAGCAGCACTCACCTGGTCTATTGCAGTCCCGTACCCATGACTGAGTCATGGCTGTGGGCGGGACAGGTCCAAGCAAATGCTGCATGAAGTATATATATAGCCTGTGGACAAAGCCTGATGACCCAATGTGAACAGTCACCAAACGCCAAAATCTATACAGATGGAATACATCCCAAATTGGGGTGCATAGCAAGGTGGAGGTCAACCACCGACCAATTCAACAAAGAAACAACAAAGAGCCAGCACCAATGTGCACTAAGGCATCAAATATTCCAAACTGCATTATAAAAATTTTTTTGAGATTTTTGGCAAAAAATTGCAATTTCTTGAGCTGCATCGCCACGTCACGGCAAATCTCATTTGAAGCAGTCCTACACTAAAATATTTTTATAAAATGTGCCATGCGGCCTCACATATAAATAGCAGAACTGCTCTCAGCAGCACTCACCTGGTCTATTGCAGTCCCGTACCCATGACTGAGTCATGGCTGTGGGCGGGACAGGTCCAAGCAAATGCTGCATGAAGTATATATATAGCCTGTGGACAAAGCCTGATGACCCAATGTGAACAGTCACCAAACGCCAAAATCTATACAGATGGAATACATCCCAAATTGGGGTGCATAGCAAGGTGGAGGTCAACCACCGACCAATTCAACAAAGAAACAACAAAGAGCCAGCACCAATGTGCACTAAGGCATCAAATATTCCAAACTGCATTATAAAAATTTTTTTGAGATTTTTGGCAAAAAATTGCAATTTCTTGAGCTGCTTCGCCACGTCACGGCAAATCTCATTTGAAGCAGTCCTACACTAAAATATTTTTATAAAATGTGCCATGCGGCCTCACATATAAATAGCAGAACTGCTCTCAGCAGCACTCACCTGGTCTATTGCAGTCCCGTACCCATGACTGAGTCATGGCTGTGGGCGGGACAGGTCCAAGCAAATGCTGCATGAAGTATATATATAGCCTGTGGACAAAGCCTGATGACCCAATGTGAACAGTCACCAAACGCCAAAATCTATACAGATGGAATACATCCCAAATTGGGGTGCATAGCAAGGTGGAGGTCAACCACCGACCAATTCAACAAAGAAACAACAAAGAGCCAGCACCAATGTGCACTAAGGCATCAAATATTCCAAACTGCATTATAAAAATTTTTTTGAGATTTTTGGCAAAAAATTGCAATTTCTTGAGCTGCTTCGCCACGTCACGGCAAATCTCATTTGAAGCAGTCCTACACTAAAATATTTTTATAAAATGTGCCATGCGGCCTCACATATAAATAGCAGAACTGCTCTCAGCAGCACTCACCTGGTCTATTGCAGTCCCGTACCCATGACTGAGTCATGGCTGTGGGCGGGACAGGTCCAAGCAAATGCTGCATGAAGTATATATATAGCCTGTGGACAAAGCCTGATGACCCAATGTGAACAGTCACCAAACGCCAAAATCTATACAGATGGAATACATCCCAAATTGGGGTGCATAGCAAGGTGGAGGTCAACCACCGACCAATTCAACAAAGAAACAACAAAGAGCCAGCACCAATGTGCACTAAGGCATCAAATATTCCAAACTGCATTATAAAATTTTTTTTGAGATTTTTGGCAAAAAATTGCAATTTCTTGAGCTGCTTCGCCACGTCACGGCAAATCTCATTTGAAGCAGTCCTACACTAAAATATTTTTATAAAATGTGCCATGCGGCCTCACATATAAATAGCAGAACTGCTCTCAGCAGCACTCACCTGGTCTATTGCAGTCCCGTACCCATGACTGAGTCATGGCTGTGGGCGGGACAGGTCCAAGCAAATGCTGCATGAAGTATATATATAGCCTGTGGACAAAGCCTGATGACCCAATGTGAACAGTCACCAAACGCCAAAATCTATACAGATGGAATACATCCCAAATTGGGGTGCATAGCAAGGTGGAGGTCAACCACCGACCAATTCAACAAAGAAACAACAAAGAGCCAGCACCAATGTGCACTAAGGCATCAAATATTCCAAACTGCATTATAAAATTTTTTTTGAGATTTTTGGCAAAAAATTGCAATTTCTTGAGCTGCTTCGCCACGTCACGGCAAATCTCATTTGAAGCAGTCCTACACTAAAATATTTTTATAAAATGTGCCATGCGGCCTCACATATAAATAGCAGAACTGCTCTCAGCAGCACTCACCTGGTCTATTGCAGTCCCGTACCCATGACTGAGTCATGGCTGTGGGCGGGACAGGTCCAAGCAAATGCTGCATGAAGTATATATATAGCCTGTGGACAAAGCCTGATGACCCAATGTGAACAGTCACCAAACGCCAAAATCTATACAGATGGAATACATCCCAAATTGGGGTGCATAGCAAGGTGGAGGTCAACCACCGACCAATTCAACAAAGAAACAACAAAGAGCCAGCACCAATGTGCACTAAGGCATCAAATATTCCAAACTGCATTATAAAAATTTTTTTGAGATTTTTGGCAAAAAATTGCAATTTCTTGAGCTGCTTCGCCACGTCACGGCAAATCTCATTTGAAGCAGTCCTACACTAAAATATTTTTATAAAATGTGCCATGCGGCCTCACATATAAATAGCAGAACTGCTCTCAGCAGCACTCACCTGGTCTATTGCAGTCCCGTACCCATGACTGAGTCATGGCTGTGGGCGGGACAGGTCCAAGCAAATGCTGCATGAAGTATATATATAGCCTGTGGACAAAGCCTGATGACCCAATGTGAACAGTCACCAAACGCCAAAATCTATACAGATGGAATACATCCCAAATTGGGGTGCATAGCAAGGTGGAGGTCAACCACCGACCAATTCAACAAAGAAACAACAAAGAGCCAGCACCAATGTGCACTAAGGCATCAAATATTCCAAACTGCATTATAAAAATTTTTTTGAGATTTTTGGCAAAAAATTGCAATTTCTTGAGCTGCTTCGCCACGTCACGGCAAATCTCATTTGAAGCAGTCCTACACTAAAATATTTTTATAAAATGTGCCATGCGGCCTCACATATAAATAGCAGAACTGCTCTCAGCAGCACTCACCTGGTCTATTGCAGTCCCGTACCCATGACTGAGTCATGGCTGTGGGCGGGACAGGTCCAAGCAAATGCTGCATGAAGTATATATATAGCCTGTGGACAAAGCCTGATGACCCAATGTGAACAGTCACCAAACGCCAAAATCTATACAGATGGAATACATCCCAAATTGGGGTGCATAGCAAGGTGGAGGTCAACCACCGACCAATTCAACAGTTCTGCTATTTATATGTGAGGCCGCATGGCACATTTTATTAAAAAAATATTTTAGTGTAGGACTGCTTCAAATGAGATTTGCCGTGACGTGGCGAAGCAGCTCAAGAAATTGCAATTTTTTGCCAAAAATCTCAAAAAAATTTTTATAATGCAGTTTGGAATATTTGATGCCTTAGTGCACATTGGTGCTGGCTCTTTGTTGTTTCTTTGTTGAATTGGTCGGTGGTTGACCTCCACCTTGCTATGCACCCCAATTTGGGATGTATTCCATCTGTATAGATTTTGGCGTTTGGTGACTGTTCACATTGGGTCATCAGGCTTTGTCCACAGGCTATATATATACTTCATGCAGCATTTGCTTGGACCTGTCCCGCCCACAGCCATGACTCAGTCATGGGTACGGGACTGCAATAGACCAGGTGAGTGCTGCTGAGAGCAGTTCTGCTATTTATATGTGAGGCCGCATGGCACATTTTATAAAAATATTTTAGTGTAGGACTGCTTCAAATGAGATTTGCCGTGACGTGGCGAAGCAGCTCAAGAAATTGCAATTTTTTGCCAAAAATCTCAAAAAAAATTTTTATAATGCAGTTTGGAATATTTGATGCCTTAGTGCACATTGGTGCTGGCTCTTTGTTGTTTCTTTGTTGAATTGGTCGGTGGTTGACCTCCACCTTGCTATGCACCCCAATTTGGGATGTATTCCATCTGTATAGATTTTGGCGTTTGGTGACTGTTCACATTGGGTCATCAGGCTTTGTCCACAGGCTATATATATACTTCATGCAGCATTTGCTTGGACCTGTCCCGCCCACAGCCATGACTCAGTCATGGGTACGGGACTGCAATAGACCAGGTGAGTGCTGCTGAGAGCAGTTCTGCTATTTATATGTGAGGCCGCATGGCACATTTTATAAAAATATTTTAGTGTAGGACTGCTTCAAATGAGATTTGCCGTGACGTGGCGAAGCAGCTCAAGAAATTGCAATTTTTTGCCAAAAATCTCAAAAAAAATTTTTATAATGCAGTTTGGAATATTTGATGCCTTAGTGCACATTGGTGCTGGCTCTTTGTTGTTTCTTTGTTGAATTGGTCGGTGGTTGACCTCCACCTTGCTATGCACCCCAATTTGGGATGTATTCCATCTGTATAGATTTTGGCGTTTGGTGACTGTTCACATTGGGTCATCAGGCTTTGTCCACAGGCTATATATATACTTCATGCAGCATTTGCTTGGACCTGTCCCGCCCACAGCCATGACTCAGTCATGGGTACGGGACTGCAATAGACCAGGTGAGTGCTGCTGAGAGCAGGTCTGCTATTTATATGTGAGGCCGCATGGCACATTTTATAAAAATATTTTAGTGTAGGACTGCTTCAAATGAGATTTGCCGTGACGTGGCGAAGCAGCTCAAGAAATTGCAATTTTTTGCCAAAAATCTCAAAAAAAATTTTTATAATGCAGTTTGGAATATTTGATGCCTTAGTGCACATTGGTGCTGGCTCTTTGTTGTTTCTTTGTTGAATTGGTCGGTGGTTGACCTCCACCTTGCTATGCACCCCAATTTGGGATGTATTCCATCTGTATAGATTTTGGCGTTTGGTGACTGTTCACATTGGGTCATCAGGCTTTGTCCACAGGCTATATATATACTTCATGCAGCATTTGCTTGGACCTGTCCCGCCCACAGCCATGACTCAGTCATGGGTACGGGACTGCAATAGACCAGGTGAGTGCTGCTGAGAGCAGTTCTGCTATTTATATGTGAGGCCGCATGGCACATTTTATAAAAATATTTTAGTGTAGGACTGCTTCAAATGAGATTTGCCGTGACGTGGCGAAGCAGCTCAAGAAATTGCAATTTTTTGCCAAAAATCTCAAAAAAATTTTTTATAATGCAGTTTGGAATATTTGATGCCTTAGTGCACATTGGTGCTGGCTCTTTGTTGTTTCTTTGTTGAATTGGTCGGTGGTTGACCTCCACCTTGCTATGCACCCCAATTTGGGATGTATTCCATCTGTATAGATTTTGGCGTTTGGTGACTGTTCACATTGGGTCATCAGGCTTTGTCCACAGGCTATATATATACTTCATGCAGCATTTGCTTGGACCTGTCCCGCCCACAGCCATGACTCAGTCATGGGTACGGGACTGCAATAGACCAGGTGAGTGCTGCTGAGAGCAGTTCTGCTATTTATATGTGAGGCCGCATGGCACATTTTATAAAAATATTTTAGTGTAGGACTGCTTCAAATGAGATTTGCCGTGACGTGGCGAAGCAGCTCAAGAAATTGCAATTTTTTGCCAAAAATCTCAAAAAAAATTTTTATAATGCAGTTTGGAATATTTGATGCCTTAGTGCACATTGGTGCTGGCTCTTTGTTGTTTCTTTGTTGAATTGGTCGGTGGTTGACCTCCACCTTGCTATGCACCCCAATTTGGGATGTATTCCATCTGTATAGATTTTGGCGTTTGGTGACTGTTCACATTGGGTCATCAGGCTTTGTCCACAGGCTATATATATACTTCATGCAGCATTTGCTTGGACCTGTCCCGCCCACAGCCATGACTCAGTCATGGGTACGGGACTGCAATAGACCAGGTGAGTGCTGCTGAGAGCAGTTCTGCTATTTATATGTGAGGCCGCATGGCACATTTTATAAAAATATTTTAGTGTAGGACTGCTTCAAATGAGATTTGCCGTGACGTGGCGAAGCAGCTCAAGAAATTGCAATTTTTTGCCAAAAATCTCAAAAAAAATTTTTATAATGCAGTTTGGAATATTTGATGCCTTAGTGCACATTGGTGCTGGCTCTTTGTTGTTTCTTTGTTGAATTGGTCGGTGGTTGACCTCCACCTTGCTATGCACCCCAATTTGGGATGTATTCCATCTGTATAGATTTTGGCGTTTGGTGACTGTTCACATTGGGTCATCAGGCTTTGTCCACAGGCTATATATATACTTCATGCAGCATTTGCTTGGACCTGTCCCGCCCACAGCCATGACTCAGTCATGGGTACGGGACTGCAATAGACCAGGTGAGTGCTGCTGAGAGCAGTTCTGCTATTTATATGTGAGGCCGCATGGCACATTTTATAAAAATATTTTAGTGTAGGACTGCTTCAAATGAGATTTGCCGTGACGTGGCGAAGCAGCTCAAGAAATTGCAATTTTTTGCCAAAAATCTCAAAAAAAATTTTTATAATGCAGTTTGGAATATTTGATGCCTTAGTGCACATTGGTGCTGGCTCTTTGTTGTTTCTTTGTTGAATTGGTCGGTGGTTGACCTCCACCTTGCTATGCACCCCAATTTGGGATGTATTCCATCTGTATAGATTTTGGCGTTTGGTGACTGTTCACATTGGGTCATCAGGCTTTGTCCACAGGCTATATATATACTTCATGCAGCATTTGCTTGGACCTGTCCCGCCCACAGCCATGACTCAGTCATGGGTACGGGACTGCAATAGACCAGGTGAGTGCTGCTGAGAGCAGTTCTGCTATTTATATGTGAGGCCGCATGGCACATTTTATAAAAATATTTTAGTGTAGGACTGCTTCAAATGAGATTTGCCGTGACGTGGCGAAGCAGCTCAAGAAATTGCAATTTTTTGCCAAAAATCTCAAAAAAAATTTTTATAATGCAGTTTGGAATATTTGATGCCTTAGTGCACATTGGTGCTGGCTCTTTGTTGTTTCTTTGTTGAATTGGTCGGTGGTTGACCTCCACCTTGCTATGCACCCCAATTTGGGATGTATTCCATCTGTATAGATTTTGGCGTTTGGTGACTGTTCACATTGGGTCATCAGGCTTTGTCCACAGGCTATATATATACTTCATGCAGCATTTGCTTGGACCTGTCCCGCCCACAGCCATGACTCAGTCATGGGTACGGGACTGCAATAGACCAGGTGAGTGCTGCTGAGAGCAGTTCTGCTATTTATATGTGAGGCCGCATGGCACATTTTATAAAAATATTTTAGTGTAGGACTGCTTCAAATGAGATTTGCCGTGACGTGGCGAAGCAGCTCAAGAAATTGCAATTTTTTGCCAAAAATCTCAAAAAAAATTTTTATAATGCAGTTTGGAATATTTGATGCCTTAGTGCACATTGGTGCTGGCTCTTTGTTGTTTCTTTGTTGAATTGGTCGGTGGTTGACCTCCACCTTGCTATGCACCCCAATTTGGGATGTATTCCATCTGTATAGATTTTGGCGTTTGGTGACTGTTCACATTGGGTCATCAGGCTTTGTCCACAGGCTATATATATACTTCATGCAGCATTTGCTTGGACCTGTCCCGCCCACAGCCATGACTCAGTCATGGGTACGGGACTGCAATAGACCAGGTGAGTGCTGCTGAGAGCAGTTCTGCTATTTATATGTGAGGCCGCATGGCACATTTTATAAAAATATTTTAGTGTAGGACTGCTTCAAATGAGATTTGCCGTGACGTGGCGAAGCAGCTCAAGAAATTGCAATTTTTTGCCAAAAATCTCAAAAAAAATTTTTATAATGCAGTTTGGAATATTTGATGCCTTAGTGCACATTGGTGCTGGCTCTTTGTTGTTTCTTTGTTGAATTGGTCGGTGGTTGACCTCCACCTTGCTATGCACCCCAATTTGGGATGTATTCCATCTGTATAGATTTTGGCGTTTGGTGACTGTTCACATTGGGTCATCAGGCTTTGTCCACAGGCTATATATATACTTCATGCAGCATTTGCTTGGACCTGTCCCGCCCACAGCCATGACTCAGTCATGGGTACGGGACTGCAATAGACCAGGTGAGTGCTGCTGAGAGCAGTTCTGCTATTTATATGTGAGGCCGCATGGCACATTTTATAAAAATATTTTAGTGTAGGACTGCTTCAAATGAGATTTGCCGTGACGTGGCGAAGCAGCTCAAGAAATTGCAATTTTTTGCCAAAAATCTCAAAAAAAATTTTTATAATGCAGTTTGGAATATTTGATGCCTTAGTGCACATTGGTGCTGGCTCTTTGTTGTTTCTTTGTTGAATTGGTCGGTGGTTGACCTCCACCTTGCTATGCACCCCAATTTGGGATGTATTCCATCTGTATAGATTTTGGCGTTTGGTGACTGTTCACATTGGGTCATCAGGCTTTGTCCACAGGCTATATATATACTTCATGCAGCATTTGCTTGGACCTGTCCCGCCCACAGCCATGACTCAGTCATGGGTACGGGACTGCAATAGACCAGGTGAGTGCTGCTGAGAGCAGTTCTGCTATTTATATGTGAGGCCGCATGGCACATTTTATAAAAATATTTTAGTGTAGGACTGCTTCAAATGAGATTTGCCGTGACGTGGCGAAGCAGCTCAAGAAATTGCAATTTTTTGCCAAAAATCTCAAAAAAAATTTTTATAATGCAGTTTGGAATATTTGATGCCTTAGTGCACATTGGTGCTGGCTCTTTGTTGTTTCTTTGTTGAATTGGTCGGTGGTTGACCTCCACCTTGCTATGCACCCCAATTTGGGATGTATTCCATCTGTATAGATTTTGGCGTTTGGTGACTGTTCACATTGGGTCATCAGGCTTTGTCCACAGGCTATATATATACTTCATGCAGCATTTGCTTGGACCTGTCCCGCCCACAGCCATGACTCAGTCATGGGTACGGGACTGCAATAGACCAGGTGAGTGCTGCTGAGAGCAGTTCTGCTATTTATATGTGAGGCCGCATGGCACATTTTATAAAAATATTTTAGTGTAGGACTGCTTCAAATGAGATTTGCCGTGACGTGGCGAAGCAGCTCAAGAAATTGCAATTTTTTGCCAAAAATCTCAAAAAAAATTTTTATAATGCAGTTTGGAATATTT
Source organism: Anomaloglossus baeobatrachus (assembly GCF_048569485.1). Lineage (NCBI taxonomy): Eukaryota > Metazoa > Chordata > Amphibia > Anura > Aromobatidae > Anomaloglossus > Anomaloglossus baeobatrachus. The sequence continues at coordinate 340,525,685 of NC_134353.1, read as the reverse complement.
GATGCCTTAGTGCACATTGGTGCTGGCTCTTTGTTGTTTCTTTGTTGAATTGGTCGGTGGTTGACCTCCACCTTGCTATGCACCCCAATTTGGGATGTATTCCATCTGTATAGATTTTGGCGTTTGGTGACTGTTCACATTGGGTCATCAGGCTTTGTCCACAGGCTATATATATACTTCATGCAGCATTTGCTTGGACCTGTCCCGCCCACAGCCATGACTCAGTCATGGGTACGGGACTGCAATAGACCAGGTGAGTGCTGCTGAGAGCAGTTCTGCTATTTATATGTGAGGCCGCATGGCACATTTTATAAAAATATTTTAGTGTAGGACTGCTTCAAATGAGATTTGCCGTGACGTGGCGAAGCAGCTCAAGAAATTTCAATTTTTTGCCAAAAATCTCAAAAAAAAAATTTTTATAATGCAGTTTGGAATATTTGATGCCTTAGTGCACATTGGTGCTGGCTCTTTGTTGTTTCTTTGTTGAATTGGTCGGTGGTTGACCTCCACCTTGCTATGCACCCCAATTTGGGATGTATTCCATCTGTATAGATTTTGGCGTTTGGTGACTGTTCACATTGGGTCATCAGGCTTTGTCCACAGGCTATATATATACTTCATGCAGCATTTGCTTGGACCTGTCCCGCCCACAGCCATGACTCAGTCATGGGTACGGGACTGCAATAGACCAGGTGAGTGCTGCTGAGAGCAGTTCTGCTATTTATATGTGAGGCCGCATGGCACATTTTATAAAAATATTTTAGTGTAGGACTGCTTCAAATGAGATTTGCCGTGACGTGGCGAAGCAGCTCAAGAAATTGCAATTTTTTGCCAAAAATCTCAAAAAAAAATTTTTATAATGCAGTTTGGAATATTTGATGCCTTAGTGCACATTGGTGCTGGCTCTTTGTTGTACCTTATATTATATGACTATACTTAAAGTGAACCTGTCAGGTCCAATATGCACCCAGTACCACAAGCAGTTCTGGTTGCAGATTGCTAATTCCTGCCTAACTGTCCCTGTATACAATAGTATCACGCCCAGGGAAGGGGGTACTCGGTCACGGGCGGTAACAAATGGGAATGTCACTCTGGTGGCCGTTGCCCGGTCCCATGCCCTGGGGCTTCTTTTGAAAAAAAGGGGGTATTTACAGGGGTGAATAGAGTTAATGTCATGTGACGCCACCTGTGGGTTGCTGTTAAGGATAGAGAACCGCCGCTGCTAAATGTGGGTACTCCCAGAGCTGGTGGTGATTGCAGCAATGGTGTTAGGACCTCCGCAAGTAGGGCCGTGCCTGGGAGATGATGAGGGGTAATAACAGAGACCACACAAGGTTGTCTTTAACAGTCTCTACTCACTTGGACCCAAGGGTTGATGGTTCAGGTCCCTTGGAGTATCAGTGCCAATGTAGTGACCCAGGTTGCTCTGTCCCCGGCTCTCTATGTTGGTTGGGTCCTGGTAGCGTGGAGCATTTGAGGCCCGATTGTCCCTTTTGGGGTACAGTCTCCTTCTCCTTACGGCGGGCAGTGCAGACCCTGTGGAGAGGTAAGTGTCCGAACCCCGATCCTAGTTTACTGCTGATGCCCCCGGATTATTTGATTCGGTGAAGTCCATGAAGGTGTCCCCACCGGGCAGGTATTCATCAAGCCGTGTAGAAGTAGCGCCTGATCTAGGACCTGTGCCCTGTGTGTGCTCCGGTCCCAGTTGTATCTCCGGTACCCAACCTGGCGACCTCTCTCCTGTGCCCCCGGGTCACCGCTGCACGGACCCAGCTCAGCCACTTCCGCACACCTCTCCTGTGTGCCACCCTTCTCTAGACTCTCTCCTGACTGTTGACCCCTCCCACCAGGCTGGCTAATCCCAGGGACTCGTTCCTTTCCATGGCGACCATCCCCTTACATGGTTAACCCTCTATACCCAGTGTGGAGTGGAGAACTAGGATTTTGGTTGTGCTTTGGTGGTATCGGCACTGGTACTGCAGGTCCCAGGGGGTAGGTCCTGCATCCCCAAGAGGATGCAGTTCCTTGTAGTGTTCTGAGTGTCTCAGGGACGCTATATTAGCATAGATAAAGGGATCTTTAGAAAAAGTATTTCTAAAGATATTTTATCGTATGCTAATGAGCAAGGGGACTAGTTGTGATGGTGTTAGTTCCCCCGACTAGTCCGCCCTCTTAGCATGTTAGCACGCCCACGGTTAGGCAGGGATTAGCAATATGCACCCAGACCTGTCCGTGATTCTGGGTGCATATTGCATTTGACATGTTCACTTTAACTCGATCACAGCATGCTTTATACAAGGACACATTACATAATCAATGATTATCACACTCTACATCAGAATACAGTAAAATATAATACACTTCACGTGACACAATAGACAGAAAAGACACAAGACATTTTTCACACTTCAGGTCTTCAGAGGTCGAAGCACAGCCACTATTGTCCATCACTCTTACAGAAATATAAAGTGGAGTTGATCTGTCTCCATTTTCACTTTTTGTGCAATGTAGGATTTTTTTCTCAATTCCAAATGGAGATGATCCATCTTAACCTCCTGATGAGCTACTTGTTCATTATGCAGTGGTTGGAGTATAGCTGAACAGTTGGTTTCCCCCTGAAAATCCACATGCCAGAAGTTTGCTCTGAGCTATTGCACAAGTAAAACATCTGTTCACTGTTCATCATCACAATAGGAGGGAAACAGAAAACCCGAGTGATAAAATGATAATTATCTGGTCTAAACACTGCGAAATATTAGTTAAATCAAGAGAAGGAAAATAAGATATCATATTGCCAGTAAATTAAAATATTATTCAGTTTCCATTTTCTGATAATTTCATGCAGGTCTTCATAGTGGAAGTTAACTTTTATAATAACCCGTAAAGGGATTGCTATTTAATATAATCTATCCATGGTACAGTATAAGTAATTAATATTGGGTTGGGGTGGCACTGACACTCAGCACCCACAGCGATAAACTGCTGAAAGCTCTGGTGTTGGCTAACTATAAGCATGAGGAACAGAGCTGAAGTGCACAACTCCAATATGTAGTGGCCGCTCTCTGGTGCTACAGGACAGCTCCTATGACCTATGGATCAGTCATCAATATATTTTGACTGGACCGCACTAATAACGTTTGGAATATTCATCTGCAGTGATATTATAGCATGGTGTTCCTTATCACTTTACCCACAGCAGAAAAAAGCCTTAGGGTCCCGTTACACGTAGCGACGTTCCAGCGATCCCAACAACGATACGACCTGGTCAGGATCGCTGGTGCGTCGCTACATGATCGCTAGTGAGCTGGCAAACAGGCAGATCTAATTAATGACGCAGCAACGATACGGGTATCCGACCTCGGTGGTCACACAGCAGCTATTCTGACGACTCAGACCTCGATAGAGGCATAGTATTTCCACCCATGCGTGCCAACGAGGTCGCTCATCGTTGTTATGGCATCAAACACAGCGATGCATGCTGCCCAGCTGGATACCAACAATCAAAAAATGAACCAGGACGTTCGGGTACGATCGGCGATATCGCAGCGGGGGGGCAGGTCGCTGCTATGTGTCACACGTAGAGAGATTGCTAGCGAGGTCGCTGTTGCATCACAAACCCTGTGACGTTTCAGTGATCTCGCTAATGACATTGCTATGTGTAACGGGGCCTTTACACAATAGATAGCTGTCTGACAAAAGATTGGATGACTGTTTGATATCACTGGTGTTTAATTCCATTATGTCCTCAATGGGTCTTTGATCACTGTCATTATTTGAGGTTACATATTGTGTGATCCAAGCACAGACTTCAGGCTACCACCATGACAAGCAATCATGGCCAAAAGTGTTGACACTCTTGAAATTGTTCTAGAAAATGAGGTTTTTCTTCAAGAAATATATTGCAATTACAATTGTCTTGTCATACAAATATTTATTTCCTTTGTGTGCATTGGAACAACACAAAAAAAAATGAGAAAAAAAAGGCCAATTGGACATAATTTCACACAAAACCCCCAAAATGGGCTGGACAAAATTGTTGGCACCTCTACAAAATTGTGGGTAAGCAACTTTTTTTCAAGCATGTGATACTCACTCAAACTCACTTGTTGCAAGTAACAGGAGTGGGCAATATGAAAAACCCACCCAAAACAATATAGAGATGGGAAAAGTTGACTCAGTCTTTGCATTGCAGTTTGTTTGTCTGTTTTTGCCACACTAAGTATGGAGAACAGAAAGAAGAGAAGATAACTTTCTGAGGACTTGAGTCCAAAATTGTTCAAAAATATCAACAATCTCAAGGTCATAAGTCCATCTTGAGAGAGCTTAATGTTCATTTTTACACAATGCACAACATAATCAAGAGGTTTACAACCCATGGCATGGAAGATGATCTCCCTGGATGTGGACGGCAGAGAAAAATAGATGAAAGGTTGCAACACAGGATATTCCAGATGGTTGATAAGCAATCGCAAACAAGTTTCAAATAAATTCAAGCTGTACTGCAGGATTCAGGGTACATTAGTTTCTGTACTAACTATCCATATACATTTGAATGAAATGAAATGCTATGGCAAGAGACCCTGGAGCACCCCACTGCTGACACAGAGACATAAAAAAGCTAGGCTGCAGTTTGCCAAAATGTACTTGATTAAGCCAAAATCCTTCTGGGAAAGCATCTTGTGGACAGATGAGACGAAGATAAACCTGTTTGGTAAAGCACATCCTTCTTGTAATGAAGCAGCAGGGGGAGCTGGAACACGAGGAGACTGCTAGGTAGCGATTTCCCACTAGATGGCACTAGACTTAACAAACCAGCAGGGGGTGCTGGAGTACCAGAAGAGTACTGACAGCAATCCTCCACTAGAGAGCACAGTTCCCCCCAGTGGAAGAAGTGGATGGTCGTATGGGCCGGGGTCAGAACCAGGATGTCTATGAGCTAAAAAGGGTTAAATGGAGACGGCGTCCAGGGAAAGCCGAGTCAGGAACCGAGAGGGAATGTCAAAGACCTGGGGGAGCAAGGAGACCAGAGTAACTAGACAAGCCGAAGTCGGTAGCTGGGAGAGCAGGTAATAGCAGGGAGCACAGGAGGATGGCACAACAGAGGAGTGAGGATGGAAGTCAGAGAGGAACAGAGGCAGTCAGGATGGACAGCAGGGAGAACATACACAGGCAGGGCAGGAGGTGGGAGAGCAGACACGGTCAGGACGGAAGGCAGGGAGAATGTACACAGGCAGAACAGGAGGTAGGGAAGCGGACATGGTCAGGACAGGAGGCAGGGAGAACAAATGTAAACAGGATGGGAGGCAGGATCAGAACTCACAAGGGACCAGCGGCACAGTGCAGAGCAGAATTAACTGGCACCGAATGAACAGAAGTGCCCAGAAGATAAAGGCGTTGTGATCCCGGGAACGAGGCACAGAGGGGGGGGCCTCCCCCCAGCCTCCCAGCCACGCTCCAGGAAACACTGACAGCCGGGGTCATGACAATTCTATTGTTTACTGAAAACGGAATGAGTTCTAGAAATAAAATAACACAATACCTACAGTCAAATATTTTGGAGTTTCAAAGATGTTTTGGAGTTGTTTTGCTGCCTTTGGTATTGGATGTCTTGAATGTGTGCAAGGTATCATAAAATCTGAAGATTACCAAAGGAATTTGTGTCGCAATGTAGTTTCTAGTGTCAGAAAGCTGGGATAATGTCATAGGTCGTGGGTTTTCTAGCAGGACAATGACCCCAAACATTATTCAAGAAGTAAGCAGAAATGAATGGCAACAAAGCGCTGGAGAGTTCTGAAGTGGCAGCAATGAGTCCAGATTTAAAGCCCATTGAACACCTGTGGAGAGATCTTAAAATTGCTTTTGGGAGAAGGCACCCTTCAAGTATAAGAGACCTGAAGCAGTTTGTGAAAGAAGAGTGACCTAAAATTCCAGTTGAGTGGTGTCAGAAGCTTGTTGATGGTTATAGGAAGCGATTGATTGCAGTTATTAATTCCAAAGGGTGTGCAACCAAATATTAATTGTCATGATTCTTCTGTGTAGAGCATCTTGCCTTTGGAGATGCTCTGTTGCCCTTTCCTGAGTTACTTAGCTAGCAGTTTGATTGACTCATTGGATTTCATGTTGGTGCTCATTACTCAGGTATTCTACCTCCCTGATAATTGCTCAGGCTTTTTTACTGAGCATGCTCGCCCAGAATCTTGTCAGTTGTATTCTTTGGTTCTGCAGTTGTGCTGTTGGCTTCTATCTCTGCTAGTGTTATCATCGTTGTTCTTTGACCTCGGACGGTTTTGACTCCTCTCTGCCCTGTTTCTGTCATGACCTCCTGTGTTTTTGACCTCGGACCATTATCTGACCACATCTCTGCTTTCAGCCTGAACCTATTACGTGTTCTCCTAGTTTTCTGATTCTCAGATATTGACCTGACTATGCATCTGTTTACTCCTTGTGCTCATGTGTGTCTTCCTGTTAACAGACCCTGGCTTTCCTGACTACTCTTCCGTCTATAATTCTCATAAGTAGTGGTTAGCTTCAAATTAATAATTTTCTGGGAGAAATACTTTATTTTCTGGAACAATTTCAAGGGCCCCAACACTTTCGGCTATGGCTGTACGTATAAGAGCACAGCAAGCTAGAATATTGTTTTTGAATATTTTGGTCACTTGTAATAGAAAATATAATGGACAGATGAAATCATCTTTGTGAATAAATAAAAAGTAAAATTAATTTAAAGGCAGTATCTAACTTCTGGTTCTTTTTTTTCACATTAAAGCTAACCAAATAGAAATTAGTGGTTTTTCTCCATAGTGACACTTGTTGACATCATTGGACGTTTATCAGAACTCTAGAAATAGTAATCTTGCAAACTTGTTGGCTTTTACACAACTGGAATGCGAATAAATGCTTTTTGTGCACTTTCAGGAGGTTGATCCTTTATGGAAAACCCTATATTACAATTACAGCACAGATTGTGAATAAGAGCATGGATCAGTAAATTACTACATTGTCTGGGAAAGTGAACTGTATAAAATGCAGTCGTATAGATCGTGAGCGTTGATCAATCTAAACAAATTGTAATTTATTTATAATATAGTAATATACTGCTCTCCTCTCCAGCAGTATCATAAGCAGCAGTCTGAGTAACATAACTTCTCCTTTCTAGTATTTACTTTTCCTTGCTCCTATTCATCATTTGTGTTCTAATGGCAATGTAGCATATACATTTTGTAAATCAGTCTCTTTGAAGTGCGCAAAAAGTATTTATTAATTTTACCTTTTTATTATTACTTAGGGAGTATGACAGGTATGCACACTCTCTCTGCTGCACACAACGTTTTGATTGTTCTATTTAGTAGAGATTGCGATGATTGTGAGTTATATTTGGTATTTAAAAGAAATCTGTCAGATGTATGTGCATGTAGCTCTTTCAAAGACAAAACCAGAAATACTTTGAATAACCAGTCCTTTCGTCCGCTACTAAGCCATTACTGTTTGAATTGATATGCAAATGAGACTGTAGATCTGAAACCTCTCCCGTGTAAGGGGTACTTCACACACAGCGAGATCGCTACTGAGATCGCTGTTGAGTCACGGTTTTTGTGACACAACAGTGACCTCATTAGCGATCTCGCTGTGTGTGACACTGAGCAGCGATCTGGCCCCTGCTGTGAGATCGCTGCTCGTTACACACAGCCCTGGTTCGCTTTTTTATTGTTGCTCTCCCGCTGATAAGCACACATCGCTGTGTGTGACAGCGAGAGAGCAACAATCCTGAATGTGCAGGGATTAGGAGCCGGCGTCTGACAGCAACCAAGGTAAACATCGGGTAACCAAGGTGGTTACCCGATATTTACCTTCGTTACCAGCCTCCGCAGCTCTCTTGCTGCCAGTGCCGGCTCCTGCTGCCTGCACACGCTAAGCTAATATTAACCAACGTAACCAGTATTATATAATGCATTTTCACAAATTGCTATATAGCATATATATTAGAATCTATTGTGAAATAGGACTATATTATATGGGGCATAAATCGTACAAATTACTTTAAAGAAGGAGGGGAGAGGAAAACTATCAAGAGCCCAATAAAGATGAAATTCAAGATTTTTGCAAAAACAAATCAGTTTTTATTTTCAAAAATATTGTCACAAGTGAGTGTCTGGACACACCATATGCATCATATATATACAGCGGAATTGAGATTATAAATAATAATCACACAGCCTTTGAGGCTACAATTTAATATCCATACACATAGTCTCCCAGAAACCATAGTCACCTATGTATATACAGTTAGGTCCAGAAATATTTGGACAGTGACACAAGTTTTGTTATTTTAGCTGTTTACAAAAACATGTTCAGAAATACAATTATATATATATAATATGGGCTGAAAGTGCACACTCCCAGCTGCAATATGACAGTTTTCACATCCAAATCAGAGAAAGGGTTTAGGAATCATAGCTCTGTAATGCATAGCCTCCTCTTTTTCAAGGGACCAAAAGTAATTGGACAAGGGACTCTAAGGGCTGCAATTAACTCTGAAGGCGTCTCCCTCGTTAACCTGTAATCAATGAAGTAGTTAAAAGGTCTGGGGTTGATGACAGGTGTGTGGTTTTGCATTTGGAAGCTGTTGCTGTGACCAGACAACATGCGGTCTAAGGAACTCTCAATTGAGGTGAAGCAGAACATCCTGAGGCTGAAAAAAAAGAAAAAATCCATCAGAGAGATAGCAGACATGCTTGGAGTAGCAAAATCAACAGTCGGGTACATTCTGTGAAAAAAGGAATTGACTGGTGAGCTTGGGAACTCAAAAAGGCCTGGGCATCCACGGATGACAACAGTGGTGGATGATCGCCGCATACTTTCTTTGGTGAAGAAGAACCCGTTCACAACATCAACTGAAGTCCAGAACACTCTCAGTGAAGTAGGTGTATCTGTCTCTAAGTCAACAGTAAAGAGAAGACTCCATGAAAGTAAATACAAAGGGTTCACATCTAGATGCAAACCATTCATCAATTCCACAAATAGACAGGCCAGAGTTAAATTTGCTGAAAAACACCTCATGAAGCCAGCTCAGTTCTGGAAAAGTATTCTATGGACAGATGAGACAAAGATCAACCTGTACCAGAATGATGGAGAGAAAAAAGTTTGGAGAAGAAAGGGAACGGCACATGATCCAAGGCACACCACATCCTCTGTAAAACATGGTGGAGGCAACGTGATCGCATGGGCATGCATAGCTTTCAATGGCACTGGGTCACTTGTGTTTATTGATGACATAACAGCAGACAAGAGTAGCCGGATGAATTCTGAAGTGTACAGGGATATACTTTCAGCCCAGATTCAGCCAAATGCCGCAAAGTTGATCGGACGGCGCTTCATAGTACAGATGGACAATGACCCCAAGCATACAGCCAAAGCTACCCAGGAGTTCATGAGTGCAAAAAAGTGGAACATTCTGCAATGGCCAAGTCAATCACCAGATCTTAACCCAATTGAGCATGCATTTCACTTGCTCAAATCCAGACTTAAGACGGAAAGACCCACAAACAAGCAAGACCTGAAGGCTGCGGCTGTAAAGGCCTGGCAAAGCATTAAGAAGGAGGAAACCCAGCGTTTGGTGATGTCCATGGGTTCCAGACTTAAGGCAGTGATTGCCTCCAAAGGATTCGCAACAAAATATTGAAAATAAAAATATTTTGTTTGGGTTTGGTTTATTTGTCCAATTACTTTTGACCTCCTAAAATGTGGAGTGTTTGTAAAGAAATGTGTACAATTCCTACAATTTCTATCAGATATTTTTGTTCAAACCTTCAAATTAAACATTACAATCTGCACTTGAATTCTGTTGTAGAGGTTTCATTTCAAATCCAATGTGGTGGCATGCAGAGCCCAACTCGCGAAAATTGTGTCACTGTCCAAATATTTCTAGACCTAACTGTATGCCCATAATAGCGCATTATATGATACTACTCATTGTATGGCTCATGATCTAAAAGGAGACCATATATATAATATATCTTATGCCAACCCATGCAATCGTAATAAGTGGTAGCACTTATCACCAACATCAAGCAGATGTCAATGTATTATATCTTAGTATTCCCTACACAACCATAGTCCACCATTCATGAATGTAGTTTTATATATCTACAAAGGGATAGCTGATAAACATGTACATCCTATAAATGGCTCCTTGCATATAGTTAGATGTTATATATCCCACGTCGCTGCTGGCTGGGGGCTGGTCACTGGTCGCTGGTGAGATCTGCCTGTTTGACAGCTCACCAGCGACCATGTAGCAACGCAGCAGTGATCCTGACCAGGTCAGATCGCTGGTGGGATCGCTGCTGCGTCGCTAAAGTGTGATGGTACCCTTACAGAGGGCCAGGGGTCAGGATGGTATCTGTATGCAGCACTCTGGTCTGTTACAGGCAGCTCGTGGACCCAATGAATGTGCAGCGTGCGACCACATACTTGCTGGTTATGGTGCTTCGGTCCCTTTTCATCTCTGAGGGTCCATTCCAAGAACTCAGAGAACACCTTGCGGCTTTTCTTTAAATGGAACTTTTACTTATATCAACACTTTCTTTACAGGTTACACCTGCACTTGAAGCGATGGCCGAGGGACCACCGCAGTGCAGAGTAAGTTACGGTACCAGACGAGTTGACAGATAAAACCAAGGTGAATTTATTATGGGAGAGTTACATAAACAGTCTGCAGGGGAAAGAGATAATGTAAGTATGGGGGGTTGGGAGGAAACAATATACAATTGAACTCTATAGCTGAGGCAAATCGCTCTGTCGCCTTGACTATCGCAATAACCAGCAATATACAAACAGCAGATTTTCCTACTCTGACCTCTACCTTAACTGGTCTCCACTAAGAGACCATGTGGACACTGCCCTCTGATTTCAGAGGCCTAAACTAATTCCTAACCGGTGTACACAGATGCAAACTCACGACACTGTCCGAAGGACTGGTCTCCTCTTGGAATACACAGTCCATTGGTGCACACTTCTCTCAAGACGAACGGAGGAAGCTCTTCTTCCCTTGGGTGATGAGGCAGCTTGGCTCGTCCAAGTCAATGTTTTCTTCTGAATCGGTTACCGACTCTCTGAGTACTCTACTCAGGGTACGTCCTGGAACTCCCTTGAAACATCCGCTCTCTCTTTTTCCGCACTTTTCTTTCGTACAGGCCCAAAACACACCCACAAAAGAGGAGGCGCAGGCTAGTCCATTGCACTCAGCAGGGCAGACCTGTTCCCTTAAAGGCACAGTATATGAAAGTCTCTCATAGGGGTTACACCCACTACATGCCTTCCTTCTTAATGACGGCTGTCCTCGGCCATAATGGCATGAATATACCAGCCCTTCAAGGGACGTCCACTCTTCCAGGTTACCCAACCCACAAAGGGTGTTTGATCTTCTCATCATATCCATTGGTACTACAGTATCACACCGGAGCACATAACGTGTGGGTAGCTCCTTGTAGAGGAAGACATCAACATTGGCAATACCAATACTACAAACTGGTTCACATATCTAACTGGTGGAACCCCTGCAGTAGACCTCTGGGATTTTGGGAGATCCTGACTCTCATTCAGGTTTTAACTATCTTCTGGAGCAACACTTAACACAGGATCCTCTTGAAAACTTGGCTGTTCTTTTTCCTGGCACGGTGGCAGCGGTTTGGCTAGTGTCCTTAGGTGGAGAACTCTCAATTGCACTTGGGGTGGATCACCAATCTTCATCGCCAATATAGACAGAGGACACAGTTTCTGGAGAAGGGGCTGGCACTTCGGGGACTTCCATGGTCACAGGAGTTTCAGAGTGACACCGCCTAAGCATGTTTCTGTGAAGGACAAGGAGACCAGCCACCCCATCCTTAGTTTGGACCTTGTAGACGGGACCATTAGCATACACTCGTTCCAGCACCATGTAAAGTTTGATTTCCCATCTCTCTCTCAGCTTGCACTTACGGTGTTTCTCTCATATCAGCACCTGGTCCCCAGGCTGGATCAAGATTTACTGCAATGGGTTGTGACCACTGTACACCTTCTTTTGCAGTTGTTGCGAAGCTAGAGATCGTATAGTCTGGAAATTTTGGCAGTGTTCTTTCACCCACAAGGTGGCTGCTCGTTCGGTCGGGTCTTTTGGTTCATCTAGGTTCAGTTCAAAGACCTCCTGTCCAGTCCTCCCAAACAACAGCAGATAGGGGCTATACCCTCTAGCACAATGGACCTGGTTGTTATAGGCCCACACCAATTCCGATAAGTAAGCCGGCCAGCGCAGCTTCTTATCTTCCTCCAAGGTTCTTAACATCTAGAGTAGTGTTCGCTTGAAATGCCTGCATGCTCTTTTTCCCTGGGAATGGTAGGGAGTGGTACTAGACTGCTCAATGCCATACAGACAATACAGCTCCTCCATTACCTTGCCCTGGAAACATGTATCTTGATCAGAAGAAATCTGCTTTAGACACCTGTACACTCAAATGAATTCTTGACAGATGGCTCATGCGGCTGATTTGGCAGTCTGATCTCTAGTTGGCGTGACCATAGCGAACTTGGAGAAATGGTCCGTCATGACAAAATAGTACTGTGGCCCTCGAGCCGAATGTCCCAAAAGGAGGTAGTCAATTATCAAGGCTTCCAATGGTTCCTTCTTCTGGATGGACTGGACAGGTGCTGTCTGCTCAGAAGTCTTGATAATCAGATCTTGATCTAACACACTCGGCATTACCGACAACCTTCTTCGACGGCGGACTCCAGCCTGGGGTAATACACATACTGCTGTAACCAGTGGTAATTTTTTACCGCACCGAAGTGGGTGCCAAACTCATGAACTTCTGTGACAGTTTCATTCACCAAGTCCTTTGGGAGGACTATCTGCCACCTCACCTTGGTTTCCTTGGGGTGTTGTTTTCTGCAGTAGAGTACAGCTTCTGGGAGTTCCAACCATTGCCACTGGTGAAGTATGCCCTTCGTATCAGTGTCAAGGCTATCTCTCTCTTCATTGTCTGGGAGCTGTTGCTGGGCCACCTATTGCTTCAGTTGTCTCTTAATTTTGAGCACGTTCACAGGTTTCTTTAGTTCACCTTAGGGATTTGGTTAGAAAACACGCCTCTCCACCAGATAAGGCCGCCAACACTGGTGGTGTGAACGTTTGGAAGTTGGGAGTTTCTTCTTCTTCCAAAGCTTCATCATGGTTCCCCAAGGGAACCTCAATGGTTACTCTCAGCAATCCATCTGCATTAGCATTTTCAGAAGCAGCATAGTATCGTATACTGACATCGAACTTTGCTAAGGGGGCTACCCACCGCTGCTCCAGTGCTCTGAATTTGGCGTTCTCTAAGTGAGCCAGAGGGTTCTTATCTGTTCAAATCTGAATCTTGGTTCCTGTTATGAAGCCTGCAAATTTTTCAGTCATGATCCACACCAACCCACACGAACGCCAGCAGCTCCAGGCGGAATGAACTGTAAGTATAGGAATTTCTTTATGCATCCCGGAGGGATTGGTTTGCAGGACAGGACATCTGCTAAGCCATGGAGACTACCATCAGTATATACTAGGAAGGGTTTGCCAAAACCGCTAATATTGGTGCTGTCGTCAGAGTATCTTTCAGGGCCTGGAAGGCCTCATCTTGTTTCTGAGACCAGGGGATGGCCTGATTCTTCAGCACTCTAGCTGTCCCCCGCTGTAGCTCACTCAGGGGATCTGCTAGCTTGGAAAAGTCCCTCACAAAGCGGCTGCATTACCCCACTACCCTAGGAAGGCTTTTAGCTCTCTCAAGGTCTGGGGGGTTGGCCACTGTAGGATAGCAGCCACCTTCTCTTGGGATGGTAATACTCCATCTCGTGACATGTGTAGCCTAGATACTCGATATTCATCTTAAATATATGACACTTTTTTGATTTTACCTTTAGGCTGTGAGCCTGCAAGCAGCCGAGTACCTGCCCCAGATGGTCATGATGTTTGTGAAACAAGTTGGAATAGATGATGATGTCGCCCATATAGATGAGGGTTTTTTCAAAGTTCAGGTTCCCCAAACACTTTTCCATCAGCCATTGAAAGGTACCTGGGGCACTAGACAGGCCAAACGGCATTCAAGTAAACTCATATAGTACCATCGGTAAGGTAAATACAGTCTTCTCTTTGTCCCTCGCCGCGACCGGTACCTGCCTGTACCCACATGCCAGGTCGAGCGTCAAAGTATTTGTCTTTTCCCAAGGCGGTCAGGGACTCCTCAATTCGGAGCAGGGGGTTAGAGTCACATACTGTACAAGTATTGAGTTTCCTATAATGCATGCAGAATGTCAGTGACCCATCTTTTTTCCTTACGAGGACCACTGTTTACACCATCCCTGACTCTAGCATCTGCCCTAAAAATGTCTTCACCTTCTGGTTTAGCTTGGGAGGAATCTGCAAATATTGTTCAAGGATCGGGTGTGTGTCCCTCATCTGTATCTTGTGAGTGATGGCCTTTATATAGCCTAAGGCTATGTTCACACGGAACATTTTTGCAGTGTTTTTTTCCTGACCAAAACCTGACCAAACCTGACCTTGTGGCAGGATATCTCCTGGGAGTCATCTGCGGGTTTGGTGCGGTTTTGGTGCAGTTTTGGTGCTGCTTTTGTGGCGTTTTTACAGCATTTTTTTCTTTTATGTGAAGCCCTGCAAGGGTTCAAGAGTACCCGATTGCTGGGCCAGGCCGGTATTGACCTGGATCCGGCACTCGAGTAGAAAAAAAAAAGGTAGAAAGAAAAAAAAAAATAAAGTAAAGCAAGTGCACTATACTTACCAAATGCTGAAATGTATGGGCTCCTTCCAGGTATGACGTCATACAACAGATCCCTATCACATGGGGGGCAGGGGGGCGAAGCATGATTTTAGTGGAACAGAGAAAACATGGCCAAGCTCACTAACCCAGCTGGTCATGCCCACTAACCTGGAAGGAGCCCATACATTCTAGGGTCATCCGTGCCTGCTCCCGCAGCCCCTCCTACTTCCGTTGCCTCCCATTAGTCTCATGCATATTCACTGGTCCCCCCACTGGAGTCTGCAGGTCTATCGTACAGTAAAAAATAAATAAAGAAATGAAAAAAATGACGTAGGGTCCCCCTATATTATAATACCCAGCACAGATAAAGCCTACAGCTACAGGCTGCAGCCCCCAGCTGTGGGTTTTATCTTGGCTGGGTATCAAAATAAGAGTGACCCCATACTGTTTTTTTTAAATAGTTTAAATAAATAATTAAAAAAAAAAACATTGTGCGCGCCCCCCCCCCCAATATTGATACCCAGCCAAGATAAAGCCCACAGCTGGGGGATGGTATTTTCAGGTTGCAGAGACCCAGCCTAAAAATATCAGCCTGCAGCCGCCCAAGTTTCTCGCATTCATTAGATGCAACAATCACAGCACTTTACCTGGCTATTCCCGAATCGCCCTGGTGTGGTGGCAATCGGGGTAATAAGGGGTAAATTGCAGCTCATAGCTAGATTGGTAATGACAGGCGTCTATGAGACACCCCCAATCACCAATCTTAATAAGTGACAAGAAAGAAACACAAACACCGAAAAAATCCTTTATTAGAAATGAAATACAAAAAGTCCCCTCTTTCACCACTTTATTAACCCCATAATCACCCCTGCAGGTCCATGCGAGGTCCCACGTCGATTCAGCTCGGCTACATCTGAAGATCACAGTGAGTGGCCATAGAACAGGACTATCCACTGTGAGCTCCAGAGAATGAATAAGCCCGTGATCAGTGGTCACTTCACTCAGGTGATTTCCGCTCACAGCTGGCGATACCTGTGACCGTAAATAGCCTGAGTGAGGTCACCACTGAACCCGTGGCTCACTCATTCTCTACGCTAGACCCACAGAACAAGCCTGTAATTGGTTGCAGTCAGATGTTGGGGGCAAGTCTGACTGCAACCAATCACAGATGAAAGCAGTGAATAAGGAATGAGCGTGGAAGTGGAGGAGCAGCGGGAGCATACAGCGGCGCCCGTGATTCGGTAAATATACCATGCCTGCTCCAATTCCGCTATCCCCACCACCATTTAAGTGCCGACCAGATACCCTGGATCAATTCTGGGCCTCACCGGATTTTAACCCGGTTAGACCCACTGATCCAGGGTATCTGCGAGTCCATCTGTCACAAGGGTGAAAACCATAGCAAAAGCAGTGAAAAGAATTGACATGTTCATTCTTTTCAGAACGCAGCAAAACTGGAGGTATTTCACAAAACTGTCAGGAAAAAATCCTGACATGTTTGTGTGTGTGTGCATGAGATTTCAGAAATCTCGTAGACTTTGCTGGGACTGTAAAATGCAGCATTTTATTAGCATGGATTTGTATAAAACCAAGGCAATTATCTGCAGCTAAAAAACACTGTAAAATTGCTGCAAAAATGCCCAGTGTGAACATAGCCTAAGGTGGGCTTTGCACGTTGTGACATCGCAAGCCGATGCTGCGATGTCGCACGCGATAGTCCCCACCCCCGTTGCAGGTACGATATCGTGTGATAGCTGGCGTAGCGAAAATTATCGCTACGCCAGCTTCACATGCACTCACCTGCCCTGCGACCGTCGCTCTGGCCGGCGACCTGCCTCCTTCCTAAGGGGGCGGGTCATGCGGCGTCATAACGACGTCACATGGCAGGCGGCCAATAGCGGCGGAGGGGCGGAGATGAGCAGGATGTAAACATCCCGCCCACCTCCTTCCTTCCGCATATCCTACGGAAGCTGCGGTGATGCCGGTAGGAGATGTTCCTCGCTTCTGCGACTTCACACACAGCGATGTGTGCTGCCGCAGGAGCGAGGAACAACATCGGACCATCGGGTCAGCATAATTATGGATTACGCCGACGCTGCACCGATGATACGATTATGACGATTTTGCGCTCGTTAATCGTATCATCTAGGCTTTACAGACTATGATGTCGCATGCGATGCCAGATGTGCGTCACTTTCAATTTGACCCCACTGACATCGCACCTGCGATGTTGTAGTGTGCAAAGCCCACCTTCGTCTTATGTGTGGCGGGCGAACGCAGCCTGGTTTTTCCACAGGATCTCTATCACCTGCACACCCTCGGGACCAAGACACTTATCTACCCCCATCTGGTCCAGAATCATCACCCACTCCATTCTGGAGACGGCTTCTCTCCAGTACCTTCTGAGACTTATAGAGTCCAGCCTTCATCTTAGACCAGACAAAGAGCAACCTCCTTTTTGCTCACCACCTCACCTCGAGGTAGATACACATGGGCCAATTCCACAACCACTGGTAGAGAGACATCTCGAGGACCCACGTTCGAAGCTCGCAGCGGGACATGCCCTCGATGGACCACCACCAGGGACTGGGCTACCATCACCTCCTGACCAGATTTTCCTGTATTCACCAGTTCAACCTGCACTTCTATGCCCTCTAGATTTCAGTGAGTCCCAATCAGCAGGTAGATTGCACGATCTTCCCTGGGGACAACACCACAGATTCCTTTGTGGTGTTTCTGATAACTCCCACTGTCTGATGGACTGGTATACTCTTCCAGGTTCTGCAAACGAGGATCAGTTCCTTGAAAGCTACTTGGGTGGCCTTGTGCGGGGTGGCATGCTTCCAGTAACCGAGGCCTCTTTCAGTAAATAATATCTGATCCAGTCCCCGAAAGACATTCATGCCCAAGACTACAGGCACGTCTTCTCTGATAGGCTCTGGGACCAACAGGATTCGTTTGGTTTCCACTTCCTGCCCATAGATGCGTAACCTCATTTGTTCAGGTCTGGCCAAGGCCAGGAAATGTTGATTGAAGAATACAAGCTGACATTAAAGAGACGCCGCACATAACCTGTGACATACCAATACGTCATAGGTCGTGAAGAAGTTAAAGAATGATGTTACCAAAACTACACTAAAAGGCCCAGTAAGTGACACACCGCTGGAATCAGGATCTCTGCCCTTACATTACGCTGCTCCCAGAAGAGGTGGCAAAAACCTGATGACATATTCCTTTTAACAAATTATAGCATAACTAGTTTTTATAAAATACAAGCCAAAAGGCCACAGATTGCTGTCCCAGGCAGATAGATAAGGTGAGTTGGCATATAACATCTCAGCACAATGACTGGATTAAAATGTGATACCAGTGCACTTCATCATTAAGTCAGATGAGATGACAAGTTGTTCTGAATCCATCACACGGTGCAGTGAAACAGTAGGAGCTGATGGAGGAAAAGGTCCTGCATTGCTAATGGAGTGCTTTGTCTTCTTTACTACTTTACCATCACCTTTGACACAAGATTTGGGGACTTCAAAGTGGAATGCCATGTAAGAAATAGCAGCTGCTGTCTGTCTTGTCAACGGTGTCTGAGAAATAGACGAAGTTTATAATATCTAACAAGTTCTCATGAGATTTGGAAGTAATTTCTCTAATTAGTGAATTTTTTCTTGGAATTTGTAGGATATTAGAAGCAACATATGGAATAAACATGTTTCATGTGAACTTTGTCTTAATATGCATTTCTAAGCCCACAATAGAGTAACAATTGTTCTCTTCTATTCTATTAGAAAAGGCTAGGCTCACATTTATATGTCTGCAGACCTCCAACATACACGTCGGACATAAACATTAAAAATGTGGGTGGCACGGTGGCTCAGTGGTTAGTACTGCAGTCTTGCAGCGCTGGGGTCCTGGGTTCAAATCCCACCAAGGACACCATCTACAAGGAGTTTGTATGTTCTCCCTGTGTTCGCGTGGGTTTCCTCTGGGTACTACAGTTTCCTCCCACACTCTAAAGACATACAGATAGGGACTCTAGATTGTGAGCCCCAGTAGGGACAGTGTTGCCAATGTATGTAAAAGCGCTGTAGAATTAATAGCACTATATAAATGAATAAAATTATTATTATTAATTAGAGGTCGACCTATGTCTGCCAAATTTAGACTTTATTGTTTAACATGTAATACATCCAATATGCTTATGTATTTTACTAAAAAAAATATAGCATTTTGATTTTGGTGTCAACTCTGTGAGGTGCAAAAAATGTATATAACCAACAAATATAAAAGTATATAAATCTTTTAGTAATTATATAAACAAAGTTTTAAACACAGGAGAACCACCTGAAAGATGCTGACAAAACCAGCAACAGGAGGCAACAGATTTGTAAATTGGAAAGATGATATACAAAAATGGTATACAAACATGGTGTGTACAATGAAGATTATGTGAAGACTGTATATGTTCACAAAATGAAATCAATGATTGAAGACTCAATGGAAAATAAAAATAAAAAAGTAATGAGGTCAAAAAAGCTCCAAGGGGTATTCTAAGTTCAAGAACTATAATATATGTAATAGGTAATTATAACCAACTAATTAAACAAATTCTTGGTACATGATAAAAGATGTTAACTAACGATAAACTAATTAATTTAGCCAAATATAATGATTGCAGACTCAAATGTAGAATGATAAGGTCGAGTTCATAAATGGTAATAAATATACCAAATAGTTATAAGCATTTAATTGAAATTCAGAATAGCTATAAAAGAGACCAATAAATCATTAGTGATTGTAGGTCAATTAATTTAAACAAACCACATAAAGAATAAATAAGAATCGATGGTTCACAACATATCAAAGAGTAAAACAATGAAAGGGAACCTGTCATGTTTAAAAACGCTATTAACATGCAGATATGGGGTTAATCTGTACGTTAATAGCGTTCTAAACCTCTCTTGCGCCCACACTTAAGGGTGCTTTACATCGCTAATGATATATCGTCAGGGTCACGTCGTTAGTGCTGCACATGTGGCGCCGTTAGTGTCATCGCAGCGTGTGACACCAAGGAGCGACGATCAACAATCGCAAAAATGACAAATATCGTTCATCGTTGACACGTCGCTCCTTTTCATAATATTGTTGGTGGTGCATGCCGCTGGTTGTTCGTCATTCCTGCGGCGTCATTGTTCGGCGGTCACAGCGACATCGCTGAAAAGGTATGTCTGTGTGATGCTGCCGTAGCGATATTGTTCGCTATGGCAGCGATCACCAAATGTCGCACGAACGACGGGGGAGGGTGCTATCGCTAGCGATGTCGTAGCATGTAAAGCACCCTTTAGAGTCCCACTGCCATGAGGAAATGGACTGTACTCCTCCCAGCAGTGTTCGGCTTCCAGCCATAAGGGTTGCACAAGCGTGGGTTCAGTCACCACTCAGCATATAGTGAACAATGGCTGTAACCACGCCCTTAGCACTGACTAAAAGCTTTCTCTGCATTAGTAAGTCAGTCATGTGGCAAAGCCTTTTAAAGGGTTGATATTGACTTTTAGGATTGCTACCTTTAACTCTTTCATGATCTTGGACATATATAGACTTCCAAGATCACCTCCCCCTGGTTACTGCGGGTTGAAGCGATGAGACTGTGCTAACCCCTGTTTGTCCAATCAGCAGACATGTATAGCCAACATCAGAGATCCATCTACGCCTGTTAAAATAGCACATATATCATGTAGTGTATCCAATAGTCATTCAAATCTAGAGGCACAGCCAAAATGACTAAGTTTTAACCTTAAATAAATATATTTTAAAAGAGTAGAAATTTCCTACAAATAACAAATACCATTAAGCTCCTAAAGTGAACCCTATCAATTATCGGATGAAAATGAATAAACAATCAGTCCCATTTGTTATTTCCCTAAGGCCTCTTTCACATGTACGTGCATCCGGTACGTGTTTGGCAGTTTTCTCACGTCCCGGAGACACGTACACACGTAGACCTATGGATTCCTATAGTTTTAGACACACGTAAGTATTTTCGCACGGAACGTGTGTCCGTTCCGTACTTACGTGTGTCCGTTCCGTACTTACGTGTGTCCGTTCTGTACTTACGCATGTCCGTGTGTTTCTCACGCCGACATGTCCGTTTTCCTCCGGTATCACGGATGTCACACGGAATGCAAACGTGTCACACGTAATGCTAACGGACGACACCGATGTGTTCCGTGTGACATGCACCGGAGAAAAGACATGTGTCTGTGAGGAAAAAAAAAACCTTTGCTCACCTTCTCCAGCCCTGCAGTCTCTGCCACTGCTGTCACTTGCTGCCGACCGCCGCTCATTATGCTCATTGAATATTCACTTCACTGCGGCCAGAAGCAGCAGCAATGGGGAGTCGGCAGGACCGGAGACCGAAGATCAGCACCACGGACAGCGACGCCAGGGACAGGTGAGTAGAAAGTTCCCATTCTCTGTGTGTTATCACGGATAACACACAGAGAACACACGTGTGCCATACACAAGGCACACCGAGGGCAAAACGCACCTCTCACACGTCCATGAAAAACGTGCGTGTTTTTCAGGGACGTGTGAAAGAGGCCTAAAGAATAGACCATGTGCAGAATTATTAGGCACGTTGTATTTTAGAAGATTTTTTTTATTATTAATCAACAACTATGTTCTCAATCAACCCAAAAGACTCATAAATATCAAAGCTTAATATTTTTGGAAGTTGGAGTGAGTTTTTTTTAGATTTGGCTATCTTAGGAGGATATCTGTTTGTGCAGCTAACTATTACTGTGCAGACTTATTAGGCAACTTAATAAAAACCAAATATATTTCCATCGCACTTGTTTATTTTCACGAGGTAAACCAATATAACTGCACAAAATTTAGAAATAAACATTTCTGACATGCAAAAACAAAACCCCCCAAAAATAGTGACCAATATAGCCACCTTTCTTTATGATGACACTCAACAGCCTACCATCCATAGATTCTGTCAGTTGCTTGATTTGTTTACGATCAACATTGTGTGCAGCAGCCACCACAGCCTCCCAGATACTGTTCTGAGAGGTGTACTGTTTTCCCTCCCTGTAGATCTCACATTTTATGAGGGACTACAGGTTTTCTATGGGATTCAGATCAGGTGAACAAGGGGACATGTCATTATTTTTTCATCTTTTAGACCTTTACTGGCCAGCCACACTGTGGAGTAGTTGGCCGCATGTGATGGAGCATTGTCCTGCATGAAAATGATGTTTTTATTGAACGATACCAACTTCTACCTGTACCACTGCTTGAAGACGTTGTCTTCCAAAAACTGGCAGTAGGTCTGGGAGTTGAGCTTCACTCCATCCTCAACCTGAAAAGATCCCACAAGTTCATCTTTGATGATCCCTGCCCATACCAGTACCCCACCTCCACCTTGCTGGCGTCTGAGTCAGAGTGGAGCTCTCTGCCCTTTACTGATCCAGCCTCTGGCCCAGTCATCTGGGCCATCAAGAGTCACTCTCATTTCATCAGTCCATAAAACCTTTGAAAGTCTTAAGATATTTATTAGCCCAGTCTTGACATTTTAGCTTATGTTTCTTGTTCAAAGGTGGTCGTTTTTCAGGCTTCCTTACCTTGGCCATGTCCCTGAGTATGGCACACCTTGTGCTTTCTGATACTTCAGTAACGCTGCAGCTCTTAAATATGGCCAAACTGGTGGCAAATGGCATCTTGGCAGCTTCACGCTTGATTTTCCTCAATTCATGGGCAGTTATTTTGCACCTTTTTTGCCCAATACGCTTCTTGCGACCCTTTTGGCTATTTGCCATGAAACGCTTGATTGTTTGGTGATCACACTTCAAAAGATTGGCAATTTCAAGACTGCTGCATCCCTCTGCAAGACATCTCACAAATTTTGACTTTTCAGAGCCCATCAAATCTGTCTTCTGACCCATTTTGCCAAAGCCAAGGAAGTTGCTTTATAATTAGGCACACCTTATATAGGGTGTTGGTGTCATTATAACACACCCCTCCTCATTACAGAGATGCACATCACCTGATTTACTTATTGGTAGTTGGTTCTCAAGCCTATACAGCTTGAGTAGGACAACATGTCTAAAAAGTATTATGTGATCAAAATACTCATTTGCCTAATAATTCTGCACACAGTGTAATGAAAGTGGGTCACTAAGGATGCCACTAATAATGTTCACATAGAAAAACACACCAAACAAACATAACAGACAGAAAGCAATGAGTATGTGTTCTTTCTCATGCTGAAAGTCAGTGGTCCATGCATAGAAAAAGAAAAAGAAAAACTCAATATACTCAAATAAACAAATCTCACAGTGACAGTGGTCAGCAGTGTACTATTGACATTAAGATGGAATGATCTCACCAAATCCGCCCGAGTCAGGGTGTAGACAGTCTCTGCCAGAGCCAGGCCCCAAAGTCCTTCAAAGACATCACTGACCAACCATCTCCTAGGGAAACTGCAAACTCGACTATCACCCAAAAACTGCCGTCCTTACAGGACGGTCCACCGCTAGTTAAACTCGACTGAACCCCTACTATATCCCTATTAGCGTCCCAATGCGTTTTGTCCATCATGACTCTTCAGAGGACATAATACCAAATAGGGGGTAAGGTCTTCTGTCCCAGCTACAGCATAACCACACTGCTAAGGACAGCTGCGCCTGCTAAACACTTAGGATCGCGCTGTCAGATTTTGACATGGCCATGGCGGGGATCTGCCGCCCTGTGATGCGATAACAGGGCGTCATGGTTTTGTCATGGTAGCACGGGGTCAGATGATGACTCACTTCCTCTGAGAGCCGGAGAAGCACCGGTGCTCATGGAAACACTGCATGATGCTGCAGCATCGCTCTGATCAGCACAAGCAATCAAACTGTGCAGTGATAAAGACCCCCTAAGGGGACCAGTAAAATCATTAAATTAAAAAAAGTAAAAAAAGTTTTAAAAATATGAAAAAATCTAAAAAATAGTTCAAATCACCCCTTTTTGTACGATTGAAAATAAAATAAAATAAATTAAAAATACACATATTTGGTATCACTGCCTTCAGAAATTCCCAATCTATCAAAATATAAAATCAATTAATCTGATTGCACAATGTAACAAGAATAAATTCCAAACACGCAAATTATGTATTTTTTGGTTGCCACAAAATTGCATTAAAATGCAATAATAGGCATCAAAATGTCGCATCTATGCAAAAATGGTTTACTGAAAAACGTCAGCTGATGATGTAAAAAATAAAAAATAAGCAATCACTGAGCCCCCAGATCCTGAAAAATGAGAACGCTACGGGTCTCAGAAAATGGCGACAAAAGAGCAATTTTTTGGGGGGACAAACATCTGAAATTGTTTTCACCCCTTACATAAAAGCAAACAAGTATTTGGTATCTAGGAGCTCATACCAACTTCAGGCATCACACTGACATGTTAGTTTTACCATACAATGAACATAGTAAATAAAAGACTCCAAAAACAATCGTGCAATTGCACTTTTTTGCAATTTCGCCGCACTTGTCATTTTTTTCCCATTTTCCTGTACACTGTATGGTAAAACTAATGGTTTCATTCAAAAGTAAAACTTGTCCTGCAAGAAAACAAGCTCTCATATGGCAATATTGACAGAACAATAAAAAAAATATAGCTCCTGGATGAATGGGAGGAAAATACAAAACCAAGAAATCTCCAGGGGTATGGGGGTTAATTGGTGGCACTAAAGTTCCTGCCCTCTTCCTCTCTGAAGAGGCTGCTTGCACATTTAAAGTGGATTTCCAGTCTAACATGGCAAGTCTGGAGTCACTCTATGTGACTGCAGACTTGTGACCACAGCTGCGGTGGGCGGGCCGGCACTGAGGAGGGGCGGGCCAGTGCTGAGGAGAGGAGGGCCAGCGCTGAGGCGGAGAGGGAGGGATTTATCTCCCTCTTTCCTTCGTTGCCGGCTATTGCCATTCTTGCGCTGCACTCGCATTACACCAGTGTAATGTGAGTGCAGTGCGATGTTTATCTCGCCTCATAGACTTGAATGGGTGCAAGAGAAAGAGGATTGCATTTCACCCGCAGCATGCTGTAACTGTTTTCTCGGTCTGATTAGGTCTGAGAAAATAATCGCTCATGAGTGCTGGCACATAGAGTAATATTGGTGCGAGTGGAATGCGATGTTTTATCGCATTCTAATAGCTCCGAATTTCATGCCGTGTCTTAGGCCTATTCCACATACTCTCCACTGATGTCAACACACTTCTTTCATCAGTATTCCAAGTTCTGTCAGCCTAGCAAAAATAATGATTTCGGTTGTGCCTCAAACCAGGCATCCGTAGCAGCCATGGCATCAGAAATGGTGCGAAATTTGGTACCCTTGAGGTGTTTATTCAGGTTTGGAAACAGATGATAGTCGGAGGGAGCTAGATCTGGTGAATAAGGTGAGTGGTCAACCAACTGGAAGCCGAGCTTGACAGTTTTGCTGTGGTCTTTTGGCTGCGCCTTTTGGCCTTTAAAGCTACCCTCAATTGGTCCAAAGGTTCATTGTAATACCTTGCATTGATAGTAGAAGCCTTTTAATAATTAATAATTTTATTCATTTATATAGCACTATCAATTCCACAGCGCTTTACATACATTGGCAACACTGTCCCCATTGGGGCTCACAATCTAAAGTCCCTATCTTTATGTCTTTGGAGTGTGGGAGGAAACCTGAGTACCCGGACGAAACCCATGCAAACATGGGGAGAACATACAAACTCCTTGCAGATGGTGTCCTTGGTAGGATTTGAACCCAGGACCCCAGCGCTGCAAGACTGCAGTGCTAACCACTGAGCCGCCGTGCCGCCCTATTGAAGGTAGTCCACTAGCAGTACACCCTCCTTAACCCAGAAAGCAGACCCCATCACCTTAGTGGCTGATTTTTGCACCCTAACCTTCTTTAGATGAGGAGAACCACTGTGCCTCCACTCTTTTGACTGTTCCTTGTTTTCAGGGTCAGACAAATAAATCGAGATCTCATCCATAGTGACCAGTTGATCCAGGAAGTCCTTATCAGCCTGGAAATGCTGACAAATGGACCAGGACATTTTCACTTGCATGCTTCTCTGAGCTATTGTCAAAAATATGAGGACCCACTTTGCAGATAGCATCTTCATGAACAAATGTTTATGGATAATGACACAAACACATTCATGGGAAATCCCAATGATGTCTGCTATTGCTTTAGCTGAAATTCGTCAATTCTCCAGTATGAGGTTGTGCACAGCATCGATGATCTCTGGAACAACAACCACTCTTTGTCGTCCAGGACGTTCCTCCTCATTGGTGCTGAAGTGGTCTGTTTTAAATTTTGCAACCCAGGCCTTAACTGGGGGATCAATGCCCTTCATATTCCAATGTCTGCGACATCACCATGAATATCCTTCGCGGACTTTCCTTGCAGAAACAAGAAGTTTATCAATCCTCTGCTCTCAGTTGCTGTGAATATCACATTAGATTCCGCCATTTTGTTTTCCCTCATGCGTAGAACACTGTTGGCATAAGAAACAAAAACAAAATTTTGAAAATATATATTAGACACTTAAGGCCTTCATGTGATGTAATATTCGTTACCATAGAAACATAGAAAGATCACAAAGCCAAAGACTTATCAGCAGCCCCTCGTATAACCACACGGGTCCATGTGTTTCACTGTGGCTAAGTTATCTGGCACAACTATGCTACTTTTCCCAGAGTCGCACTTAGAGTCAATTCTCCTGTGCCAGGGACCTTTAGCTGGGTGACCTTTTTCTGTCTTAAAGGGTTCCTGTTAGTCACTGTTCTGACACTGTCTGCACTTTTTCACATGGCGTGCTTGTTGGGGAGTGCACCTGTCTCTCAGTATGCCTACATGCAGCTACATCTGCACTCCGAACCCGGTCACCTCTGCTTCCTCTTACACTTGACTTCTCCTTTCTGCTCCCATTACACAGCAACACTGAAACCAAGGCAATCCCTTTTCCTGTATTCCACTTACGCCACCCTACTGTGGGCCACCTCTTCAGTTAACCCTGCCTACACTGTCTCTCTTCCTAAAATCCAATCTCTTATATAGAAACAGGACACCAGAAACCAGTGACACCTTGTGGTGTTTGGCAGTACTACATCCATATAGCAGGGGATTAAACAAATTACAACAACTATACATATACAGTAAACACACATCACACATTAGTCATAAAACCAAGCAAGTTTTCACGGGGGAACAGGAATGTAGGTCATCCTTTTACAGAGTGAGCAGTCATTTTAGACCAGACAACTCCTCTAAATTCCCAAGGGAGTACTGCATGGTCTTTAGGTCTCCCTAAGCCAACTTGCAGCTCTCTATAAGGAGATATTTTATCTCTTAGATCACTATAAACAAAATCAGGCTGAAGTCTTGCCAGAGGGTGTGGAAGGTCGCAAATGACATCAAGAACATAGATAAAAATCTCAATGAAAGCTTTACTAATGTTCCATGCAATTGTACAATCTTTATGACATTTTCTAGCATTTCTCAGATTTATTTGATATATTGATTCACATTACTGTCGTAGCTTAAACCAACCTAGTCACTTAGCTCATTGATGATATGCCTCCCCAACCAGTGATTGCCACTCACTGCAATCTACTAATAAGCCCCCCATTAACCGTTTGGCCAACAGTCTAATATGTGTAGGGAGCTCCAAACAATTTATTGTCTTGGTAAATATCTATCCAGCATATCCAATTTTTGACTTACGATTGTACTATCTCTCAGTCAAAAGCCATCGCCAGAGATGTCCAGGGGTGGCTCTCTCAGAGACGGTCTTCATGGCTATGGTGGGTGTAAGTAATTACTTGACCTTCAGATCTTCATACTTCTTAAGTATGTGCAAGATTGCTTAAAGTTACAGCCCAAAGTTGTATGTTTAACTTAATATGTTTGGGATTTATATGTGGATATGCTGACGTACACATTAATGGCGTTATGGCACTTGATTTGTATGGTTCACCTGTTTTTTAAGGTCTGTGTAAAGAGCCGTAAATAATGCAAATTGTAAGGTCTTACATATCTACTAAAATCTTTTTAACAGTTCATGCACTTTATTCCAGGCATACAAGACCTTTAAAAGTCTATGTCATGGTTGAACACATCTCTTCCTTATCTGTTGTTAACAAATGTGCAGCGAATGATGACACATGAAGCTGCAAAGCTCCTCAGGGTCACAATAGGTCACAGTTTAAGACAATCGATGTCATTCATAATCAATACATCAATTGTAAATGACAGACCTGCTGATGGACACTTTTCTTTTCACAATCTTTGCAGAACTTGGTTTAGCATATGCACTAAAGCATGCCAAACTACCTTGAAATCTTAAGTTTGATTTTCGGAGTTTATAGAAATGGAAGAATGGTTTATTATAAAAAAAAAAACAAAATACAATAAAATGTACTTTAGATGGCCTCTATAAAGAACCTGTGTCTGCAATAGCTACTGAAACTACTAGTTACTTGTTAGGCAAAATTACAAGATTAAAGCCTTAGAATTTTAATGTCAGAAGGAAATCTATAAACCAACTCTCTACATTATGTTGGTATTGTTGCAGATTTTTGCTTTTAGCACAACCGTTCAGCAGTCAGACATGGTGGGAGAATTAATTGTTTTATTTGAGGCATATAGCAACCCTTGTAGTCATCATCACCACAACATGAAGGATTACAGGAAGAGAAAAAGACAAACCAAAGCAGTCATACGATATGGTATAGGTCAAAACATCATCTGCTGTCTGCTAAAGAAAGTCCCTATACAGTATAAATATATTGGTGTACCGTCCGAGGAATACGGGCAGCTCTTAATAGGGCGTTCATAGACAGGCAATGTGCAAGACAGTATGCTTAAAAGGTCCCATAGTGGTACACCAACCTTTGTACAGAAAACAAAAAGAATGGTTGCCAAACTGGGTGTTATCAAGGAACTCAAAATCGGGGACAAAATCAGAAGATATGGACGTGGTCAGGAGGGTACAAAGATCACTTTCAAAAATAAAACTGGCTGAGCATAAGCATAGCAACAGGATTGTGAACCAGGAGGTTAAGTAGAACAAATAACTAGTAGCTAGAAATAGCTTCTGAGGGTTTAAATAAGTAGTGGTACCGTCAACGGATGTAGGGAGTTGATTATGACATAGAACCCTATCTGGGAAGGACCACAAGTTCCAGGCACACTAATGTAAAACAGTGCCATGTATGCATCACCTAGTGCCAGAAACAGAAGTCATAGGAAAGGATTCAGACATGGCCATAAAAATAAGCTAACAGGTAGAGCCAAGGCAGAAAAATGATGTGGAATGAGCAGTTGCCAGTAAAAAGTTAAGTATCATATATGGCTAATTTGTCAGCATAAAAAGTTGGGTCAGGCACTTAGTGTAATAAACATCATCCTTGAAGTCAAAGGCCAGGAAACAAATCTGAATAAGGTAGGTGATCACAAAATACTGCAAAGTCAAGCCAGGTAAAGGAATAAGTTAACACTTACGAGTGACTCCCCCGAAAATTGAGTCGTATCACCTGGTACAGCCTGCCGCTCACTGGACAGGAGCATGCAGCTGCCTAGACATTCATGCAGCTGCACACTCCTGTCTGGAGAGCTGTTGGCCGTGCCGGGTTGTGCCACTTGATTCTCGAGCAAGTAACTCGCAAGTGTGACATTGGCCATAGAGGCAGTTCCTGAGCCTACATCAAAGAATAGGACTCAACATACAGTGCTGGCCAAAAGTATTGGCACCCCTGCAATTCTGTCAGAGAATACTCAGTTTCTTCCTGAAAATGATTGCAATCACAAATTCTTTGGTATTATTATCTTCATTTAGTTTGCTTGCAATGAAAAAACACAAAAGAGAATGAAACAAAAATCAAATCATTGATCATTTCACACAAAACTCCAAAAATGGGCCAGACAAAAGTACTGCTTTTAAAAAAACTGCTCCAGGTCCCTAAGATTTGAAGGGTTCCTTCTCCAAACTGCCATTTTGAGATCTGTCTACAGGTGTTCTATGGGATTCAGGTCTGGACTCATTGCTGGCCACTTTAGTAGTCTCCAGTGCTTTCTCTCAAACCATTTTCTAGTGCTTTTTGAAGTGTGTTTTGGGTAATTTTCCTGCTGGAAGACCCATGACCTCAGAGAGAGACCCAGCTCTCTCACACTGGGCCCTACATTATGCTGCAAAATTTGTTTGTAGTCTTCAGACTTCATAATGCCATGCACACGGTCAAGCAGTCCAGTGCCAGAGGCAGCAAAGCAACCCCAAAACATCAGGGAACCTCCGCCATGTTTGACTGTAGGGACCGTGTTCTTTTCTTTGAATGCCTCTCTATTTTTCCTGCAATCTCTATGTTTATGGGTTTCCCAAAAAGCTCTACTTTTGTCTCATCTGACCAGAGAACATTCTTCCAAAACATTTTAGACTTTCTCAGGTAAGTTTTTGCAAACTCCAGCCTGGCTTTTTTATGTCTCAGGGTAAGAAGTGGCGTCTTCCTGGGTATCCTACCATACAGTCGCTTTTCATTCAGATGCCGACGGATAGTACAGGTTGACACTGTTGTACCCTCGGACTGCAGGGCAGCTTGAACTTGTTTGGATGCTAGTCAAGGTTCTTTATCCACCATCCACACAATCTTGCGTTGAAATCTCTCGTCAATTTTTTTTTTCCTTCCACATCTAAGGAGGTTAGCCACAGTGCCATGGGCTTTAAACTTCTTGATGACACTGCGCACCGTAGACACAGGAACTTTCAGATCTTTGGAGATGGACTTGTAGCCTTTAGATTGCTCATGCTTCCTCACAATTTGGATTCTCAAGTTCTCAGACAGTTCTTTGGTCTTCTTTCTTTTCTCCATGCTCAATGTGGTACACACAAGGACACAACACAGAGGTTGAGTCAACTTTAATCCATGTCAACTGGTGCAAGTGTGATTTACCACAGGTATGTTACAGGAGCTGTTAATTACACAAATTAGAGAAGCATCACATGATTTTTCAAACAGTGCCAATACTTTTGTCCATCCCCTTTTTTATGTTTGGTGTGGAATTATATCCAATTTGGCTTTATGCCAATTTTTTTTTATTTTTTCATTGAAGACAAATTAAATGAAGATAATAATACCAAAAGAATTTGTGATTGCAATCATTTTCAGGAAGAAACTGAGTATTCTCTGACAGAATTGCAGGGGTGCCAATACTTTTGGCCAGCACTGTATAACTCATCAGTATGTCATATGTTGGGAAGTTTTAAATACCCTTTTAGATATTATTTAACAATTATTTTGCATCTTCTGTTTTAAATTCTAAGAGCAGAAGGGAAAAAAAGGAGCTCATATAGTCATTGCTGTATTCAGATATGACAAAACAGTCCATGACCATGCCGATGTCCTTCTGGACCATCTAATGTGAATTGAAATAGGATCCTCCAGCTCCGCTTTACAGCTGCTGTAGTAATTAATAATTAAAGAACGATTTACTAATGTCAACAGCAAGACACCAGCAATTAACTTTATTATCCATAAAAACAATGGGAACGAGAGCTGCTTTTTCTGTAATTTTCACTGGGGACACATAAAGCTCTATGTGATCAGGCTGCAATTTTATTGCAATTTTCCTTCCTTCCCAAGACCTCATTAGGCTTAAATAATGTGTAGTTTGTCTTTTCTACCATTTTGCTGAAAGTGCTTTTGCCAGCGTCTGACATTTACTTGCTATATTGCCAAGGCACTGAGGCATTTGGTAACTATTTGATTCCACTCGGTGGTTTAGTTGGAGTGGTTTTAGGGGGTGTGAAATTAGACGTAAAAGAGGCAAGACAAGTTAAGTATGGTATTCTGATTATCACCAAAGGAAGTGTGATCCATTTTTATCAAGGATAGCTATGTGCGCACATGTGCGCTCTGCACCGCACACAAAAGGTGCGCTTCAGAGCGCAGCTGAAAATCTCCATTCTGAAGCGCCTGGTGCCTGCAGAATTCGTGCGCTCTGCATGCTGCCTCTCCCTATAGACAGCATGCAGAGCGCACGAAAGAAGTGACATGTCACTTCTTAGAACGCACGCTTCGGGCAGCAGCCGAATCGCTGCATTCTAATACGCCACGTGCGCACGGCTCCTGCACAATCTCCATAGACTGTGCAGGGGACGCAGGACGCATGCAGTTACGCTGCGGTGCAGAACGCAGCGTAACTGCATGCAATACGCACACGTGCGCACATTGTCTGGTTCTACCTTCAGAAATGAAAATGTGTCTGATTATTTTAGTATATTTTGTTCTAACGCTTGTTGATACCTATTTTAGCTGTAGCTATTTTATGTATACTTGTATCAAGAGTCCAAAGTGCTGCAAATCAAAACAGGAAAACCAATATGACATTTAATTATTAATTAATTAATTAATTATTAGTCATTCTTGTTTAGTGCGTGGTCTTGG
The DNA here is from genome assembly GCF_048569485.1 of Anomaloglossus baeobatrachus. Lineage (NCBI taxonomy): Eukaryota > Metazoa > Chordata > Amphibia > Anura > Aromobatidae > Anomaloglossus > Anomaloglossus baeobatrachus. The sequence goes on along the minus strand of NC_134353.1, from coordinate 340,493,421 downwards.
CGCTTCTTCACACTCTGCATCTTTGTTGTGCTTTTTTTGCAGTGGAAAAAACTCATCGTTTTACTGTAGCAGCAAAAAGAATGACATTTCTGAAATCTCATGCACCTGTAGCTAATATTTTCTTGCACACTCCAACCATCAAATAATTTTGTTTTTTCAAACCTTCAGCATGTCAATTCTTTCACCGTTTTTCACCCATTCAAATGAATGTGAATAAAATGCATCAAAAACGCACTTTTTATGCAACATTTTTCATGCCAACACTATGGTTTTGTCGCGGAAAACTGTAAATACTCAGCGTGTGCACATGCCCTTATAATATACAGTCATATGAAAAAGTTTGGGCACCCCTATTAATGTAAAGCTTTTTTCTTTGTAACAATTTGGGTTTTTGCATCAGCTCTTTCAGTTTCATATATTTAATAACTGATGGACTGAGTAATATTTCTGGATTGAAATGAGGTTTATTGTACTAACAGAAAATGTGCAATCCGCATTTAAACGAAATTTGACCGGTGCAAAAGTATGGGCACCTCAACATAAAAGTGACATTAATATTTTGTAGATCCTCCTTTTGCAAAAATCACAGCCTCTAGTCGCTTCCTGTAGCTTTTAATGAGTTCCTGGATCCTGGATGAAGGTATATTTGACCATTCCTGTTTACAAAACAATTCCAGTTCAGTTAAGTTTGATGGTCGCCGAGCATGGACAGCACGCTTCAAATCATCCCCCAGATGTTCAATGATATTCAGGTCTTGGGACTGGGATGGCCATTCCAGAACATTGTAATTGTTCCACTGCATGAATGCCTGAGTAGATTTGGAGTGGTGTTTTGGATCATTGTCTTGCTAAAATATCCATCCCCTGCGTAACTTCAACTTCGTCACTGATTCTTGCACATTATTGTCAAGAATCTGCTGATACTGAGTTGAATCCATGCGACCCTCAACTTTAACAAGATTCCCGGTGCCGGCATTGGCCACACAGCCCCAAAGCATGATGGAACCTCCACCAAATTTTACTGTGGGTAGCAAGTGCTTTTCTTGGAATGCCGTGTCTTTTTGCCTCCATGCATAATGCCTTTTTGTATGACCAGACAACTCAATCTTTGTTTCATCACTCAGTCCACAGGACCTTTTTCCAAAATGTAACTGGCTTGTCCAAATGTGCTTTTGCATACCTCAGGCGACTCTGTTTGTGGCGTGCTTGCAGAAATGGCTTCTTTTGCATCCCTCTCCCATACAGCTTCTCCTTGTGCACTGTATTGTTGACCGATGCACATTGACACCATCTGCAGCAAGATGATGCTGCAGGTCTTTGGAGGTGGTCTGTGGATTGTCCTTGACTGTTCTCACCATTCTTCTTCTCTGCCTTTCTGATATTTTTCTTGGCCTGCCACTTCTGGGCTTAACAAGAACTGTACCTGTGTTCTTCCATTTCCTTACTATGTTCCTCACAGTGGAAACTGACAGTTTAAATCTCTGAGACAGCTTTTTGTATCCTTCCCCTGAACAACTATGTTGAATAATCTTTGTTTTCAGATCATTTGAGAGTTGTTTTGAGGAGCCGATGATGCCACTCTTCATAGGAGATTCAAATAGGAGAACAACTTGCAAGTGGCCACCTTAAAAACCTTTTCTCATGATTGGATACACCTGCCTATAAAGTTCAAAGCTCAATGAGGTTACAAAACAAATTTAGTGCTTTAGTAAGTCTGTAAAAAGTAGTTAGGAGTGTTCAAATAAAAAAATTGATAAGGGTGCCTATACTTTTGCACCGGTCAAATTTTGTTTAAATGTGGATTGCACATTTTCTGTTAGTACAATAAACCTCATTTCAATCCAAAAATATCACTGAGTCCATCAGTTATTAGATATATGAAACTGAAATAGCTGTTGCAAAAATCTAAATTGTTATAAAGAAAAAAGGTTAACATTAATAGGGGTGCCCAAATTTTTTCATATGACTGTATATATATATACAATATATATACATATATACATATAATATATTTATTCATTTATATAGTGCTGTTAATTCCACAGCGCTTTACATACATTGGCAATGCTGTCCTCATTGGGGCTCACAATCCAAGGTCCCTATTGGTATGTCTTTGGAGTGTGGGAAGAAACTGGAGAACCTAGAGAAAATCCACACATACATGGAGAGAACATACAAACTCATTGCAGATGGTGTCGTTGGTGGGATTTGAACCCAGGACCCCAGTGCTGCAAGACTGCAGTGCTAATCACTGAGCCACCGTGCCGCCCTTAAGGCCCTGTTATACGCAGTGTTATATGCAGTGCTAACAATATATTGCCGGGGTCACGGATTCTGTGACGCACATCTGGCATCATTAGCGACATCGTTGCGTGTGACACCAATGAACGAGCGTTAACGATGGAAAATACTCACCTTATCGTCCATCGTTGACACGTCGTTCATTTTCAAAAAATCGTTGATTGTGGAGGATGCAGGTTGTTCATCGTTCCCGAGGCACCACACATCGCTACGTGTGACACCTCGGGACCGACGATCTACAGCTTACCTGCATCCACCGACAATGCTGAAGGAAGGAGGTGGGCGGGATGTTACGTCCCGCTCATCTCCGCCCCTCTGCTTCTATTGGGTGGCCGCTGAGTGACGTCGCTGTGACGCCGAATGTCCCTCCTCCTTCAGGAAGAGGATGTTCGCCGCCCACAGCGAGGTTGTTTGGAAGGTAAGTACGTGTGATGAGGGTTACCAACTTTGTGCGACACGGGCAACAAATTGCTCGTAACGCACAAACGATGGGGGCGGGTGCGATCGCACATGCGATCGCATGATAAATCAACGCGTGTAACGGTGCCTTTATTCAGTAATATCTGTCAATTAGAGATGAGCGGACCCGAACTTTAAAGTTTGGTGTTCAGTCTGAATAGTGATGGGCAAACCCAAGCTGTAAAGTTCAAAGTCCATACCAGACACCTAGTGTCTAAATATGGACTTCACAGGCCACCTGGATAAAAATTTTAAAAAAGTAAAAAGGAACTAAATGGGGATTAGAGAAGAAAATTGTCACACTGCTTCTGGGTTCCCTCATTAAATCTCATGAATATTCACTTTTTCCCATGCCCACCCTCTGTGACAGCATCTGAGATTTTTTTAAGTCAGACTGCGGCGTGCCAGCATTTGTAAATGGTTAACACTAGTTGTATATACCCTCCAGTGATGTTTTTGCCCCTCAGTGATGTCTTTGCCTCCCAGTGATGTTGGTGACCCAGCCCCTGGGTACATATGCCCCAGCGTCTCCTGTTATGTATATGCCTCTAGCGTCTCCTGTGATTTATATACCCCAGCCCCTCCTCTGATGAATAAGCCCCAGCAACTCCTTAAATGTATAAGCCCCAGCCCCTCCTGTGATGTAAAAGTCCCAGCCCCTCCTGTGATTAATTTGACCCCAAAATCTTCTGTGATGTATATGCCCCAGCCTCTCCTAGGATGGATATGCCCCAGCATCTCCTGTGATGTATATACCCCCAGCAACTGCTGTGATGTATAAGCCCCAGACCCTCCGTTGATGTATATGCCCCCATTATCTTCGGTTATGTATATGCATCCAGCCTCTCCTGTTATGTATATGCACCCAGCCCCTCCTGTGTTGAATATATCCCAGCCCCTCCTGTGACATACATACCCCTAGCCCCTACTGTGATATGTAATCACCAGCCCCTAATGTGATGCATTTGCACCCAGTGTCTCCTGTGATGTATATGCCCCAGCTCCTGCTTTGAAGTATATGTCCCCATCATCTCCCATGATGTAATGATGTATATACCCCAACCCCTCCTGTGATATACAGTTGAAACCAAAATTTTTTCATTCGCTATCTAAAAAGACATGTATGCAAGTTTTTCTCACTATCTGACATGAAATCAGAATAAACTTTTCCCGTTTTAGTGAATTAGGATTATCAAAATTTTTTATATTTGCCAAATGCCAGAATAATGAGAGAATGTTTAAAGGTATTTTTATTACTTGCTGCAAAGTCAAACGTTTACATACATTTCACTAGTATTTAGTACCATTGCCCTTAAACTGTATGACTTGTGTCAGACGTTTTGGATATCCTTCTACAAGCTTCTCACTATAGTTGGTAGGCATTTGGGCCCATTCCTCCTGACAAAACTGGTGTAACTGAGCCATGTTTGTAGGATGCCTTGCTTGCATCGGCCTTTTCAGCTTTGCCCATACATTTTCAATAGGGTTGAGATCAGGGCTTTGTGATGGCCACTCACAAACATTGACTTTGTTATCCTTAAGCCACTTTTTAACCTGTTTGGCAGTATGCTTTGGGCATTGTCCATTTGGAAGACCCTTATCCGCACAAATTTTATGCTCTTGGCTGATGTCTTGAGATATTGCTTCAGTATTGCCACATAATCGTCTTTCCGCATGATGCCATCTATTTTGTGAAGTGCACCTGTCCCTCCTGCAGCAAAACAAACCCAGAACATGATGCTGCCATCGCCATGTTTCACAGTTGGGATGGTGTTCTTAGGCTTCAAAGCTTCTCCCTTTTTCCTCCAAACGTAACAATGGTCATTACGGCTAAACAGTTCAATTTTTGTTTTGTCAGACCACAGGACATGTCTCCAAAAATTAACATCTTTGTTCCTGTGTGCATTTGCAAACTTTAATCTGGATTTTTTATGTTTCGTTTCTTTTGGAGTAATGGCTTCTTCCTGGCAGAGTGGCCTTTTCACTCATGTTGATACAGTACTCATTTCACTGTGGATAATGACACAATCTTACTAGCTTCCACCAGCATCTTCACAAGGTTTATTGTTTTTGGGTTGACATGCTCATGTCTGAACAAAGTATGTTCATCTTTGGTACACCAAACAGATCTCCATCTTGAGCGTTATGATGGCTGGACATTCTCATCTTGTTCATACTTGTGTAGAATTGCTTATACAGCTGAACAAGTCACCTTCAGAAATCTGGAAATTCTACCAAAAGATAAACCAAACTTGTGCAAATCCACAATTCTCTCCCTGAGATCTTGGCTGATTTCTTTTGACTTTCCCATGATGTTACACAAAGAAGCAGTGTGTTTCAGGTGTACATTAAAATACATCCACAGGTCTCTAATTAACTCAGATGTTGCCAATAAACAAAAGCTTCCAAAGACATGAAATCATCATAAAATGGGTGGTCCCATATTGTTTAAGGTATAGTACAGTGTATGCAAACTTTTGACTTTGCATAATGTAAATGCCGCTAAACATTCTCTCTCTCATTATTCTGGCATTAGACAAACATAAATATTTTTGGTTCCTAATTGACCTAAAATGAGAAAGTTTTATTCTGATTTCATGTTAGATAGTGAGAAAAACATGTATATGTGTCTTTTTAGATAGTGTATGTAAACTTATGGTTTCAACTGTATATACCCCAGCCCCTCCTGTGATGTACTGTATATGCCTCAGCATCTTCTGAGATGTATATGCCCCAGCCCCTCTTGTGATGTATATGCCCAGCCCCTTCTGTGATGAATATGCTCTGGCTCCTCCTGTGATGTATATGCCCCATCCCCTCCTGCGATGTATATTTCCCCACACCTTCTGTGATGTGTATATACCCCCAGCGTCTCCTGTGATGCATATGCGCCCCCAGCCCATCATGTGATGAATATATGCCCCAGCCCCTCTTGGGATGTTTGTGCTTCCAGCATCTCATATTTGATGTATGTACTGCAGCCCCATGTCTCTTGTCCTGTATATACAGCAGTCCCAGTGGCTCCTATGTGATATATTTAAAACAATCCCAGTGTCTCTTTTGTGATGTACATACTGCAGCCCCATGTCTTCTGTGATGTATATACAGCAGTCAAAGTGTCTCCTATGTGATGTATATGCAGCAGTCCCAGCATCTCCTATGTGATGTATATACAGAAGTTACAGTGTTTCCTATGTGATGTATTTACAATAGTCCTAGCTTTTCTTATAAGATATATATTCCCCCCATCTCCTATGTGTTGTATATGGTTTACAAAACTTATTATCACAAAGAGTTAACTGCTCTCCAGACCGAGACAAACCTGGAAATGAAGTGTCGAGAAGCAACATTATCAATATCACCGAACATTACAGCCGCACCAAAGAGAAGCAAGGTTTATATACATAAATTAGTAGTCACTAAATATTTTCCAAAAAATTGCTTAAGCGGGCTTTACACGCTACGATATCGCTACCAATTGCTAGCGATATCGTACGCAAAAGCACCCACCCCCGTCGTGCATGCAATTTCGTGTGATCGCTGCCGCAGCAAACATTATCGCTACGGCAGCGTCACACGCACTTACCTGGTCGGCAGCATCGCTGTGACTGCCAAACAATCCCTCCGTCAAGGGGGAGGGACGTTCGGCATCACAGCAACGTCACCGCGACGTCACTAAGAGGCCGGCCAATCAAAGCGAAGGGGCGGAGATGAGCGGAACGTAACATCCCACTCACCTCCTTCCTTCCGCATTGCGGCCGGCGGCAGGTAAGGAGACGTTCCTCGCTCCTGCAGTGTCACACACAGAGATGTGTGCTGCCGCAGGAGCGACGAACAACATCGATAATCAACTATTACCGATTTTTGGTTTTGGGAAGACCTCTCCATGGTGAACGATTTTCACCATTTTTGAGGTCGTTTAATGTCGCTGGTAAGTTTCACACGCTGCAATATCATTAATGATTAGAGTTGAGCGCGGTTCGTGGTTCGTGGTTCTCCAGTTCTAGGCTCGAGTGATTTTGGGGCATGTTCTAGATCGAACTAGAACTCGAGCTTTTTGCAAAAGCTCGATAGTTCTAGAAACGTTCGAGAACGGTTCTAGCAGCCAAAAAACAGCTAAATCTTAGCTTGGTTTCTGCTGTAATAGTGTAAGTCACTCTGTGAATCAAACTATTATCACATTTCAGTGTATAGTGTGCGTGAACAGCGCCTTCAGATCACTGCTGTTTCTATAATGGCGATCGCCATTTTTTTTTTTTTTTTTCTTGTCTTCCTTCCCTAAGCGCGCGCGTCTTGTGGGGCTGGCCAGCATGTCAGCCAATCACAGACACACACACACCTAAGTGGACTTTGAGGCAGAGAAGCAATGGCATGTGTGATAGGATCTGCATGTCACATGTCCCTGCATTATAAAACCGGACATTTTCTTCACGATCGCCATTATCTGCCTTCTGCGTCTTTGGTGTCAGACATCACTGTCGCAGTTCCGTCCTTTGTCCTATCGCCGATACAGCTGTATGCGCTGCATACACAGCGTTAGACAGCTTAGGGAGAGCACATTCTAGCAGTCCTTTTAAGGGCTCGTACCGGCAGGGTCAGAGAGCCATAGGTGACAGGTCCTGCAAACAGCAATAGCGTCTGTGTAGCCCAGGTCAGGGATTTCCTCCCTGCATTTCACCATTAGGAGGGAATAGAAAGGCAGGCTTCCATTCCTCTACCCAGAGCACCACAATCCTGCCACTGTACCCTCTTGTCCTCTGCACACTCCAACTCATTCTAAGTAAGCCATTATACTAGCAAACATTCAGTGTACCTAGTGGCATCCTATCTGTGGCTATTGGACTTTGCTATAGTCCCACTAGTGCAAAGACATTAGCAGAGCACGTCTGCCTGCATTGCACACTACAACTTTTTTAAACTAAGCAATTTTACTAGCAAACACTCAGTGTACCTAGTGGCATCCTATACGTGGCTATTGGACTTTGCTATAGTCCCACTAGTGCCAAGACATTTGCAGAGCACATCTGCCTGCATTGCACACTCCAAGTTTTTTAAACTAAGCAATTTTACTAGCAAACACTCAGTGTACCTAGTGGCATCCTATACGTGGCTATTGGACTTTGCTATAGTCCCACTAGTGCAAAGACATTAGCAGAGCACATCTGCCTGCATTGCACACTCCAAGTTTTTTAAACTCAGCCATTATACTAGCAAACACTCAGTGTACCTAGTGGCATCCTATACGTGGCTATTGGACTTTGCTATAGTCCCACTAGGGCCAAGACATTTGCAGAGCGCATCTGCCTGCGTTGCACACTCCAACAAATTATAACGAAGCCATTATACTAGCAAACACTCAGTGTACCTAGTGGCATCCTATACGTGGCTATTGGACTTTGCTATAGTCCCACTAGTGCCAAGACATTTGCAGCACGTCTGCCTGCGTTGCACACTCCAACGAATTATAACTAAGCCATTATACTAGCACACACTCAGTGTACCTAGTGGCATCCTATACGTGGCTATTGGACTTTGCTATAGTCCCACTAGTGCAAAGACATTAGCAGAGCACATCTGCCTGCATTGCACACTCCAAGTTTTTTAAACTCAGCCATTATACTAGCAAACACTCAGTGTACCTAGTGGCATCCTATACGTGGCTATTGGACTTTGCTATAGTCCCACTAGTGCCAAGACATTTGCAGAGCGCATCTGCCTGCGTTGCACACTCCAACTAATTATAACGAAGCCATTATACTAGCAAACACTCAGTGTACCTAGTGGCATCCTATACGTGGCTATTGGACTTTGCTATAGTCCCACTAGTGCCAAGACATTTGCAGAGCGCATCTGCCTGCGTTGCACACTCCAACAAATTATAACGAAGCCATTATACTAGCAAACACTCAGTGTACCTAGTGGCATCCTATACGTGGCTATTGGACTTTGCTATAGTCCCACTAGTGCCAAGACATTTGCAGAGCGCATCTGCCTGCGTTGCACACTCCAACTAATTATAACGAAGCCATTATACTAGCAAACACTCAGTGTACCTAGTGGCATCCTATACGTGGCTATTGGACTTTGCTATAGTCCCACTAGTGCCAAGACATTTGCAGAGCGCATCTGCCTGCATTGCACACTCCAACAAATTATAACGAAGCCATTATACTAGCAAACACTCAGTGTACCTAGTGGCATCCTATACGTGGCTATTGGACTTTGCTATAGTCCCACTAGTGCCAAGACATTTGCAGAGCGCATCTGCCTGCGTTGCACACTCCAACTCATTATAACTAAGCCATTATACTAGCAAACACTCAGTGTACCTAGTGGCATCCTATACGTGGCTATTGGACTTTGCTATAGTCCCACTAGGGCCAAGACATTTGCAGAGCGCATCTGCCTGCGTTGCACACTCCAACTAATTATAACGAAGCCATTATACTAGCAAACACTCAGTGTACCTAGTGGCATCCTATACGTGGCTATTGGACTTTGCTATAGTCCCACTAGTGCCAAGACATTTGCAGAGCGCATCTGCCTGCGTTGCACACTCCAACTAATTATAACGAAGCCATTATACTAGCACACACTCAGTGTACCTAGTGGCATCCTATACGTGGCTATTGGACTTTGCTATAGTCCCACTAGTGCCAAGACATTTGCAGAGCACATCTGCCTGCATTGCACACTCCAAGTTTTTTAAACTCAGCCATTATACTAGCAAACAGTCAGTGTACCTAGTGGCATCCTAAACGTGGCTATTGTACTTTTGTCAATTCACAGTATTGGAACGTTATTTGCAGCACGTCTGCCTGCATTGCACACTCTAACTTTTTTAAACTCAGCCATTATACTAGCAAACACTCACTGTACCTAGTGGCATCCTAAACGTGGCTATTGTACTTTTGTCAATTCACAGTATTGGAACGTTATTTGCAGCACGTCTGCCTGCATTGCACACTCTAACTTTTTTAAACTCAGCCATTATACTAGCAAACACTCACTGTACCTAGTGGCATCCTAAACGTGGCTATTGTACTTTTGTCAATTCACAGTATTGGAACGTTATTTGCAGCACGTCTGCCTGCATTGCACACTCTAACTTTTTTAAACTCAGCCATTATACTAGCAAACACTCACTGTACCTAGTTGTATCCTAAACGTGGCTATTGTACTTTTGTCAATTCACAGTATTGGAACGTTATTTGCAGCACGTCTGCCTGCATTGCACACTCTAACTTTTTTAAACTCAGCCATTATACTAGCAAACACTCACTGTACCTAGTTGTATCCTAAACGTGGCTATTGTACTTTTGTCAATTCACAGTATTGGAACGTTATTTGCAGCACGTCTGCCTGCATTGCACACTCTAACTTTTTTAAACTCAGCCATTATACTACCAAACAGTCAGTGTACCTAGTGGCATCCTAAACGTGGCTATTGTACTTTTGTCAATTCACAGTATTGGAACGTTATTTGCAGCACGTCTGCCTGCATTGCACACTCTAACTTTTTTAAACTCAGCCATTATACTAGCAAACAGTCAGTGTACCTAGTGGCATCCTAAACGTGGCTATTGTACTTTTGTCAATTCACAGTATTGGAACGTTATTTGCAGCACGTCTGCCTGCATTGCACACTCTAACTTTTTTAAACTCAGCCATTATACTAGCAAACAGTCAGTGTACCTAGTGGCATCCTATACGTGGCTATTGTACTTTTGTCAATTCACAGTATTGGAACGTTATTTGCAGCACGTCTGCCTGCATTGCACACTCTAACTTTTTTAAACTCAGCCATTATACTAGCAAACAGTCAGTGTACCTAGTGGCATCCTAAACGTGGCTATTGTACTTTTGTCAATTCACAGTATTGGAACGTTATTTGCAGCACGTCTGCCTGCATTGCACACTCTAACTTTTTTAAACTCAGCCATTATACTAGCAAACAGTCAGTGTACCTAGTGGCATCCTAAACGTGGCTATTGTACTTTTGTCAATTCACAGTATTGGAACGTTATTTGCAGCACGTCTGCCTGCATTGCACACTCTAACTTTTTTAAACTCAGCCATTATACTACCAAACAGTTAGTGTACCTAGTGGCATCCTATACGTGGCTATTGGACTTTGCTATAGTCCCACTAGTGCCAAGACATTTGCAGAGCGCATCTGCCTGCGTTGCACACTCCAACTAATTATAACGAAGCCATTATACTAGCAAACACTCACTGTACCTAGTTGTATCCTAAACGTGGCTATTGTACTTTTGTCAATTCACAGTATTGGAACGTTATTTGCAGCACGTCTGCCTGCATTACACACTCTATCTTTTTTAAACTCATCCATTATACTAGCAAACACACAGTGTACCTAGTGGCATCCTATACGTGGCTATTGGACTTTGCTATAGTCCCACTAGTGCCAAGACATTTGCAGAGCGCATCTGCCTGCGTTGCACACTCCAACAAATTATAACGAAGCCATTATACTAGCACACACTCAGTGTACCTAGTGGCATCCTATACGTGGCTATTGGACTTTGCTATAGTCCCACTAGTGCAAAGACATTTGCATAGCACGTCTGCCTGCATTGCACACTACAACTTTTTTAAACTAAGCAATTTTACTAGCAAACACTCACTGTACCTAGTTGTATCCTAAACGTGGCTATTGTACTTTTGTCAATTCACACTACTGCAAATCTATGTGCAGCACCTCTGCATGACAACCTCGTGCTCTGTTTTTAATAAGCTATAATGATAGCACAAAATACTGCCATTTTGTGGTATCATAGAACTGGCTGTTGTATTCCATTAGTGCCCCACTGGTGACAAGCTATTTCTAGCACCTCTACATCACACCCTCATGCACATTTTGCTACGCTAATGTTATAGCAAACTCATGGAATTCATTGCTGCATTTCATAATTCGGAGGGATAGAAAGTCAGGCTTCCTTTAGCTTTTCCTTCTGTTCATAGACAGCATCTCCAAGACAAATTTCCCCTCCACGTCTAAGTGTGGAGAGGCAGCTAGTGCGCATGCGTGTGCCGATGTACCCCAGCTGCAGCATAATTACAGTGTTTCGCCTAGTGAGTATGCTCAGCCTGACTGTGCCATTCCTGACGCTAAGTTTTCATTTCGGGATACAGCGCATGCTCCCACACTAAGTGTGAAAAGCCTCTTTGCACAGGTGCTTGCATTCCGTGCCGGGTCTAAGTCCTGTTTTGGGCATAGACACCATGCTAAAGCTGATAGTCTTTTTTCAGAGACTGTATTTCATGCTACTGAGCATGCTCAGGCACTTCCTGCATCAGAGACTAGGTCCGGTAATGAACTCTTTGGCCCTGGCCCTGATGTGGGGGTCCCATATAGACCACAGGGCATCAGGTGTCCTCCCAAATGGCTTGCAGAGGCCCACACCTATGACTTGTCACCGCATTATTGATGCTCAGACGATGACTGGTGAGGTGTTTGGGTCATGGCAGCCATGAGGTCATCATTGAAGTTGCGTTTCCAAATAGGACGCTAGTTATGCCACTCATGACGTGTCACTCTACTTTTGTCTCCAGGAGGTGCATTGTGGTTCACCCTGGTTTGGGGCGGACCCAGGTTATAAAAGGGGCTGGAGCCAACAAGGAGGTGCGCAGTCTTCTATTATGCTCCGAAAGAGCACACCTCCATGTGTTGAACCCATTGCGGCTTTAGGCCAGAGGTAGGCAGGGATCGGGTGGTGGATGCAGGCCACCACCACAGTTGGTAACGCAGAACGGTTAAGACCAGCTCCTGTCCTAACAGTCCTGCTTGTGCAGCCCAGTGGCATTAACAGGCCTGCTGCTGCTGATGCGCCTGCTGTCCACAGGTGTGGCCCCTACGCACACGGTCAGCGTACTCAATGGCCCCTGTGTTGTTAACAGGGAGTTCCTGGGCTGGGTGGGCATGTGGACCCTGTGACGCTAACAGGGCTCACAGTCTCCAGATCCGAATGGCGTCTAACTCGGTTCAGGCTACTATTAGTTTCATAGCCACACAGCTCTGTATCCTCCACCAAACCTTCAAGTTGCCAACCTCTCCTTTTCCAACTGGGAGCACGGTGGACACTGACTGCTGATGGGGATATATACCTTTCTCTTTCTTTTCTTATTAATTTTCGTTATATAGCGGTCACAGATTATATACCACTTTATCCAAATCTGCCAGTCCCACTGTAACAGATGTTGTTTCTTCAGCAAATGTTACAGTTGCTTAACCACCAAATCCACGGACCAAAACTTTTTTCCCCTTTCCAACACACCTGTTCCCCTTTCCAACAGCATCTGTCCTTTTTCAACTCATTTTGGGATATGACCAAAAGTGCAACTGTGCAGGGACACCGTACTCAACGCCATCTCAGCACAGCAGCCATCCCTCGGTCCCTCCGATGTGGACAAGTAAAAGACCATTTCCTCCTATCCATGACAAAGCGTTGAGATTCACTCTGTGCAGCACTGGTGTTTAGTGGACAAGTAGATCTAAGATTGCGTACCACATTCTGCAGATACTCCTGTATACGTGCGTCTATTTCTATGGCAGGAATTAGTTCGCCAAATTTTGTCTTGTACCGGGGATCTAACAGTGTGGCAACCCAGTATTCAGGATTAGTTCAAATTCATACAATCCGAGGGTCATGTAGGTAGTGCAGCAAGAAGGCGCTCATGTGTCTTGTGCATCCAGGAGGACCAAGTCCTTGGTGTGTTGGTGGCAGAGAGGTGAGAATCGTGCATCCTTCCTCTGCCCTCTACCCACAACCTCGCACAACCGAAATGTGAGCAAGCTCTCACTCATCTGCTGAGTCTTCCATGCCCATCGCCAGTTCGTCCTCCATTTCTTCATGGGCTCCTGCACTTTCATCAACACTTTTTGCTGATACTATGCGCCCTTGTTAATCCCTCTCCCTCACCATGAATGCCGCATAGGTGCCGCTGACCATCTGGACCTCGTAGATCTTGTTATCCCTTCCGCATATGACTCCTCCTGTACTTCCTCCCCTTCCTCTTGTCCCAACACCTGACTCAGAATAATAATTACAGTGTGCTCCATCATGTAGATGACCAGAATTGTCACGCTGAGAATGACATTGCCAGTGCTAAACATCTTCGTCGACATTTCAAAACTGTGTAGCAGGGTGCATAGGTCCTTGATCTGACACCACTCCAGCAGCGTGATCTGCACCACCTCTGGATCAAGTTATCCCAGGCTATATGTCTTACCGTATTTCAGCAGGGCTCTGCGGTGCTGCCACACACGCTGCAACATGCGCAGATTCCAATTCCTGCGTGTCGAAACATCGCATTTACGGCGTTTAACTGCCAGACCCTAAGACTTCCGGAGTGATGAAAGTTGTTGAGCTGCTGTGTGCGCACGATGGAAGTGAGCACATAGCGAGCGTGCCCACTGCACAAGGCCATGTAGGCCGTGATGGTGTTTTAAAAATTGCTGGCGAATTCGGTTCAACACGTGAGCCCTAAAAGGCACGTGTGTCACATTGCCCTGAGGATGGCCCGCAGCCAGGTTTGCATCATTGCCGCACACGGCTGTTAAGTCACCAACGTAGTCCGCTCCGTCAATTTGTACTCCGGTTGCCAGGTGACAACGTGTTCCTTTCATGAATAGTGCTGATGATGTGAGAGTAGTCGATGCCAGCGGCGCAGGTGGACGCAGGTTATGCTCACCCACTGGGCTGCATTACCTTGACAGATGCAGAATCTCTGGCTGAATGTAGCTGGTGGGTATCTCACAGATGAAATACCATCATTCAGCTACAACCAATGGGAAGACACCACACCCTTTTTTATGCCCATCCTGTCTGCAGACCACTGCCAGACATAGCTATGAACCTCTGGTTAATTTTACCCCCAGTTCAGTTTTATGATTTTGTGTGCTTGTTACCTGACTACTTTTCCTGCTTGCTGTTTATGTACCTTGTTGGCCGATACGCATTTCAACTCTGCTTGTTTTCTGATTCTTTCCTGGCCGTCCCATTCTGTTCCTGTTCCTCAATTAATGTTTTGACCCTGCCTGACTACTATTCTCTGTAATAGCGGTGTGACTCACATTTCCCATACATTTCAAAGTAAAGCTTTGACCGCCTGATGGCATTGAGCTCTGCTGCCAGCATAGTAAGGAGGTGTGTGGTAGTCCTTGTGCGCAGTTGCAAGGAAGGGTGGCCTGACCACACAGGGTTTGCGCCAAGGTAGAGGACCCACACGAGGTTGAAGAGGCAGAAGCAGTGTATTAACTTCTACATACAGAACAAGGATTGAAACAACTCGTGGGGACGGCAAGACTTGTACAGCAGACCCTTCTCCATCTCTCACCATAGTTTGCCAGTGCCCAGTCAGTGACATGTAATGACCCTGTCTATGCTTACTGGTCCAAGTATCTGTGTTGAAATGCACCCTGTCGCACACAGATTTTCTCAAGGAAGTGGTGATGTTGTGTGCGACATGCTGGTGTAGCGCGGGCATGCTTTTCTTGGAGAAGCAGTGGTGATTGGGCATGTGGTACTGGGGCACAGCGACAGACATAAGGTCTGTAAAATCCTGTGTGTCCACTACGCGTAAAGGCAGCATTTCGGTAGCCAACAGCTTACAGAGGGATAGAGTCAACCACTTAGCTTTGTCATGGGTCGCAGTAAGTGGCCTTTTATTTGACCACATCTGAGGGAAAGAGATCTGGCTGCTGTCTGTAGACGGTGTTGAGTAGGGTGTCCCTGGAAAAATGCAGGTTTGTGAGAAAAGTGCAGGCGGAGACATGATGTTGCCTTCATCTTGCCTTCAGATCTGTTCATCTTGTATCATTTTTAAAAAACACATCAAGCAAGGGTTACTCCAAGCGGAGTCTACCTTTTTTCCCAACATTGGGCACACAGACACCCCATCAGTGGCAGCACTTGTGCCCTAGTTGCAAACAGGATGTTTTGATTTGCATCAAGCACATTCCAAATCCACAAGCATTTACTCTCCCCAGGATGACACAGGGGTAGTAAATTCCTTCTGGATCCATGACTTGTTCATTTTGATGAACGTCAGTGTGTCCACATTGTCACTGGACAGACGCGTGCGCTTATCTGTCAGCACACACCCAGCAGCACTGAAGAAGACACGTTCAGAGACAACGCTGGCAGCTGCACACGACAAAATCTCCAAGGCGTAACTGGAGAGCTCTGTCAATTTTTCTAGATTTGAAGCCCAAAAGGAGCAAGGCTCCATTTGCAAAGTCATTGCATCGATGTTCATTTGGAGATACTCCTGTATCATCCTCTCCATCCGTTGACTATGTGTCAGACTTGTTGTCTCTGGTGGCCTTGCAAAGGAGGGTCTAAAAAAATTATGAAAATATTCCATAAAATTGCTGTTACCAGCACCAGATACGGTCCTACTGGTACGGGTAGACTGTTGAAGATGACGATGCCGTCCCATGTTTGTCAAGTTACAACTGGGAGAATCACTCCCTTCACCTGCACGGTTGTTTGGTGTAAAAGCCGAGCTAAGATCGAGTAACAGCTTATGCTGATACTCCAGCATACGTGCGTCCCTTTCTATGGGTGGAATTATGTCACAAAATTTGGACTTGTCCCGGGGATCTAATAGTGTGGCAAGCCAGTAGTCATCATCACTTCTAATTTTGACAATACGACGGTCATGTTGGAGGTAGTGCAACAAGAAGGCACTCATGTGTCTTGCGCAGCCATGCGGACCAAGTCCACGCTGTGTTTGTGGCATAGAGGTGCTAACCGTTCTTTCTTCCTCTGACATCTCCCCCCAACCTCTTTCAACTGAATTTTGACCAAGGTCTCCCTCATCCGCTGAGTCTTCCATGTCCATGGACAGTTCGTCCTCCATATCTTCATGTCCTCCTGCACCTTCCTCAACATCTCGCCTGCTACCATGCGCCCTTGTTGATCCCTGTCCCCCATGGTCCCATGCCTGCCGCGTTGGTGATGATGAACGTCTGGACCTTGGTGATGTTGTTGTGTCTTGCGCATATGAATCCTCCTGTAGTTCCTCCCCTTCCTGTTGTCCCACCCCCTGACTCCGAATAGTGTTTAGCGTGTGCTCCAGCATGTAAATGACTGTAATCGTCATGCTGATAATGGCATTGTCAGCGCTAAACATATTCGTCGCCATGTCGAAACTGTGCAGAACGGTGCATAGGTCCTTGATCTGAGATCACTCCATCAGGGTGATCTGCCCCACTTCTGCATCTCGTTGGCCCAGGCTATACATCATGACGTATTGCACCAGGGCTCGCCAGTGCTGCCACAGTCGCTGTAACATGTGGAGAGTTGAATTCCAGCGTGTCGCCACATCGCATTTCAGGCGATGAACCGGCAGGCCGAAAGACTTCTGGAGCGATGCAAGTCGCTCAGCTGCGGCGGTTGAACGGCGGAAGTGAGCACTGCAGACAGTTTACGTGCCCTGGTCAGAAGGCCATCTAGGCCGGGATAGTGTGTTAAAAATTGCTGGACAACAAGGTTCAACACGTGAGCCATACAAGGCACGTGTGTCACCTTGCCCAGGCGAAGGGCCGCACCCAGGTTTGCAGCATTGTCGCACACGGCCTTACCAGGCTGCAGGTTGAGTGGAGACAACCATTTATTAAACTCGGACCGCAGAGCTGACCACAACTCCTCAGCTGCGTGACTCTTATTCCCAAGACATGTCAAGCTAAAGACCGCCTGATGCCGTTGCGCTCTGCTGCCAGCATAGTAATGAGGGGTGCGTGATTCCTTCTGCGCAGTGAGAACGCTGGTGGCCTGACCAGGCAGGCTTGGGGCGGAGGTGGAGGACCCAGATGAGGTGGAGGATGCAGAAGCAGTGGCGGAACTTGGACAGACAGAGGATTGACACACAAGTCGTGGGGACGGCAAGACTTGTGCAGCAGACCCTTCACCATCTATCAACATAGTTACCCAGTGCCCAGTCAGCGACATGTAACGTCCCTGTCCATGCTTACTGGTCCAAGTATCGGTGGTGAAATGCACCCGTTCACACACAGAGTTTCTCAAGGAAGCGGTGATGTTGTGTGCGACATGCTGGTGTAGCGCGGGCACACCTTTCTTAGAGAAGTAGTGGCGACTAGGCATCTGGTACTGGGGCACAGCGACAGACATAAGGTCTCTAAAATCCTGTGTGTCCACTAGGCGGAAAGGCAGCATTTCGGTAGCCAACAGCTTACAGAGGGATAGAGTCAACCTCTTAGCTTTGTCATGGGTCGGAGGAAGTGGCCTTTTATTTGACCACATCTGAGGGACAGAGATCTGGCTGCTGTGTGTAGACGGTGTTGAGTAGGGTGTCCCTGGAAAAATGCAGGTTTGTGAGGAAAGTGCAGGCGGAGACATGATGTTGCCTTCATCCAACGTAGGTGCTATCGATGTCTGAGAGAGCTGTACACACTCACTTGTTTCCCCTTCCAAACCAACTGACGACCTACCAAGCAAACTGCCTGTTGCGGTTACAGTGGTGGAAGTTTTGCGTGGAAAAACAGGTGTGACAGCTGTCCCCACAGTCCTAGAAGATGAAGAGCGCGCGGATGCACTGGAAGGGGCGGGCGGTGGATGGTTCGCTCCGCTAGGCCGCATTGCAGCACAGTGAGCTTCCCACCGGGACCTATGATATTTATTCATGTGACGATTCATGGAAGAAGTTGTCAAACTGCTGAGGTTTTGACCTCTACTAAGAGAATCATGACAAATTTTACATATCACATGATTTGGGCGATCTTTTTCTATGTCAAAAAAGGAACAGGCTAGGCAAGGCTTAGAGGCCATGCGACCTGTTGATGCACCCCGAATAATGCTCATAGGCAGAGTGGTGGCTGAGGATGCAGTTGTAGACGTGCTACCAGTGCTCCGACTCTGTCCAGGAAGGCGCAAGGTAATTTCGTCGTCGGTTGCATCCTCCTCCACCGCCTCTGTTGACCTCCTCGAGTGCCTGAGTGGGGGTTGACAGTAGGTGGGATCTAGAACTTCATCATCAATTGTTGTGTTTGCACTCCCCTCCCCCTCAGACCGAGCCTCTTCTTGCCCTGACCGAATATTTAAGTTGTCATCCCAATCGGGTATCTGCGTCTCATCTTCATCAGTATGTTCCTCATTGCCTATAACCACAGTTGTTGGAAAGGCAGCATTTTGGTAGCCAACAGTTTGCATTTTATGAAAGTCAACCTCCAAGCCATGTCATGCCCTTCTAAAAGCATGTATAACACAGCGAGGGGACTCCAACCACAGTCTCCCTCGTTTCCACTCACTGGGCCACACACACCCCACTTGACTGGCATCGGTTGAGCTCCCTTTTGAAAAAGAAAAAGATGCTTTGCATGAAGCACTCTCAAAAATACGCGTGCCTTTCCCGTCCCCTGGCTGACCCAGGGGAAGAAAAGTCCTCTGAGAGCCATGACTTGTTCATCTTGGTTCTTTTAGAGACACAGCGAGGGGACTCCAACCACAGTCTCCCTGGTTGCCACTCACTGGGCCACACACACCCCACTTGACTGGCATCGGTTGAGCTCCCTTTTGAAAAAGAAAAAGATGCTTTGCATGAAGCACTCTCAAAAATACGCGTGCCTTTCCCGTCCCCTGGCTGACCCAGGGGAAGAAAAGTCCTCTGAGAGCCATGTCCACATTGTCAGTGGACAGACACGTGTGCTTATCTGCCAGCAGACCCACAGCAGCACTGAAGACAGGTTCCGAGAGAACGCTGGCTGCAGGACACGACAAGATCCCCAAGACGTACGTGGCGAGCTCAGGCAATTTATCAAGATTGGAAGCCAAGAATGAGCAGGGCTCAAGTTGCACATTAATGGAATCGATGTTTCCTTGCATATACTCATATATCTGTGTGTCCTCCTCTTTTTCCTTGTCCAGCTCTTTTGTTTTCGCATGAGTATATGTCCTTGTCACTTTCCCATGTGTTGTGAGTTGTTTGTGACCTTTTGGACACCTTTGAGGGTGTTTTCTAGGTGTTTTTCTGTGTTTGTGATTGCCTGCCATTGTTTCCTATGCAGTTCGAGTTCGGTTCGTCGAACGTTCGACGAACCGAACTCGAACGGGAGGTCCGTTCGGCGAACCAACCTCGAGCCGAACCGCGACCGGTTCGCTCATCTCTATTAATGATGCCGGATGTGCGTCACTAACAACGTGACCCCAACGATAAAACATTAACAATATCGTAGCGTGTAAAGCCCCTTTTATCTATCTGTTCTGGTCATTTTGCTTTAAAACGGGCTGCCTACAAATTAGATGGCATTATAAGACAGATAGCTTCCTTTTTTCTTATTTTATTGCCTTGCAAGATTTAAAACTATAACCTCCTTTAGTATGGACCAAAGCAGCTTAGTCATACTAATTCATTCCTAAATACTAAAGCCCAGTTGCACGTAAGATTTATTTTTGGTTCTTAAGAATGAGTGTTTTGGAAATCCAGATAAATATGCTATCAAACAGGTTTTCGAAGCAATGACAACCTCAATTACATACAGTTATTAAGTGGCCTTAGATAGTATTTCACTAAATAAGTTTCTGAGCATGGCTTCTTCAATTTATGTGTCAGAGCATGGCTTATCTGAAGGATATTATGTTTTACCAAGGAAGGACAGTGCTAAAATAGAACAAAACCAACATCTTTACCACTTCAAAAAGACGGTAAGCAGGACATTGTGACCAACTCCAACTTCAAAGGGGTTAATTCATTTAAAGTTTGTACAGTTACTGCTAATCTTTTGCACTATGAAATAACAAAGGCTTCTATTCAAGACTTTTTCCAACTTTTTTCATTTTCATGCCATTGGCAAAATTCCCTGTGTATCAGTGGCAGATTAAAGCTGCTTTGAATTAGAGGTATTGTCAGTAATGGAAGCAGGCTCCCTCAGCATCGCTTTCTTGAGCCTTGCGTTTCCTGTAGTGCAGTGAACAGCAAACCCAACATCGGCTTTGGATCTGTACAATGCCCTTCTGTGAAATAGCTTATACATTAGAGCTCCTAAAATAGTCATCTTTTGTGTAACTGATGTGGCGTTTGGTATTTTATTAAAATGGATAAAGCCGTCTTGAGTTTTATGACCAAAGTCACTCAAATGAATGGAAACAAAGGAGGACAAATGTCTGATTGGGGTTAGCTATCCCCTATACGGTTATCATTATTGACTTTCTCACACTACACTATACTTTATTTAGGACATTCTTGTAACTTTAAAGTACTACATAATTTTGTATTATTAAAAACACTATTACCACAAAAAAATAATGTATGTTTGGACTAAATGAAAAATATGGGTCTAATAACATTTTAGCATACTTGACATAAGCAATAGTGATGAGCGAGCATGCTTGTAACTACTCGGTACTCGCACGAGTATCGATGTACTCGGGCTGCTCGGCGGGGACCGAGTAATCTCGCGATACTCGTGCTGTACTCGTGGTCTTCATCCCTGCATGTTGGCGCTCTTTTGAGAGCCAGCCCTCATGCAGGGATTGGCTGGCAGACCACTGCAATGCCACAGCCCTGTTAGTTGTGGAATTGCAGTGATTGGCCGGCCTGCACAGCGTGACCGAGCCTTTATACCGGCCGGCGCGCTGTGCTCTGCTCACAGCTATCCAGACTTTTAGTGCAGGGAGAGTGTCGCTGATTCAGGGAAAGCTTTGCGGCCCTTTATAGCTTTTTCAGTTGCAGGGCTGCAAACAGTGTGACCAAAAGTCCTTCTCAGGACTATTCTAGTTGTATACAGGCAGGCAGGGTATAGCCAGGTCGGAGTACAGTAGCAGAGTCCTTCTCAGGACTATTGTTGCTATATACAGGCAGGGTATAGCCAGGTCTGAATACAGGCTAGTGACCAGAAGAGTCCTTGTCAGGACTATTGTAGCAGTATACAGGCAGGCAGGCAGGCAGGGTATATAGCCATTCCTAGTGGTGACCGTATACCAGCCTTCATCATATCTGGGGCTGGTGTACACAGTCTAAAACAG
Source organism: Anomaloglossus baeobatrachus (assembly GCF_048569485.1). Taxonomy (NCBI): domain Eukaryota; kingdom Metazoa; phylum Chordata; class Amphibia; order Anura; family Aromobatidae; genus Anomaloglossus; species Anomaloglossus baeobatrachus. Next base: position 340,471,654 of record NC_134353.1, on the reverse strand, counting down.
TCCAGATAGTGTCAGACTTCTCAGTAATTGTCGCTCCTAAAAACCAGTTAGGTTCTTATTGCGTCCGTGCTTGCATTTAAAAACAGCACGTGTGTGTCTGTCGGTGGCAGCGTACAGGTGCACGTTTTGCACAAACTATTATATAACGCACAAGTCTAGTGTATAATACACGTCAGTCAGCAGTGGCTGATAGTGTCAGACTTCTCAGTATTTGTCGCTCCTAAAAACCAGTTAGGTTCTTATTGCGTCCGTGCTTGCATTTAAAAACAGCACGTGTGTGTCTGTCGGTGGCAGCGTACAGGTGCACGTTTTGCACAAACTATTATATAACGCACAAGTCTAGTGTATAATACACGTCAGTCAGCTGTCCTCTGGCCAGCCACGCTGAACCGAGGATATGACTGCATGTCATATCCTCAATTTGGCCAGAGAGTTGCTCCATGTCTTCATCCTCCTCCTCGTCATAGTCCTCCACTGCACGTTGTGATGAGACGAGGCTGGACTGTGTGTTATCACCCACACCCACTACTGTTTCTTGCTCAAACTCATCGCGCTCCGCCTGAAATGCATCATGGTTGTTTTTTGAGCAGAGACCATTTTAGAAGGCAGAGAAGCGGTATGGTGACGCTAATAATGTCGTCATCGCCGCTCACCATCTTGGTGGAGTCCTCAAAGTTTTGGCGGATGGTACATAGGTCGGACATCCATCTCCACTCCTCAGGTGTTATGTGTGGAGTTTGACCCATTTCCCTACGGCTTAGGTGATGCAGGTACTCAACAACTGCCCTCTTCTGCTCACATATCCTGACCAACATGTGCAGAGTTGAATTCCAACGCGTGGGGACATCACACACCAGTCTGTGAGCCGGAAGATGCAAAAGGCGCTGAAAGCCGGCAAGGCCGGCTGAAGCAGTAGGTGACTTTCGAAAATGTACAGACAGGCGGCGAACTTTTACCAGCAGATCAGACAGCTCTGGGTATGACTTTAGAAACCGCTGAACCACGAGGTTGAGCACATGGGCCACGCATGGAACATGTGTCAGCTGGCCTCGCCTCAAAGCCGCCACCAGGTTCCGGCCATTGTCACACACAACCTTTCCTGGCTTTAGGTTCAGAGGTGTGAGCCAGTGATCTGCCTGCTGTTTCAGACCTGTACACACCTCTTCTGCATTGTGGGGTTTGTCACCTATGCAGATTAGCTTCAGCACAGCCTGTTGCCGCTTTGCCGAGGCAGTGCTGCAGTGCTTCTGTGTCGCCCTGGACAAGCCAGGGGCCACAGAGCACAACACTTACACACCCCACACTCCCTGCAGGCATATCATAGTCAAAACACAAAATCCTTGTTGCCTTCCCCAGGGGCTGTTGTCCACACCAGGGGGTGGAGCCAGGCGGTTGGTCTCCACTCACCAAGGAGGAGGGAAAACACAGGCAGTGAGAGTTAAGCTAAGGAAGTGGAAGGAGGAAAGTAGTAGAGAGGAGAAAAGTGACAGCAAAGAGCCTGAAGTTGGTCCGGGTGTGTGGCCCGGACAGGACAGCAAGGTTGGCAGGATGTGGTGACCGTCTGCAGTGGAGGCCGATTGGAGTCTGCCGTAAGGACCGTGGACGGGTGGTGACCCGGCCGTACCGGACCGGTATACAAAGAGAAGACAGCACCATTGGCAGGGACCTTTCGGATCCCGGCAAGGCTTGGTGTCGCCGTGAATTTGCCAAATCCGTTAGTGAAGGGGACCTCAGGGTTTCCAAACAGCCAAGTCACGATAGAAGGCAACCGTCCAACCGTGAAGGGGAGACACCGCCACCGCCAAGGGCAACCGTCTCCCAGGGCCAGCGCCTGTGGGCAAAAGGGTCTCCTCCGGCCCATATCCAGGTCGGGGAGCGGGTTACCGGTGGGAAACCATCACTACCAACACTGAACTTAGGTGCAGGGAGAGACAGTCATCACTAACCTGCAGGGAGGAACAACCGCAGCCGTCCGAGGGACCCGTCCATCCAGCCACTTGTTTTACCGTGAACTGTGTCATCATCATTGGGCTGAGTGAGTACCTCCGTGCCGTGCGGCACAGCGCTGCCCCTGCGACCCTGCACCTCATCAGGCCCCGCTACCCGCCTGTCATCCATCTCTACCCCATCACCGGGCCCCGGGACAACCAACTCCCCTACCCACGGAGGGGAGAAATAACAACAAAGCTGCTCCCTGTCACAGGCTCCCGGGATACCCGTCCAGAGCAGCGGTGGTGTCCACACAATCACCACAACCGTGGGTGGCGTCACGGACAATATCCCCAAAACCCAAACCACCCCTTTTCACTCACGGGCGAGGAGCGCCACTCGAGCCTCCGGGATCCGGCCATCGCTCGAGCCACCGAGTAGCAGCAGCCGTAGAGCAGCGGCAGCCGGACCCGAGCAGTGGGAGAGCGCAGCGTCCCCTCCTCCGCCCGCGACAATTCCAGCTTGGGACTGGTGTGGAGGGTAAAGTGGATGAGGATGCGCAGGAGGAGGAGGAGGCTGAGGAGCATGACATTCCGGAGCTGTAGAGTGTGGGTGAAATACTGACTGAGGTAGGGCCTGCAAACCTTGGTGTGGGAAGGACGTGTTACGTCCCTCGCTCAGACTGGGTCCCAGCTTCCACAATATTAACCCAGTGTGACGTCAACGAGATGTAGCGGCCTTGCCCACATGCACTTGTCCACGTGCCTGTGGTTAGGTGGAATTTGGGTGAAACAGCGTTGTTCAGGGCACGTGTGATGTTTTGTGACACGTGGTTATGCAATGCGGGGACGGCACACCGGGAGAAATAGTGGCGGCTGGGGACCGAGTAACGTGGGACAGCTGCCACCATCAGGTCGCGGAATGCTTCTGTCTCAACCAGCCTAAAAGGCAACATTTCCAGCGCAAGCAGTCGCGAAATGTTAGCATTTAGAAGTGTGGCATGTGGGGCGTTGTCAGTGTATTTGCGTTCAAAGGTTTGCTGAATGGATAACTGAACGCTGCGCTGGGACAAGGACGTGCTTGATGATGGTGTTATTTCTGCGTGGGCAACGCAGAGGTGCAGGGCCGGAGGAGGCTTGTTCGCGGGCAGCATGGACAGGGGATTGGCTCGCATGCACAACAAGCGAAGATGTAGCAGTGACATCAGCAAGCACTGCTCCTCGACTCTGTTGTACATCCCACAAAGTCGGGTGCTTGGCTGACATGTGCCTGATCATTCTGGTGGTGGTCAGGCTGCTAGTTTTGGTACCCCTGCTGATGCTGGCACGGCAGGTGTTGCAAATGGCCTTTTTAGAATCATCTGGAGCCAACTTAAAAAACTGCCAGACTCGGGAAGACCTAACATTTGTACAGGCACCTTGTGTCGTGTTGTTCCGGGGAACAGTTGCCTGACGTCTGCCTGGGGCCACCACCCTGCTTCTTACTGCCTGTTGGGATGCTACGCCTCCCTCCCCCTGTGCACTGCTGTCCTCGCTCTGCATATCCTCCTGCCAGGTTGGGTCAGTTACTGGATCAGCCACCACGTCGTCTTCGTCTTCCGCACCCTGCTCCTCCTGACTTCCTGACAATTGTGTCTCATCATCGTCCACCCCTTGTTGAGACACGTTGCCAACTTCGTGAGAAAATGGCTGCTGAAATATTTGGGCATCTGTACATACGATCTCCTCATGACCCACTTCAACAGGAGCTGGCGAGAGGCCAGAATGTGTGAATGGAAACGTGAACGAACAGCTCTTCCGAGTGTCCAAGTGTGGGATCAGTAATGTCCGTGGACGTGTATGCGGCCTGGTGGTAGGAAGGAGGATCAGGTTCCAAAATGTGCGGTGCAGTATCACGGCTACTGACACTTGACCGTGTGGAAGACAGAGTGTTTGTGGTGGTGCCAATCTGACTGGAAGCATTATCCGCTATCCAACTAACAACCTGTTGACACTGGTCTTGGTTCAAGAGCGGTGTACTGCTGCGGTCCCCAAGAATTTGGGACAGGACGTGCGAGCGAGTAGATGTGGCCCTTTGTTGTGGCGAAATTAGAGCTTGCACACGACCTCGGTCTCTGCCTGCACCACCATCACGTCCACTTCCTTGTTCGTTGACAACGCCCTTGCGCATTTTGCAATGCTGTGCTGATGTGTATTCACTAGACTTGTGCGTTATATCCAAGTTTTTGCAAAATGCACACAAGTGCAGTGGAAAGCTGCCACCAACAGGCACACACGTGCGGTTTTTAAATGCAAGCACGGAGGCACTAAGAACCTAACAGGTCTCTATCCAGGGACAACGTGGAGCCTCCCAATTTTTGGCTGCCCTGCCTAAGGGCTATACTACAATAGACCCACTTCCTTCCAATGGGCACTTCACGTTTACAGGCCCTCATGCACGTCTCTATCCAGGGACAACGTGGAGCCTCCCAATTTTTGGCTGCCCTGCCTAAGGGCTATACTACAATAGACCCACTTCCTTACAATGGGCACTTCAGGTTTACAGGCCCTCATGCACGTCTCTATGCAGGGGCATTGGTGAACCTCACAATTTTGGACTGCCCTGCCAAAGGGCTATACTACAATAGACCCACTTCCTTACAATGGGCACTTCAAGTTTACAGGCCCTCATGCACGTCTCTACCCAGGGACAACGTGGAGCCTCCCAATTTTTGGCTGCCCTGCCAAAGGGCTATACTATAATACACCCACTTCCTTCCAATGGGCACTTCAGGTTTACAGGCCCTCATGCACGTCTCTATCCAGGGACAACGTGGAGCCTCCCAATTTTTGGCTGCCCTGCCAAAGGGCTATACTACAATAGACCCACTTCCTTCCAATGGGCACTTCAGGTTTACAGGCCCTCATGCACGTCTCTACCCAGGGACAACGTGGAGCCTCCCAATTTTTGGCTGCCCTGCCAAAGGGCTATACTACAATACACCCACTTCCTTCCAATGGGCACTTCAGGTTTACAGGCCCTCATGCACGTCTCTATGCAGGGGCATTGGTGAACCTCACAATTTTGGACTGCCCTGGCAAAGGAAAATACTACAAAGACTCACTTTAGATGGGCACATTAGACTCAAGAGGCCTTCATGTACGTCTCTTCTCAGGGACATCGGAGTGCCACACAATGTTTTCACGTAAAATCTTTCATGTATTAATCTCAAAAAGTAACATACACCAGCTCTATCTCACTATTGGGTATGTGCCCTTAACATTTCTGCCATGAAAAATCATTTTGGGGTCATTTTGGAAGGTTTTCTGGTGAGTCCGTAAAAATGGCGTGAAACGCGGACAAAATTGTTCACAGCTGTGACTTTTGAGTGATAAATGCTTCAAGGGGTCTTCCCCATGCTGTTGCCATGTCATTTGAGCACTCTTCTGAGACTTTTGTGACATTTTTAGGGTTTCTCCATGCTGCCGGGGGGTCATTTCACAAAAATACTCGGGTCTCCCATAGGATAACATTGGGCTCGTTGCTCGGCCCGAGTACACGAGTATCTTGGGATGCTCGGCCCGAGCTTCGAGCACCCGAGCTTTTTAGTACTCGCTCATCACTAATAAGCAATATTTTGTCTTAAAGTGAACATGTTAGGTCCCCTATGCCCTCCAATCCAGCAGCCTTCACATCTGTATAACTTAATTCCCTGCCTAACCAGCCCTGAATAATGTTATTCACTGAACTCAATGTTTTTAAAAAAAATTGATGGGGCGTTAGTTTCCCCAGACTAGTTGGCCCTCTTTCTATGTTATCACGCCCCCGTGGGTGTGATAACATGATTTCCACGATCCGGTGTCATTGCCAATTCCTGGAAATCTTGCGCATGCAGCTCATTTTGGCAACGTGACTGCACCTCTGAAGCCGGGTGAATGTGTCCAGGCTTCAGAGAGGCGCACTGTGTTTGAAATGCAGAAGCTATTCTTAAGATCATGCGTAGTGTGCCTCACTGAAGCCGGGACGCATACACCCTGCTTCAGAGGTGCAATGATGCAGGTGAAATGAGCCACGCTCATGCGTGAGATTTCCAGGAACTGGAGATGACACCGGTTCATGGAAAGCATGTTATTACACCCACAAAAGCAGGGACTGCTTTTCCTGCAGGTCCCTGGCCTCCACTTGCTCTCTCTCTGGGGTGGGCTTAAGAAGGGGGTGTCTGGATTTCACACGCCGCTGTCCTCTGCGGGCTGGACTCCGCATCACCATCACCTGGTCATCAGCAGGTAACCAGGTCACATACATGCTGGGATTATATAGGTCTTCCTCCCTGGCAGGGGGTTTTGCATCCTCCTCTGATCATTGGGGGGGACAGCAGTGCGACCTTAGGGCCTCCCTTTCTTGCAAAGGGTGCTGCAACCTCCTCCAGTCGGCTGGGCTCAACAATGATGGCTGCAAGTCCTCTTCTCCCTCCCTGGCGGAGGGTGCTGCGACCTCTTCCGGTCTTTGGGGGAACAGCAGCGCGACCTCAGGGCCTCCCTTTCTCACAAAGGGTGCTGTGTCCTCCTCCGGTTGGTTAGGGAGCAGCTCTGGGGACGAGCTCTCATCAGCCTGGCAGGACGGTGATTCCCTCTCCAGCGGAGAGAGTGCTGTGACCGCTTCTGATCAGGATGGCGGCTTTGGGATCAGATACGTCTCCACCAGGTGTGCTGTGAGCCGAGTATTCAATTCTCTCTTTAGCTGCAAGAATATTGGGTCTTCTTCAGGTAGAGACGCGGGACCCGGTTCCTCAGTCAGCGGCTGGGGCGCCGTGACCACTTCTGGTCGGGCAACTGGGGCAGGAGGCGTTGGGGCTTGGTCTGGTCTGGTCGGGACAGGAGGTGTTGCGGCCTAGTCTGGTCTGGCCGGGACAGGAGGCGTTACGGCCTGGTCTGGTCTGGCCAGGACAGCAGGTGTTGCGGCATGGTCTGGTCTGGCCATGGATGTCGCTTCTAGTGTTGCATCGGGGATCGCACCGGACGTCGCATCAGACGTCGCATCGGGCATCGCATCAGGCATCGCACCAGACATCGCATCAGGCATCGCATCGGGCGTCGCATCGGGCGTCACACCAGACATCGCATCAGGCATCGCATCGGACGTCGCATTTGACGTCGCATTTGACGTCGCACCAGCCTCGGATGTTAATGCCGGTGGAATCAGCACACCAGGTGGACCAGGGGCAGTTGTAGACTCACTCAGATCCGTGCTCGAGACATCCCGTAGCATGGTCGCTACTGCTGACAACGACTCTAGCTGAGCGTGGGCAGTGCCTCCAAGCGGGCCTCGCTGCACCAACAACCGCAGGTTCTTTATTGCCATTATCATCTCTTTCTTCCAAGCGGCTATCTCTTGCCTGCTCTGCTCCTCCATATCATCAGCAATTCTTCCCACCTCTGCCTCCAACTCTTCTGCGGTCATGGGCCTGGTCCAACCCTGCTCTTCCTGGTCACCTCTTGCAGAAGCCATCCTCTCTCGGTTGCTGCTCACCAGGTTGTGGTCACACCTCAGTCCTAGTTTCATTTCTTGTTGTTCTCCTCCCTTTGGACTTGGACGTCCCTGCAGTCCAGGGACAGATCCGCCCCCATCTTCCCTGGTCACTGTCAGAGCGCTCTTTCCATGCTGGGGTTGCCACACCTCTTTGTGGGCGGTTTTCCTTTCTTTTGTGCGGGCTGCAGCTTCCAACTTCGTGCACTTTCAACATCAACAAAATGAGGGCGGTCCAAATTTTCTGAACGGACCGCTAAGGCGCACTGTCACCTGTCTTAACAGGTCTAGTCCTTATCCTGTTCGTGACGCCAGAGAAGTGTGTCGCCCACCACTCCGAGGGACATGTATCCACCTGCAGGGACGCCGTGGGGTCTCCACTTCTTGGTATTTCTGGCCACAGGTATGTCAGGTTTATTTACATAGGAGTCTTGACGCCACTCACGGTTTTGCGGTCAGGGGTATGGGTGACCACCACTGCAGGTTTAACGAGCGTCTGGGGCTGATGGAGTCTGCAGTCGAATGGTGTGGCCTCCCATGAGTGAGGCTGGCCCCAGGGACTCGGGTGTGTAGAACAACAGGTTCCAGAATAACTCAGTCACAGTCCAAAGTGTCTTTCAACTCGTTTACTCACTTTCAGGTGTTTTTGTGAGGTAACACGGGTGATGCTGAGATAAACCAGGTGGAACCAGGTATCCTTTAGGCTGGTCTAAGGGTAACCGTTGACTCGTCTTCCTAGCACTTCTTGTTTCGGATAACCCCTGACTTGAAGTACCGTGGGATTCATCCAGGGAAGTCGCTGCTGCCTTTTCTCTCCTTTTTGGCCCGTTTGCTGGCAGCATGGACCAAGGAAGATGGCTCCAGGCTCGATCCTCCTTATGGGCCCCTCATTGCTGCTGATGCTCGGACTCTAGTTGGTTGGTGTGGGACTTGTGGTCCTCCCCACTGGCAGGTTTAGCAGACCAAATAAATGGATATCTACTCTAGGGCCCTGTTCCCTGTGCGTGCCTAGCCACCAGGAGTCTCCATACATGACCAGCTGACTTCCTCAGCGTGTTTCTGTCCAACTTCTGGTGACCGTTCTCCCCCGCTAATGGCTACTTCCCAGGCAGGGTCTGACTAGCATGTCAGCGCACCTGCTCACTCCTTCTCTCTGCACTCTCCGCTTCAGACTGGATCTACTCCTCCTACTTTCCTGACAGCCCCTCCCCAGCACCCCTAGATGAGATGTGGAGGAACGCCCCCTCTTGGGTCTGCCCAAGGGTCCCCTCTAAGGTGTGGGAGACCTGGTTGCTATGTGTCTGTGCGTACACACCCTATTTCAGCCTTTGGATTTACCTGGAAGCACTGTCCCAGCATGGGTGTAGTACTCTGTGGTGCCTGACCAGGTCAGGGGCGCCACACATGCATAGTGTGAAGACTGTCATGATTCCAGCATAACGCCACTGCGAGCAAGAGGTCACATGACTGATTTCTATTCAAGCTGTCACATGCTCACTAGTCTCATTCAGGTTCCCTCAATAGAACTGAACTGAGAAAAGCCAAATGTATATGTGTTCATGTGATGTTTCAATTGCGTCAACAATAATGTGGAATCATGACAACGTGCACAAAACTACACAAGCCCTCTTATATACTGAAAAATAAAACATGGTGGTCATATAAATTTTCCACTAGAAACTCCATCAGAACGCAGACCACTTCCAGCCTGTGCCCTATAGGAGACGGCGTATGCAGGTGATGTCAGATGGTGTGATATAGTCACAGCATCGCGCTATCTAGCACCCACTGCTGTACCAGATAGAAGAGGAGACGCTGGATGGGTGCTTGAATTAGGTATAAGCTTTTTTATCCCCTTATAATATTTTGCCTCTGAATGGAGGCTATTATACCTGCATTTGGTGGGCAACATCATGCCCAGGGACTGTGGAGAACATTATACCTTGGGCCTGTGGGGAATTTACACCTGGGGCCTAGGGGGAACATTATACTTGAGGGCTGTGGAGACATCATACTGTATAGGGGGCTATGGGTGAATCTTACTGTATAAGAGCTCTGGGGAACATTATATTGGGGGTTGTGGAGACATACTGCAAAGTAGTTATGGTGACCACATTGTATTGGGTGCTGTAGGGGACATACTGGGATCCATGGTGACCAAACTGTATTGGGGGCTGTTGAGGACCTTATATTGGGGTTTGTGGTGACCATAGTGTATTTGGGCTAGTTGGAAACCTAATATTGGGGCAACGGTGGTCATACTGTATAGGGCGTTTGTTACGGTTGCTGTGGCACTGGAGTCTATGTCCAGATTTCTTGCTACTGCACATGTGCGAGCACTGGAGACTATGTCCAGATTTCTTGCTACTGCACATGTGCAAGCGCTGGAGACTAAGTCCTATCTTGGAGCCATTGCACATGTGCAGGTGACATCATCGCTGACACGAGGTCACATGTCTCTGACACCTTGTATGCCGATTGGCCGCTGGTCATGTGCTTGTGACACGTGGTCACATGTCTCTGACACCTTCTATGCCGATTGATCGCTGGTCATGTGCTTGTGACGCTTTGCTCGGTGATAGGCCAGCGTGACGTCATTCCTGTCGTTCTGGCAGCGGATTGGCTCTGGTGTCCTCCATCTTGGATGAGGCACAGAGTCTATATAAGACCCTGACGCACGCTGCATGGTGCTCAGTCCTCTTGGTTCATGCATGAGAGTAGACGCTCTGTACACGTTCCTCTAGGCATCTCTCTGTCTATGCTAGGTGAGCGCTACCGGCAGGGTAGCGTTCTTATACCTTTCAGCTTCGGCTGCAGTCCGTATCCTTACCTCTTAGGGGAGCGGACATAGGCAGGTGCCTGAGGCACATGGTCCGGCTGGGCCTTGTGATTCTACTCGTAGGTGGACGTTGCCGCTAGGGTAACGTTCCTTATACTGCGTCTGGCAGTTGTTCGTATCCTCGCACACTAGGGGAGCGAACAGAGGTAGGAGCTTTGTGCGGCTTATGCTGCTGTCCGTCTCTTTTGCACCACTAGAAGAGCGGACCTAGGCAGGTGCCATATCTAGTGGTTCGTGTCCTCGCACACTAGTGGAGCGAATGCAGGTAGGAGCTTTGTGCGGCTTACGCTGCTGTCCGTCTCCTGGCACCACTAGAGGAACGGACCTAGGTAGGTGCCATTTCACACTCACTGCCTTTGTCTCTGTGATTATTAACAGAGACCATTCCACACACCCTCCAAGTAAGGGAGGAATTGCTTTATTTACTAATTATATTCCTCTGTGAGTTTAACAGAGGTATTGCACTCTGCCATAGTCTGCAGCAGAGTCTTCGCACGGTGGACCCTGACAGTCTGATACTCCTTTAGGTTTTATTATCAGACAGCCCCCTGTAACAGCGTTGTGGACATCTTACTATATACGGAAGGCTATGGTGGTGACTATAGTTTATAAAGGGGGGCTGTGGTGGACATCTCCTGTGATTCACCTTTTGCATATATAGTAATATTCCAATCTATAATATTTATAGGGAAATATTCTGATAACAGATGTTCAGATTAATCTGCTGTTGATGGAATTCCTGAAACTCACAGGTCAGGTATACAAATATCTGTTGTTAAAGGCAGATATAAGCTATACATTATACAGTGGGTGAAATAAATATTGAACATGTCACCAATTTTGCAAGTGAATTTATTTATAAAGGTGATATTGACATGAATTTCTCAACAACTCTTGGTAACAACCCATCCAATCCACACAGGCAAAGAATTAAAATCATATGTCTTTATAAATTAATTTATGTGTAATAATGATAAATTACATAGAGAAAAAATATTGAATACACTTAATTACATTTATTTAATACTTTTGTACAAAAGCTTTAAGATACCTCCTGTATGGAAAAACTAGTCGCATGCATTGCTCATGTGTGATTTTGTCTCATGTTATTTATCTTGGCAATTAAATGACTTGCAGTATTGAGATTTGTTGCAAATGTATTAACCAAAAATCTAATGGTGGAAAATTCATCAAAGTCCAAAAATTCAAATTTCAAACAATTATGGGTTCAATCACATGACTGTATAACTCAGTGTTATTTGATATTTTATCGGATAGCAGTTGGTCCAGTACTATATGGAATAGAGCAGATCTGCTCTATTCCAAATAACACTGGATCAACCTTGCAGATTTGGCATGAGAAAAAATCACAGCATGATGCAAGTGGCTCACGGTCAACCCTTCAAGGTGTGTGTAAAACACAGATCTTATAATCGATCCGATTCAGTTGGAAGAGAGAATCATCGTTTATATGAGTAAAGGCCGCTTTACATGCAACGACATCACTAACGAGAATTTGTGAAGCATATCCAGCCTCGTTAGTGCTGTCGTTGCGTGTGACACGTACGGGCGACTGCTAATGATCAAATATACTCACCACATTGTTGATCGTTGACACGTCATTCATTTTCAAAATGTCGTTGATCTTCTGGGACGCTGGTTGTTCGTCGTTCCTGAGGCAGTACACATCGCTATGGTTGACACCCCGGGAATGACGAACAACAGCGTTCTTACGTCCTCCGGCAATGAGGTGGGAGTGTCCTTCATGCGGCTGCTTTCCGCCCCTTCGCTTCTATTGGTGGCCTTCTGTGTGATGTCGCTGTGACGCCGCACGATCCACCCCCTTAGAAAAGAGGTTGTTCGCCGGCCACAGCGACGTCGTTAGGAATGTAACTATGTGTGACACGTACTAGCGATTTTTGTTCGCCATGGGCAGCGATTTGCCCGTGACGCACAAACGACGGGGGCGGGTGCGATCACTAGCAACATCGTTAATGATGTCACTGCGTGTAAAGCCCCCTCAAGCCCTAAGTCTTATAGAAGGCTCCATCACTACCATTACCATTATTTTTTATTTTAAATGCAGCCAGATTTTTTTTAAACCACTCTTGGCTATGAAATAGAAAATTGTATTTAATTCTGTTTTAAAATGTAAAATATAATGTCAAGGTTTTCATATTAATATGGGAACTGAGGCTTTGCCAACTGTATGTCTGGAAACTGGGTGGTAAAGGTATTATGCAGACATTAATAAAATGTATTCAAGTGTTTTAAATTCCCTCCTCCTTATTACAGGGATATTGGTCCTAGAAGGTAACGTCTAAATGCTAATCCATTCCCCATTAAACTTCATTTAGTGTTCTGTTATTGGCAGGAACTAAACAAAAGTTTTATTCATCATGAAAATTGGGAAATAAATGCCTGATATGTGTATTAAAGCAAGCCAACAATTTCCAGTATTTCTCCTGGAAATCCTTTTTGTTTTTATTGCAATGTCTCAAATCAGAACAGCAAAATGTATCAAACTCTTAATGTTCCATCCAATGTTCTTAGGTTATCGCTTATATCTCTAGATCTGCCAGATTAGGATTAAATGTACTGAATACTAGGAGGCTTGAGGTCAACCAATATCCAGCATTAAGGGACACAACAGTTACAGCAATTGTGGGACTTGTAATTGGACCTATGACACAAATCATTTATTAAAAAAAATATACCATATTTGTTGGTTATAAGACACACCGGATTATAAGATGTACCGCAAATTTAGAGAAAAAAACAGGTAAAAAAATGGGGTCCATTTTACAATACGATAGTCTCTTACCGGGGGGATGACAGCGGTGGAGGAGCTGGGTCATAGGAGGCAGGAGTGGTGGTGGAGTAGGTGAATGCTGCGGGAGGTGTGGGCGGCAGGTGTCCCAGATGCTGTGAGGTAGGCCACTTCCATAAACTGTTGGCGGTGTGGGCATCAAAGAATTGGTGCCCGGAGTCGGAGCGTGCGCAGATGAAGCTATCGGCTCAATGACAAGCCGAGATCTCTTCTTAGCATGCGCCACCTCCGGGCACCATTTTCCTTAAGTTCACTGCTGTGAGATCAATGGGACAGAGGCGGTGTGTGTGTAGATTAAATCTAAAGCCAAGAACCCCATGTGCGCGTGCGTCACCTGCAGGCGCCATTGTTTGAATCCCACTCCACTGACATTTTCAGGATGCCTCTGCCTCACCGCCCACTGCACTGGCCCCAGCACAGCCTGCCACACAGACTCCAGCACAGCCCATCGCACAAGCCCCAGCACAGCCTGCCGCACAGACTCCAGCACAGCCCATCGCACAAGCCCAAGGACAGCCTGCCACACAGACCCCAGCACAGCGCCTGCTCCTACAACCCCTTTCCACCACCTCTCGGTAAGGTGCATCTGGATTACAACACGCACCCCTCATTTTCCTCCCAGTTTTTTGGGAGGAAAAGTGCGTCTTATAATCCAAAAAATACGGTAAGTACAATGCCACTATATGTACAGGGAGAGATAAAGACACTATTACTATTATTCAAGAAATTATTTTATAGTGATTATGTATGTTGAGGTATAACTGCCTTAATGAAGAGTCTCACCTCTGTGTCATACCGGCTTTTGGAGCCGATTTCATGCATCAAGACCCAGATTCTAAATTAGTGGTATTTTGGTAGGCCACTTACAGTAGGTAAAAAATGAACTCTACGTCATATATATATAGTATAGTATAGTATTTTCAGTAAACACTTATTAATACAATTGTCAAAGATTTTGGTGTTACAATTTAACCCTATATTATGATGCTGTGTGAACAGACAGTATCATTAATACACTTTTATAATTGATTAGTGAAATACCACTACAAGTTTTCTTAGGATTTCATCAGGGAGCAGTGTTAGAAGCAGTGTTGACACTATGGCCGAGTTCATGGGATATCTCTGTTAGGGTACGCTCACACGAGCGTGAAAATCGGACGAGAGCAATGCGAGAAATTCTCGCATTACACTCGGACCAATGTTATTCTATGAGTGCGAGCTGTTGGTCAGCTTTTCTCGCATCCAGATTCTGGATGCGAGAAAAGCGGCAGCATGCTGCGTATTCATACGTAAAACGTCTCTGACTCGCCAATACAAGTTTATGGGTGCAAGAAAAAAAACGGACGTCACACGGACAGCACACGGACCATCCTAGTGACATCCGTTTTTATGAATACAATTCTATCATGTAGCATAGAACACTGTAAATGTTCATGTTATTGACTGTAAATGACTAATAGCTGCTGAGAAAAAAACGGATTGCACACGGACAGTATACTGACAGCACACTGAGAGCACACTGATGACAAGTGAGAAAAATTCGTTCGACTCTCGCAAACGAGAATGGGACCGTTTTTTTATACGTTCGTGTGAGTCCAGCCTTATAGTAGATCAGGTCTTTTGAAGTGCATGGTTATTATACATTTACTCCGTCACTCTCTAGTATTGTTCCTCATTGCCAGATACTGTTGTAATAGAATGGTCAGCAAGGCTGACAAGAAACCAAGCAGTGTATACCCAGAATATAAAATCACCAAGACCAGTTATATTATTATACCTGTTATATTCTAGTTATATGGCTGCAGAGACAGTTATCGGTAATATTACCCTAACCTAGTTTCTTTGTCACTGTGCTGGTTTATGAGTATTTACTGTTGCAGATATGTTCTGCTCCAGACCATTTTGGATATATCTCTCAAGGAGGAGGAGCGAGGAAACTCACCTTAAGCGGGCTTTACATGCTACGATATTTCTAGCAATTGCTAGCGATATCGTACGCAAAAGCACCCGCCCCGTCGTGCATGCGATATCGTGTGATCACTGCTGCAGCGCACTTACCTGGTCGGCGGCATCGCTGTGACTGCCGAACAATCCCTCCCTCAAGGGGGAGGTGCGTTCGGCGTCACCGCGATGTCACTAAGCGGCCGGCCAATCAAAGCGGAGGGGCGGAGATGAGCGGGACGAACATCCCGCCCACCTCCTTCCTTCCTCATTGCAGGCGGGACGCAGGTAAGGTGAGGTTCCTCGCTCCTGCGGTGTCACACACAGCGATGTGTGCTGCCGCAGGAACGAGGAACAACATCTACAAACAACCATTAACAATTTTTGGTTTTAGGACGACCTCTCCATGGTGAACGATTTTCACCACTTTGGAGGACGTTTAAGGTCGCTGGTAAGTGTTACATGCTGCAATACCGTTAATGACGCCGGATGTGCGTCACTAACAATGTGACCCCGACGATAAAACATTAACGATATTGTAGCATGTAAATCCCCCTTTACCTGCGTCCCGCCCGCAATGAGGAAGGAAGGAGGTGAGCGGAATGTTCGTCCCACTCATCTCTGCCCCTCCGCTTTGATTGGCCGGCCGCTTAGTGATGTCGCGGTGACGTCGCCGTGACGCCGAACGCACCTCCCACTTGAGGGAGGGATTGTTCGGCAGTCAGAGCGACGATGCTGACCAGGTAAGTGCATGTGACGCTGCCGTAGAGATAAGTTCGCTGCGGCAGCGATCACACGATATCGCATGCACGACGGGGCGGGTGCTTTTGCGTACGATATCGCTGGCAATTGCTGGAAATATCGTAGCGTGTAAAGCCCGCTTAAGTCATGCATCAGTAGATAAAATTTGCTCTTTCTATTACCTACTCAGTTAAATAGTGCAAAACATCAGATTAACACAGTTTGCATGCTTCGAATGTTATCCATTCTTTTAACCTTACCATGTTTGGATATTATGCCAGGTTCCTGAACTCATGACTCCTAGCTATCACTTACCATGTGTCCTGCCCTGACACTAACTACACCTGGTATCTGTAGTGCTATTACTGGTGATTTGATAGTTTCTACAGACAACTATGCCATTATGAAAGCTATATTGGCCAGTAACTATTGACCTGGGGATCCTCCTGCTTTGATATCTCACTTTACTTGCAAGTAACAAACAATTAAGCCAGGGAGTCTCTAAAGCTGGGTTCACACATAGCGACAACGACGTCGCTGTTACGTCACCATTTTCTGTGACGCAACAGCGACCTTGTAAGTCGCTGTTATGATCGCTGCTTAGCTGTCAAACACAGCGACGCAGCAGCGATCATAACGACACCCGTCACTGTGCTACATGTGCAGAGAGCAGGGAGCCGCGCACACTGCTTAGCGCTGGCTCCCTGCACTCCTAGCTACAGTACACATCGGGTTAATTACCCGATGTGTACTGCAGCTACATGTGCAGAGAGCAGGGAGCCACGCACACTGCTTAGCGCTGGCTCCCTGCACTCCTAGCTACAGTACACATTGGGTTAATTACCCGATGTGTACTGCAGCTACATGTGCAGAGAGCAGGGAGCCGCGCACACCACTTAACGCTGGCTCCCTGCACTCCTAGCTACAGTACACATCGGGTTAATTACCCGATGTGTACTGCAGCTAAATGTGCAGAGAGCGGGAGCCGGCACTGGCAGCGAGAGCAGCGGACGCTGGTAACGAAGGTAAATATCGAGTAACCAGGGGAAGGTCTTCCCTTGGTTACCCAATGTTTACCCTAGTTACAGCTTATCGCAGCTGCCAGATGCCGGCTCCTGCTCCCTGCTCACTTCATTTCGTCGCTCTTTCGCTGTCACACACAGCGATGTGTGCGTCACAGCGGGAGAGCGACGACCAAAAAATGAAACTGGACATTCAGCAATGACCGGCGCCCTCACAGCAGGGGCCAGGTTGTTGCTGGATGTCACACACAGCGACAGCGAAAAAATGGTGACGTAGCAGCGACGTCGTTGTCGTCGTCGCTGTGTGTGACACCACCCTTAGACTACACTAGTATAGGATGTGCCAAGCCAATTGTGATTTCCAAGTTCTCAGCTTAAGTAACCAAACGTAAAAATGGGGCTAAACTGCAGTATCACACCCAAATGGGCCAATGGGCTACTGTTTGTGAAATAAAGGTCCCAATTCATCAAGACTAGTGATGAGCGAGCATGCTTGTAACTACTCGGTACTCGCACGAGTATCGCTGTACTCGGGCTGCTCGGCGGGGACCGAGTAATCTCGCGATACTCGTGCTGTACTCGTGGTCTTCATCCCTGCATGTTGGCGCTCTTTTGAGAGCCAGCCCTCATGCAGGGATTGGCTGGCAGACCACTGCAATGCCACAGCCCTGTTAGTTGTGGAATTGCAGTGATTGGCCGGCCTGCACAGCGTGACCGAGCCTTTATACCGGCCGGCGCGCTGTGCTCTGCTCACAGCTATCCAGACAGTGAGTGCAGGGAGAGTGTCGCTGATTCAGGGAAAGCTTTGCGGCCCTTTATAGCTTTTTCAGTTGCAGGGCTGCAAACAGTGTGACCAAAAGTCCTTCTCAGGACTATTCTAGTTGTATACAGGCAGGCAGGGTATAGCCAGGTCAGAGAACAGTAGCAGAGTCCTTCTCAGGACTATTGTTGCTATATACAGGCAGGGTATAGCCAGGTCTGAATACAGGCTAGTGACCAGAAGAGTCCTTGTCAGGACTATTGTACCAGTATACAGGCAGGCAGGCAGGCAGGGTATATATAGCCATTCCTAGTGGTGACCGTATACCAGCCTTCATCATATCTGGGGCTGGTGTACACAGTCTAAAACAGTCCAGATAGTGTCTGACTTGTCTGTAATTGTCGCTCCCCAAAAAAACCTGTTAGGTTCTTAGTGCGTCCGTGCTTGGTTTTTAAAACCGCACGTGTGTGCCTGTCGGTGGCAGCGTACAGGTGCACTTGTGTGCAATTTCCACAAACTTTGATATAACGCACAAGTAGTGAATACACGTCAGCACAGCATTGCAAAATGCGCAAGGGCATTGGCAAGGAACAAGGAAGTGGACGTGATGGTGGTGCAGGCAGAGGCCGAGGTCGTGGGCAAGCTCTAATTTCGCCACAACAAAGGGCCACATCTAGTCGCTCGCACGTCCTGTCCCAAATTCTTGGGGACCGCAGCAGTACACCGCTCTTGAACCAAGACCAGTGTCAACAGGTTGTTAGTTGGATAGCAGATAATGCTTCCAGTCAGATTGGCACCACCACAAACACTCTGTCTTCCACACGGTCAAGTGTCAGTAGCCGTGATACTGCACCGCACATTTCTGAACCTGATCCTCCTTCCTACCACCAGGCTGAGTACACGTCCTCCTCGGACATTAATGATCCCACACTTGGACACTCGGAAGAGCTGTTCACGTTTCCATTCACACATTCTGGCCTCTCGCCAGCTCATATTGAAGTGGGTCATGAGGAGATCGTCTGTACAGATGGCCAAATATTTGAGCAGCCACGTTCTCACGAAGTTGGCAACGTGTCTCAACAAGTGGTGGACGATGATGAGACACAATTGTCAGGAAGTCAGGAGGAGGAGCAGGGTGCGGAAGAGGAAGACGACGTGGTGGATGATCCAGTAACTGACCCAACCTGGCAGGAGGATATGCAGAGCGAGTACAGCAGTGCACAGGGGGAGGGAGGCGTAGCATCACAACAGGCAGTAAGAAGCAGGGTGGTGGCCCCAGGCAGAAGTCAGGCAACCGTTCCCCGGAACAACACGACGACACAAGGTGCCTGTACAAATGTTAGGTCTTCCCGAGTCTGGCAGTTTTTTAAGTTGGCTCCAGATGATTCTAAAAAGGCCATTTGCAACACCTGCCGTGCCAGCATCAGCAGGGGTACCAAAACTAGCAGCCTGACCACCACCAGCATGATCAGGCACATGTCAGCCAAGCACCCGACTTTGTGGGAAGTACAACAGAGTCGAGGAGCAGTGCTTGCTGATGTCACTGCTACGTCTTCGCTGGTTGTGCATGCGAGCCAATCCCCTGTCCATGCTGCCTGCGAACAAGCCTCCTCCACTCCTGCACCTGCAGTTGCCTACGCAGAAAGAACACCATCATCAAGCACGTCCTTGTCCCAGCGCAGCGTTCAGTTATCCATTCAGCAAACCTTTGAACGCAGGCGCAAATACACTGCCAACACCCCACATGCCACAGTTCTAAATGCTAACATTTCGCGACTGCTTGCGCTGGAAATGTTGCCTTTTAGGCTGGTGGAGACAGAAGCATTCCGCGACCTGATGGCGGCAGCTGTCCCACGTTACTCGGTCCCCAGCCGCCACTATTTCTCCCGGTGTGCCGTCCCCGCGTTGCATAACCACGTGTCACAAAACATCACACGTGCCCTGAACAACGCTGTTTCACCCAAGGTCCACCTAACCACAGACACGTGGACAAGTGCTTGTGGGCAAGGCCGCTACATCTCGTTGACGGCACACTGGGTTAATATTGTGGAAGCTGGGACCCAGTCTGAGCGAGGGACGGAACACGTCCTTCCCACACCAAGGTTTGCAGGCCCTACCTCAGTCAGTGTTTCACCCACACTCTACAGCTCCGGAATGTCATGCTCTTCAGCCTCCTCCTCCTCCTGCGCATCCTCATCCACTGTACCCTCCACACCAGTCCCAAGCTGGAAGCACTGCAGCACTGCCTCGGCGAAGCGGCAACAGGCTGTGCTGAAGCTAATCTGCATAGGTGACAAACCCCACAATGCAGAAGAGCTGTGGACAGCTCTGAAACAGCAGGCAGATCACTGGCTCACACCTCTGAACCTAAAGCCAGGAAAGGTCGTGTGTGACAATGGCCGGAACCTGGTGGCGGCTTTGAGGCGAGGCCAGCTGACACATGTTCCATGCGTGGCCCATGTGCTCAACCTCGTGGTTCAGCGGTTTCTAAAGTCATACCCAGAGCTGTCTGATCTGCTGGTAAAAGTTCGCCGCCTGTCTGCACATTTTCGAAAGTCACCTACTGCTTCAGCCGGCCTTGCCGGCTTTCAGCGCAGTTTGCATCTTCCGGCTCACAGACTGGTGTGTGATGTCCCCACGCGTTGGAATTCAACTCTGCACATGTTGGTCAGGATATGTGAGCAGAAGAGGGCAGTTGTTGAGTACCTGCATCACCTAAGCCGTCGGGAAATGGTTCAAATTCCACACATAACACCTGAGGAGTGGAGATGGATGTCAGACCTATGTACCATCCTCCAAAACTTTGAGGACTCCACCAAGATGGTGAGTGGTGATGACGCCATTATTAGCGTCACCATACCGCTACTCTGCCTTCTAAAACGGTCTCTGCTGAAAAACAAACATGATGCATTGCAGGCAGAGCACGATGAGTTGCAGCAAGAAACAGTAGTGGGTGTGGGGGATAACACACAGCCCAGCCTCGTCTCATCACAACGTGCAGTGGAGGACTATGACGAGGAGGAGGATGAAGACATGGAGCAACTCTCCGGCCAAATTGAGGATATGACATGCACACCAGTCATATCCTCGGTTCAGCGTGGCTGGCCAGAGGACAGGGTAGATGAGGAGGAGGAGGAGGAGGAGGAGGAGGAGGACAGCATGTTCAGTCATCTTGTTGGTCAGGCTACTGAAGTCCTGGCTGTTAAGAGTCTGGCGCACATGGCTGACTTTATGGTAAGCTGCCTGTCTCGTGACCCTCGCGTTAAGAACATCTTGGCCGACAATCATTACTGGTTGGTAACACTGTTAGACCCACGCTACAAGGAGAACTTTTTGTCTCTTATTCCCGTGGAGGAGAGGTCAACCAAAATGCAGCAGTTCCGGAAGGCCATAGTCACGGAAGTAGGCAAAGCATTCCCCTCACAAAACGCTAGCGGCATAGGTCAGGAATCAGTGGACAACCGAGGCGTACAGCCGAGAGAGGCACAAGTCCAATCCGCCAGAGGTAGGGGAACAGTCTTTAAGATGTGGGACAGTTTTCTCAGCCCCTCACGTACCACAGCCCCTGAGGTGCGGGGTAGTGCCACAAGAAATCCTAAGTTTGCCCAGATGCTGAAGGAGTACCTTGCAGATCGAACAACTGTACTCCGACATTCCTCTGTGCCTTACAATTATTGGGTATCCAAGCTGGACACGTGGCATGAATTGGCTCTCTACGCCTTGGAAGTCCTGGCCTGCCCTGCCGCTAGCGTTTTGTCAGAGCGTGTTTTTAGTGCCGCAGGTGGAATCATTACAGATAAACGCACCCGCCTGTCAACTGAAAATGCTGACAGGCTGACTCTGATCAAGATGAACAAGGGTTGGATTGGGCCAGACTTCACCACACCACCAGCAAATGAGAGCGGAATTTAAAGTTTGCCATGTACCTCCACTCACCCATGGGTACACACTTCTGGACTTTGGATAATCGCTGGACTGCTCCGCCTTCTCCTCATGCGCCACCATGATGACCGTTACAAATTGCAATACTTAGGCCTTTGTTTCAGGTATACCCCCAGTGGTAAATTTTTTCGCCCATTCTTTGCAGAATGGATATTACAACGACAGGAGACCCGCTCCTTTGCAATGGGAACAATGTTTTGAGGCCCTCATGCACGTCTCTACCCAGGGACAACGTGGAGCCTCCCAATTTTTGGCTGCCCTGCCTAAGGGCTATACTATAATACACCCACTTCCTGACAATGGACACTTAATGTTTTGAGGCCCTCATGCACGTCTCTACCCAGGGACAACGTGGAGCCTCCCAATTTTTGGCTGCCCTGCCTAAGGGCTATACTATAATACACCCACTTCCTGACAATGGACACTTAATGTTTTGAGGCCCTCATGCACGTCTCTACCCAGGGACAACGTGGAGCCTCCCAATTTTTGGCTGCCCTGCCTAAGGGCTATACTATAATACACCCACTTCCTGACAATGGACACTTAATGTTTTGAGGCCCTCATGCACGTCTCTACCCAGGGACAACGTGGAGCCTCCCAATTTTTGGCTGCCCTGCCTAAGGGCTATACTATAATACACCCACTTCCTTACAATGGGCACTTCAGGTTTACAGGCCCTCATGCACGTCTCTATGCAGGGGCATTGGTGAACCTCACAATTTTGGACTGCCCTGCCAAAGGGCTATACTACAATAGACCCACTTCCTTACAATGGGCACTTCAAGTTTACAGGCCCTCATGCACGTCTCTATGCAGGGGCATTGGTGAACCTCACAATTTTGGACTGCCCTGGCAAAGGAAAATACTACAAAGACTCACTTCCTCAAAATGGGCACATTAGACTCAAGAGGCCTTCATGTACGTCTCTTCTCAGGGATATCGGAGTGCCACACAATGTTTTCACGTAAAATCTTTCATGTATTAATCTCAAAAAGTAACATACACCAGCTCTATCTCACTATTGGGTATGTGCCCTTAACATTTCTGCCATGAAAAATCATTTTGGGGTCATTTTGGAAGGTTTTCTGGTGAGTCCGTAAAAATGGCGTGAAACGCGGACAAAATTGTTCACAGCTGTGACTTTTGAGTGATAAATGCTTCAAGGGGTCTTCCCCATGCTGTTGCCATGTCATTTGAGCACTCTTCTGAGACTTTTGTGACATTTTTAGGGTTTCTCCATGCTGCCGGGGGGTCATTTCACAAAAATACTCGGGTCTCCCATAGGATAACATTGGGCTCGTTGCTCGGCCCGAGTACACGAGTATCTTGGGATGCTCGGCCCGAGCTTCGAGCACCCGAGCTTTTTAGTACTCACTCATCACTAATCAAGACTATTGTTCTTTACGCCGGTCCTGATGAGGGGGCAGAGTTGATGTTGAGATGCTTTAATTATTAAGAGACGGACAGTATTTGGCATCTGTTTGTCACAAATCTGAATGTCAGTACTGACATTTTGGATAAATATGGGATACAGAGAAATAGCAGCAATGACAGTGACTATCAAGAAGCATTGTCATACAGAACTTAAAAGGCCATGACTTGCATGAAGCCTAAATTTATCTCTAGATGTCAATGAATCAAGTGAATTGAATGACTATTTCATTGCAAAGGAATTTCCAAAAATGTCTTACATGCGTGTTTGTGTAAATCTAATAGCATGATGGGTCATATGTTAACACATACAGTCATCAGCATATGTGCTTTAATCTTTTGCTTTTATGAGTCTTCTAGGAGGCAATATACAATGATTAGCTGTGAAAATAATTGAAGATTATTTTGCTTTAGACAGGTTGCTATAAATAATCGGAATTTGAGTGCATATTTTTCATGCCATGCCATTTAATAAACGAACCACATGTCATAATAATGCATAATATATTTAGTAACACAATACAAGGTGCACAGATGTGCCGCATCGTCAAACATCAAAACCATTTTATATAATTTCCATCAGAGTCTTTCTTATGCCTTGTTACTTTTAAAGAGGAAAGTAACTAATGTTTGTTCTTATTTACTTCTGCATTTTGGAAACTAGACACTATCTACACCGTGTGCAGAATTATTAGGCAAATTGTATTTTAGAGGATTTTTTTTTATTATTGATCAACAACTACAGTCATATGAAAAAGTTTGGGCACCCCTATTAATGTTAACCTTTTTTCTTTATAACAATTTGGGTTTTTGCAACAGCTATTTCAGTTTCATATATCTAATAAATGATGGACTCAGTAATATGTCTGGATTGAAATGAGATTTATTGTACTAACAGAAAATGCAATCTGCATTTAAACAAAATTTGACCGGTGCAAAAGTATGGGCACCTCAACATAAAAATGACATTAATATTTTGTAGATCCTCCTTTTGCAAAAATAACAGCTTCTAGTCGCTTCCTGTAGCTTTTAATGAGTTCCTGGATCCTAGATGAAGGTATTTTTGACCATTCCTGTTTACAAAACAATTCCAGTTCAGTTAAGTTTCATGGTCGCTGAGCATGGACAGCCCGCTTCAAATCATCCCACAGATTTTCAATGATATTCAGGTCTGGGGACTGGGATGGCCATTCCAGAACATTGTAATTGTTCCTCTGCATGAATGCCTGAGTAGATTTGGAGCGGTGTTTTGGATCATTGTCTTGCTGAAATATCCATCCCCTGTGTAGCTTCAACTTCATCACTGATTCTTGCACATTATTGTCAAGAATCTGCTGATACTGAGTTGAATCCATGCGACCCTCAACTTTAACAAGATTCCCGCTGCCAGCATTGGCCACACAGCCCCAAAGCATGATGGAACTTCCACCAAATTTTACTATGGGTAGCAAGTGCTTTTCTTGGAATGCCGTGTTTTTTTGCCTCCATACATAATGCCTTTTTGTATGACCAAACAACTCAATCTTTGTTTCATCAGTCCACCTTCTTCCAAAATGTAACTGGCTTGTCCAAATGTGCTTTTGCATAACTCAGGCGACTCTGTTTGTGGTGTGCTTGCAGAAACGGCTTCTTTCGCATCACTCTCCCATACAGCTTCTCCTTGTGCAACGTGCGCTGTATTGTTGACCGATGGACATTGACACCATCTGCAGCAAGATGAAGCTGCAAGTCTTTGGAGGTGGTCTGTGGATTGTCCTTGACTGTACTCACCATTCTTCTTCTCTGCCTTTCTGATATTTTTCTTGGCCTGCCACTTCTGGGCTTAACAAGAACTGTACCTGTGTTCTTCCATTTCCATACTATGTTCCTCACAGTGGAAACTGACAGTTTAAATCTCTGAGACAACTTTTTGTTTCCTTCCCCTGAACAACTATGTTGAATAATCTTTGTTTTCAGATCATTTGAGAGTTGTTTTGAGGAGCCCATGATGCCACTCTTCATAGGAGATTCAAATAGGAGAACAACTTGCAAGTGGCCACCTTAAATACCTTTTCTCATGCTTGGATACACCTGCCTATGAAGTTCAAAGCTCAATGAGGTTACAGAACCAATTTAGTGCTTTAGTAAGTCAGTAAAAAGTAGTTAGGAGTGTTCAAATCAAGAAATTGATAAGGGTGCCCAGACTTTTGCACCGGTCAAATTTTGTTTAAATGCGGATTGCACATTTTCTGTTAGTACAATAAACCTCATTTCAATCCAGAAATATTACTCAGTCCATCAATTATTAGATATATGAAACTGAAACAGCTGTTGCAAAAACCCAAATTGTTATAAAGAAAAAAGGTTAACATTAATAGGGATGCCCAAACTTTTTCATATGACTGTATGCATCACAGCAGGGGTAAGTTATGAAATCCTTATAGATTAGAAATATCTTATTGATTTTAAATTAGTTTAAACTATATTAATGATTGGTTAGTTTGGAAACTGGTCCCTTTTCTTTTTACAGCTTTCACTTAGCATGGAAGTGTCTGTTTAGTTTTTCTTGAAGAATGTATGCCTCAAGTTAAGGTGTTTGGGAATTTTACAGTGATAGCCTATGTGGCGCCCTGGACTAGCCAGGGGCCACAGGTAACAACACACACACACCCCCACCCCCAGCAGTTCACAGCAGTCATCCCCAGTGAGACTTGATTTCTTCCCTTGGATTCAGACAGACACACCAGGTGGGCGGAGTTAAGCAGATAGGCATGCCCACCGAGGAGTCTAGCTGGTCTGAGGCAGGAAACAAGGCAGTGAAGTCCAGGCAGAGGAAGAGAGAGGAGGTCTGCAGAGAGGCAGACGCAGTCTGGGGCCTAGGTTGGACCCTAGGGCCCTCGTGTAGCCAGTCAGGCAGACGGTAGTGGCCGTCTGCGGGAGCCGGGAAGACAGTCTTGGTGGAACCGTAGGTAGCCGGGGTTGGGCGGTGGCCCACCGGTACCAAACCGGGGAGCCAGCTGGAAACCGGAGCGCAGGAAGAGCGTACACGAAGGTGCAGGAAAGGACTTACACTACCAACCTGGGGTCAGGGGAAAAACACCGCAGCCGCCTGTGGGACCCGTCCATCCAGCCGTTTGTTTGACCAGAGACTCCGTGTAAATTACTGGCTGAGTGAGTACCACCGTGCCGTCTGGCACTGCGCTGCCCCACGACCCTGCACCTCCCCAACTCCTGCCATCCACCCCTCCAGTTGCTATCACCGGGCCCCGGGACCATCAAACCCCCCTGCCCACGGAGGGGACAGAAATATCTCAGCTGCTCCCTGCCATCGCTCCCGGGATCCCCGTACAGAGCAGCGGTGGTGCCCCAACCTCACCACACACCGTGGGTGGCGTCACAAACCGACATCCCAAATACCAACCAACCACCCCTTTCACTCACTGGCGAGGAGCGCCGCTCGAGTCCCCGGATCCGGCCCAACGTTCGAGCCACCGAGCAGCAGCAGCGCCGGACCCGAGCGTGGTGAGCACAGCGCCCCGCCGCCCGTGACACCTATTCTTAGGATAGGTCATCAATATCTGATCGGTGGGTGTACAATTGCACCCCCAATGATCAACTTTTCCCAGTCCCAATGGCTACCCGATGTGCTCAGTTGTGAAGCTGCACAGCTCCATCACCTCTAAAGTGGCCATGGCCAGATACTGCAAATCTAGTCACTATTGATAGAATATGGGAAAGCTGCAGGATAGCCTGCCATAGCCACTTTTCATTTGACAAAGCTGTGCAGCTTTACTATTAAACATGTAATGACCCATGCCTGACTCAGTGCTGCTGAGTAATTTCTGGTATTCCTTCTTAGGGCTCCTGGTCGTGAGGGGTTAATCCTTGCTGTCTTCCTCTGATCTACTGGCCGCTATATACTGGTGCTGCACCTCCTGTGCTTTGCCAGTGATACTTCCAGCTCAGCTGTGTTATGTTCCCGTTAGTGACCTATGTTTTGTCCTGTCCCGTCTTCACCTCCATTTCCTTCCTGACCTGATCTGACTTCTGTCTTCTCCCTGACCCAATCTGACCTCTGTCTCTCGCAGGACCCAACCTGACCTGTGGCTCCCATCCTGTCCTTGTCTCTACCGCTGTTCCCCTCCGGTCTCTAGTCCTCCTCTGGTCGTCTGTCCTTTACTTTTTGCCTGACCTGTGTCCCCTTTCCTTTCCTTATCCCTGTCCTTCCTGTGTCTGTTTTCATGACTTCCTGGTTCATAACCTTTTGTCTATCACCTGACCATGCTTTACCTTCTCCTGGTACCATTGACGAGACCTCCTGTTGTAGACCTGACTTGCTGACAATTCTACTCCCCTACAGTGGCCTTTCCAGTTTACTGTTCATTTAGGTGAGCTGTAGTGATTCCCTTCGGGGCAGCATTACATTAGTGCAGGCTTGTTTACTACCCTATCACCCCCAAGCCCCCTAGTGGTTTGTCTGTTAACTACTCCCTGAAGCAACACTCCCTGTTTGCTTCAGTGTCTCCCATAGTACAGCGTGACAAAACATTTCTGGGAACAACTGATTATTGGGGATGCCAGGTGTCGCAGACCCACCAATCAGATATTGATGACCTATCCTAAGGATAAGCTATCAATGTAAACATCCCAGACAACCCCTTTTAAATGGGTTTTCTGGAATTGTGAAAGTATAGGATATGAGTATCACATCTGTAGGCCTCTGACTCCAGACCAGACACCCCCACGATTGGTGATTGACATAGCCACAGTGCGGTGATATAGCCTATATATGGTTTACCAGGCATTGCCCACCATTTTTCATGTCCATGGTATTCAAGGTCAGACCTGTTCACTTGAGCTGCATCAAACTACAGAACCAGACACAGGCACTTCAAAATGTCTAGTAAACAATGAGAAGCTAAATGGTCCCATCAATCAGCTGGATGATCGGAATGAGACCACAATGATGCTGACAATGGATATGTCATCAATAATAACAATTCAGAAATGTGTTTAATTCTCATGACATTTTTCTAAACTACATAGGAATTAAGGGTATTTTAATGTTCCTGGGATTTTTTTTATAGTATATACTATATAAACATGTAGGTATTAAAAGGAAAACACAAAAGGAATGTGCCCTGCCTTCAGGACCCAGAGAGCTCACCTTTTACAATTTATAACACGATTATTAAGGGCACAGTGATATTGTTAGAATCACTTTGGGAACACTATTTGGCAGTGGCAATAATATGGCAGTACTTTATAAATATGAACAGCATGACATTGTATTGTGGAGAGTTTATTCTACTATGGAAGGTGAAGTTGTGCTGAAAAAATGTGGAACCTAAGATGAATTGTGACTTTGAAAATTCGTCAAGTCAATATTTGTATACTAAAGGTCTTATTTATCATTTGCATTTTATTTTAAGTGACTTTTCATTTTTTGTCAGGTATTCGTCGGCATATTTTTTGCCAACTCCCTCAAAACAGTCGCACGTGGATCATATATTTTACATAAAATAAAAAATGTTTATTTTTGTTTTTGACAAGTTTTCTTTGCACAAAAAGTTGTATGATCCACTAAACTATCGCAACATGTGTGCAAAAATTCCATAAGTATATAAAAACACTCCAAGTGGACTGAACTATATTATTTGCATAATTTTTTTTTACATTTTAGAAAAAAGTCGAAACATCTAGAAACACATAAACCTTGCCCACATTGAAGAACATAAAAAAGCAGGTGAATATTTATAAAATACACTATGAAAAAGGAGAAAATTAAAAGAGGAATTTGGCGTAAATAAGAACAGTTGAAAAAACAACAAAAACTAGACAGAAAAAAGGCGTAAATGCAATAATTAGTCTAACCCATATGTACAATATTGCATGACCATTTCATGGTCTCTAAGTCTCCATGGCATTCTCCACAAGGACAAAAGGTGCTCCTTAGGTTAAATTCCCACCATGAGCTTTTGATGCTGCATGTTTTCACTATACAAAAACAAAGCAGCTTCTTACAGTTCCAAGAAAGTGGATGAGATTCCATATATCTCATTCCCACTGTGGTGTGTCTTTACATGGCGTAAATTGACCTCTGATGAGTGTTGGAAATCCACAACATGTCAGTTTCTCTTGCGGATACACTATGTTTTCTGTGCGGATTTTCTCTGTAGATATATGTTAGAAGTGCACTAAAAATGCATCTAATCTATACTTGGCTGTATTGTTAAAATTTTGTTATAGTCAAATAACAGTAAGTATCAAAAATAAAGCAGCTTAAAGAGGTTGTCCACTACTTTTAAATTGATGACCTATCCTCAGGATAAGTCATCAATGTCTGACCGGTGGGGTCCAACACCCAGCATCCCCACCGATGAACTTTTCTTGGTGTCGGTGGGGCAGCAGATGTTCGGAACTTCTTAGTTCCAGAGCTGCCCCATCAATTTATAGTGGCCACATTTGGGTACTGCAAATCCGCCTCCCATTCAAATGAATGCAGCATCTAACTGTGGCCGCTATCAGTTGATGGGGCAGCTCCAGAACTGAGCATCTCCGGGAAGCTACTGCTGCCGCCACCAGATTGAGCAGCTGATCGGAGGGAGTTCGGGGTATCGGACCCTGACCGTTCAGATATTGATGACCTGTCCTAAGGATAGGCCATTAATGTAAAAGTAATGGATAACCATTTTCATTTAAAACATACCAAAAAGCTACAAAAACCGTAACCTCAAAAAACACAGAAAATATGCATGTAAAAAAACATAACTTAACAAATGCAATGGAAAAAAACACAAGTAACCTAATTTAGGTGCTGAAATGCTGCAGAAAATGTACATTAAAACTTACTCACTAAAATACTCAGTGCTTGAATGTTGGCAGCCTGTTTAGACTGCATGATTATCGTGAAACGAACTTTCATGTGATTACTCATTCACAATGAATAATCAGTGTAAATGGATTTTAGCTATGCAAATATCTATCTCTATGTCCCTTGTATTTTCCCAGACAACTAGAATTTGTCATTTATGGCACATACCAAACATCAGGTGTAAGGTGTATTGAAGATTTTCCGTACGTTACATTTAGTAAAATACTGCTCAAGCAGTTAATTGTTTTGAAACAGATGAGGCATTTCTTGTACTGGTTTTCATGAATTAAAGGATTTAAATTCTTCTCATTCCTTTTTGCTGTAGTCTTCTACATGCAAGGAACAATTAAATACCAGTAGAATCCATTTCTTTTATCTGGTCTATCATACTGGCTGCGGGACACTGACTTACCGTATTTTTGCTTTTTCACTTTTGGGAGGCTGTGCTTTGTTCTTCAAATTCTTATAGCCAGTAGGGCAAGTATATTAAACTTGGTCTATGATTACTCCAACTACTTTTGTCTATACTCTCACTTGCTTCAGAAGTTACTGAGGCAGTCATAAACTAGAAGCCGTTTTCACTCTTTCCAGATATCAGTTTCATCCAAAAGAAATGAGAGTGAATTGGCCCACTACTGTAGTGGCCGCTATTGGCAGGGTCCATGTGATATAACAAGATCATCAAAGCCTCGGAAAATACAGTGCTTGCAGCGGAAGTGATACAGGCTATTATTATTTTAGATAAGAGAATATAGCAATTGACAACAGGTGTCTAATTAGTGGACAACCCCTTAAAAAAGTCACAATATTTTTGGATAATTCAAATATTGCACAAAAATATTACGAATTTAGCGACTTCACACCTCTTCCAGCCAGCTACGCCAATAAGGGCAAAGAATGGGCGTAACAGGGTATGACTATACTTGTTCCTCAAATTCATTCTAAGATTTGCCATTTCAGTGGTGTAGTTCATTCCAGAAATGTATTCCAGTGCATAACAACAACACATTATGAATCACGTGCATCTTGTGAAATCATGTGAGATTTTTGACATAAAGTATGCCACAACTGAACCTACTTTAGGCAGGCATTGCCATGCCTTCTCCCCCAATCCTACCCAACCTCTAAACACATTGGCTGAACTGCCCTCATTTTTGAAAACTCCAACAGTCACAACTAAGATTTTGCAACTTTTCCAAGTGTCTTACACCAAAAAACTGGTGTAAACACTTTGGTGAATCAGCCCTATGTCTTTTGATCGATATACGTCCATCGGTCAGGTCTTGAATGAGTCTCCGACAAAATAAAGAGTGAATTGAGGATCATCCTAAAGCAGCTAATGCTACAGACAAGTATATCTGTGTTCAGAGAGCATTATACAATGAAAAGTAAAAGTAGCAGCACCTAAGGTGTTTCTGCTCCCCACATGTGGAGCGGGCCCGGGGAGGATGATGAGAAGAGTAGCAATTGCGGGCGCCGAAGCACGGGGCACCAGCAAGGAAAGACAGACACAGTCTCTGGGGGTTCAAGGTTTTCTTTACTCACAGTCCTGGTTTCACCCAGAAGATGCCGGTCACTGCTGTGATGGACCCTAGCCGATCCCGAGCAATTCGAGGTCACCACCAGTGTTGCCACTATGAGTCCCTTCTAGTTGGGGTCCCTCCGATCCCAGTGTAGGTGGAATGTGGATTGGGTTGCGGGTGTTTCCTGCACTCTCTGCAGACCCTGGAATCCCATGTAACTGTGGAGAACCAAGGCTGAGCTGTAAGTTCCAAGCCACGTGTCATATGGCACTCCCAGTAGTGTAAGGTAAAAGAAGATTGGACCTAGGTCCTAGTGTGTCTCATCCCAAGCTGTGCCCAGGGCTAACTAACTATGTATAGAAATGCTACTTCCATTTTCCTCAAGTGGTGCCCACCCCCCAGGTGGTTGACCTAGTGACCAGGAAAGTCCCATGTCTCAGGATGGCCACCCCCCTGCCTACCCTAGGCCATCCCCTGGTGGGAAAGCACCTAACTGTTTGTGGTTTATGAATGTGAGAAACACCAGCGTTTAACCTCTCCTAACCCGGGATGAGTACTACATCTTAAGGGATATGCAGTACCCTGTGGCGATTGAAGCCTCAGGGGCACCACAGTTACCCATAGACCCTCACAGACTAGATGGATTTGCTAGATCAGTAACAGGTACAGACCTCCACTTCGACGCAAATGCAGCAATGTGTATGGTGGAGTTCTGCTATTGTACCGCCCCGTGCTTGGCTGCAGCCGAGCCGCTCGGATCTGGGCTCGTTGGTGGGTGGCTCGAGCACCTCCAGACCCGGGGTTACTTTGCTCTGAAAGGGGATGCTGGCGCTTTTGGTGGGAGGTTAGGTAGGTGCACAGTCAGAGCCGTGCTTGAGTTCGTGACGCCACCCACTGGTCGTGGTGAAGTTGGACACCACCACTGCGATTACGAGGCACCCGGGGGAGATGGTGGTGCAGCAAGATGTTAACCCCTCCGTGGGGTAGGGGTGATGACCCCGGGACCCGTTGGGGATAGCTGGGCGGTGCGAGGCCAGATGGCACTGTTGTACTCACGGTTATTGACACACACAATTCTCTGCTAAACCAAGTTGATGGTGGACGGTGCCCGCAGCCGGCTGTGTCTGGTCCCCCACCCAGTTCGGTGGTATTGGCCTTTCTCCTGCACCATGTTGTGTATTTGGGCTACCTGCGCTTTAGCGACGGGAGTCTGCTCCCCGGCTTTGTGAATCTCGGGAGAGCCTTTTTGCGCGCAGACGCTGGCCCGTGGGATCTCTCTGCCTGTGTGGTGCCTTTCTATCCCCCTCGGTGGGCTGTTGTCTTCAGTCGGGACTTGGGTGGGAAAGGACCTATAGTCCAGACCGCAATCAGTTAATTAACTCAGTTCAGTGGATTCTAGACCTCGTTTCAGGGTCTGAGTACCCCCCTGTGTGCTCCGGTTTCCGAGTCGGTTCCCAGGGTCGGTACCGGCGAACCACTACCCTGTCCCGGTCCACCACGGTTCCACTGAGTCGTCTTCCCGGCTCCTGCAGGCTAAGGCCACCATTTGCCTCCTAGCCAAAGGTACCAGGGCTCCGACCCTGGCACCTGTCAGACTGTCAGACTGTTGCAGACCTGCTACACAGGCCTGCTTCCACTCTCCTTCACTCCACTCACTGACTGCCCAAACTCGTCTCACTGTGTTTCCTGCCTCAGGCCCTCAGAACTCCTCAGTGGGCGTGGCCAACCACCTGGCTCTGCCCCCTGGTGTGTCCATCAAGCCCTGAGAGAGGTGACTAGGTTTTACTGGTTAGCTGAGGTTACCTTATTGGGGGACAGGTGTAGTGCGGGGGTCTACCTGTGACTACCTGGCTAGTCCAGGGTGTCACACTATGGGCTGGTATTATTAAAGGAAATCTGTCATCCTTTTGTGATTTTTTTAGTTATTAATATGAACATACAGGTTTTTATTTAGTTGACCAATAATTTTGC
Source organism: Anomaloglossus baeobatrachus (assembly GCF_048569485.1). Taxonomy (NCBI): domain Eukaryota; kingdom Metazoa; phylum Chordata; class Amphibia; order Anura; family Aromobatidae; genus Anomaloglossus; species Anomaloglossus baeobatrachus. The sequence goes on along the minus strand of NC_134353.1, from coordinate 340,438,367 downwards.
TCACATAGATATTCTCCCAAGAAACACAAAACCTAATTTCTAATTTCTTAAATATTCAAGTTTCAGGTTTGTTAACCTTTTGGATTAACCGACAGCACTTTAGTTGTTCAATAATACAATTATCAACATTATCATCAATAATGCATATTGCCTAATAATTGTGCACACAGTGCACGTCTCTGAGTTTAGTCCTTATTAATCTATGTCCTATCATATGTTGCATTATGAAACTATTATTTTCAAGCAGAGGATGCTGTATACCTTAATATTCTGCATGTAATATATAGTTTAAAAAAAAAAATAAAATGTCACACATATTTAATATACATGATCATTTAACGTTGAACAGAATCTAACCAACAAAGTACAAAAATAAAGGGTTACTTAAAAAGGTAGACTATCAAGAATGCTCAAGACTAAAGTGGGGAAATGCAGAGAACAGCACTTTTTCAGTTGATTACTGGAAGGAACAGCAGTCAATGATACGTCAATTGGAATGGGGCTCCTTTGTCATTCTGTTCCTAAGTTACAGCGTTACTCGTCTATTTTGAACATACAATGTGTTCATCCGATGGAAAAGGCTGATTAGCACATTTTATCCTGCTAGTTCTCGTGACTCACACAGCGTCTTTGTCCAGTTGCTAAGTGCCCCTCTCATTTACACGTCTACTAATTTTTTTGTCTTTACATACCAGATTTTTCTATCAGGACTGTTTTGCCACAGACACAAATTCCTACATACACAGAAAACAGCGGACATACTGTTCTGTAACCCCTTTCTTCCTCGCAGCTGCAGGATGTGCTCCAATGTAGTCAGACGGCATATCAGAACAGGAAGAGTTTTTGAAAATAGCTATGAGAACAAGCAGGAATGCACATCTTGTCCTCCTACCATATACTGTATGCAAACATAGAATATATGGAATTTAAGCTGCATAAATTCAACTTATTCTTATTGTACTTTCATCCCATCAGACCCAGGCCGGTTTTAATTAGTGCCAGATCCTATCTGCCGATGTATTTGTAGCCTTTTAGTCCAGGAGAGGCATACAATTAGGATAGTTTCCCATCAAATAAGGGTCACCTTGTCGCGGTTGATGGGCTCACATGATTTAGCCAATTTATGCTCTAAATACCTTCATTTTTCTAAAGTATATTCCATGAAGCATTTCTGCAGTTTAAATTCCATATATGGTATGTTTCCATATATCTTTTTGCTTACAGTGTGCTGCTGTAGTCTTTTGTTTGTGTTTAGTGTAGTTAGAGCAGTTGGCACCTGTTCACACTTACTATGTTCTATTAGGAGATGCAGTTTTTTTGTTTTTGCATGGAAATTAAGGGGTTGTCTCACAATCATAAACCCTCTTTATACCTTAATTTGAAATATACTTTAGATATCATATTTGGAGGCATACTATTTAGAAACTGACTTTATAAGTCAAAATTAAGTTGACACAAAAGTTTACTAAGTGAGAACAAGCTTTACCACGGATTCCAAGATTTTTACACTATAAGGTCCATCCTCAATTTTTAAAAAGATATTATAATCCTCAAACATCTTTCCCATTGAGCAAATACATTCTACGCAAATCGAATTTGTTAAGAACTTGTGACTGGACCAACAAATTCAAATAATTTCTGATTCGATTCATCCAAATAATGCCTGCTTCCAATTTACATCAGCCACAGAATGTTCACATGACCCGAGGCAAGATCATTTGGCCTTCAATATAATGTCTGGCTTATATCACATTACATGGTATAGCATTTAGCACAGCTAATGAGGATGGACTATCATAGCCTTTATAAAAGCCAAAGCAGGGAATACTGCAGCCATTTTAGGAACATTTAGGATAGTGAAAGGATGTCAGAGCTCAGAGCTCAATAATAGATAATATAGGAAGAGAAAACCCTAGAACAGTGTACAAATACTCCAGAAGGTAATATGTTGCACAATTGCAGCACAAAAGAAGATGAGTGTAGGGGGGAGAGAGATAGGGGAGATGCTTGCAGATGCCAGCAGAGCCAGATGCCAGCAGTGACAGGTTGTGTGATTAATCAATGATAAGGTGTGGTTAGCATTTGTCCAGCTACATTTGAATTATAATTACATATATTTTCTTCATTCTTTAATGCACTTGAAAGCAGCAGCGAGACTGCACAATATGTTTTATAAAGAAAAAATGTAATAGTCAGTGTCAGTCAGCAGAAATATTGCCTATCACAAGTAACTGTTCCTGCAGTCTTGCTGGGTTTTAATTTCTTATGACATCCTTTTTGGAAAGTGGGTGATTGTTTTTAAAAAATACAATAGAAAATTTTCTAAAATCCAAACTGATAACTGTGAATATATACCTTACAAACTGTGCGTTCGGCAATTAATTTTTAACATGTATATTTTACTGGTTAAATTTTACATCCGTTCATACCACATCAATACAGCGCCCTATTGCAGATACTGAATTTTGAAGGTGCCCCTATTTAGCATGTAATGTACAGTCATGGCCAAAAGTGTTGACACCCTTGAAATTGTTCCTCAACATGAAGTATTTTTCCCAAGAAAATAATTGCAATTACACGTTTTGTCATACACGTTTTTTTTTTCTTGTGTTTATTGGAGCAACGCAAAAAAACCTGAGGTGAAAAAAGGCAAACTGGATATAATTTCACACAAATGGGTCAGAAAAATTGTTGGCACCCTCAACTTAATATTTGGTTGCAAACACTTTGGGATACATAACCGCAATCAATTGCTTCCTTTAGCCATCAACAATGTTATTACACCCTTCAACTGGAATTTTTTTTATCACTCTTCTTTTGCAAACTGCTTAAGGTCTCTTGTATTTGAAGACTTCTTTCTCCCAAAAGCAATTTTAAAAAACAGGTTAGTGTGATGCAGGTATCTCATAGACACCTGTGCTATCACAAACCTAGGGTTTAGTAGCAGCTGTGCGCTTATTACCCCAATTGCCACCGCTCCAGGGCAATCGAGAAGAGCCGGTATTGCACCGGGATTGTCACATCTAATAGATGCGGCGATACTGGGCGGCTGCGAGCTGAGAATACCAGCCCCCAGCCGGCTTCATCTTGACTGGGTATCAAAATTAGGGGGGACCACACATCGTTTTTTTTTTTAATTATTTTTTTTATATATATTAAGTAAAATAAAGCCGCATCACCGGCACAGCCGCGCACACTTCTTACAGGAACGTGCATGTCTTTCTGTCTACATTCACGCTCATGCTCAGAGAATGCAGACTGTGCCGGCTGCTGTCATGTCAGACATGTATGAGTCTGACATTGCATCACCATCACAGTCGTGCACACTTCTGACAGGAGCATGGATGTGTTTCTAGGTACATGCACGCTCATGCTCAGAGAGCGCAGGCTGTGCCGGCTGATGTCATGTCAGACTTGTACGAGTCTGACAGCACATCACTGGCACAGCCGCACAGACTTCTGACAGGAACATCCATGTGTTTTTGTGTACATGCACGCTCATGTTCAGAGAGCGCAGGCTGTGCCGACTGATGTCATGTCAGACTTGTACGAGTCTGACAGCGCATCACCGGCCCAGCCGCACACACTTCTGACAGGAACGTGCATGTGTTTCTGAAAGACATGCACATTTACCATACTGACCCGCAGACACTTGCATTGCTTTCCCCACCCACCGGCCATCCTGTCGCCTGTGATTAGTTGAAGTCATCTGACACGCTGCCACTCAGGGTGGGGGCACATCTAACTGCAACCTTTTACAAGCCCCGTGGGCGGGCAAAACAATGAATATTGAATTGTCAGCTCAGGAAGGAAAAAGCGTGACCCGGAAGGAGTTTGCCGCGATGACACAGCCTTGGGTAAGTACACCACGTGCGCTCCTACCCCTCTATCCCTTCCCCCAATATTTTTAATCTCCGGATTCTGGTCCCCATAGAGTTATTATGGGTAACGGAATCTGGAGCGGATCCGGATTTTTTTTTTCAATCTGGCAGTGATCCACCGGTCCCAGATTTTGGTGGATTCGATCAACTCTAATCTGGACTCATTGCTGTAGATTTCAGAGCTCTCCAGCACTTTGTTTACATCCATTTCTGGGTGCTTCTAGAATTATGGTTGGGATCATTGTCCAGTTGGAAGACCCATGACCTAGTATGCAAACCCAGGTTTATTGGCACTACATTGCCACCCTATACCTTTGTTAATCTTCAGATTTCATGATTCCTTGTAAACAGACAGGGCACCCATTGTCAGACGCTGGAAATCAACCTCAAAATATCTTTGAACCTTCACCACATTGGACTGTAGGTACTGTGTTCTTTTCTTTGTAGGCCTCATTCCATTTTTGGTAAACTGTAGAATGCTGTGCTTTATCAAAAAGCTTTTTCTTGGTCTCATCTGTCAACAAGACACTTTCCCAGAAGGATTTTGGCTCACTCACGTACATTTTGGAAAACTGCAGTCTATCTTTTTAAAGTCTCTATGTCACCAATGGTGTTCTCCTAGCTCCTTTGCCATAACATTTCATTTCACTCAAATGTTGACTGTTTGCACTGACACTGATGCACCCTGAGCCTGCAGAACAGTTTGAATTTCTCTGAAATTTGATTGGGTTATTTATCAAACATCTGGACTATCCTGCTTTGCAACCTTGCATCAATTTATTTTTTTGCTGTCCATACCCAGGTAGATTAGCTACAGTGCCATAGATTGTAAACTTCTTGATTATGTTGCACACCGGGGACAAAGGAACATCAAGATGTTTGGAGATAGACTTGTAACCTTGAGATTGTTGATATTTTTTAACAATTTTGGTTCTCAAGTCTTCAGACAGTTTGCCTTCCTCTGGATTAACAAAGCTTGGAATTCTTATAATACTTGGTGTGGTACTATTCCTCTGGATTTTTTCCCTTCAGATATCGCCAAAAATCTTTATTACAAGTTGGGCTAGAAAAAGTATTAACCGAGCACCCTTAAAGTCCAATTTTCAGCACTAAGTTCTTAATTCGATCAAAACTTGGAAGATAATTGCAATCATTGGATAAGAAGGTTAATGAATGCAGCTTCACGAGTATTACCCAGAGTAACCAGTTAGTTTTCATCGTAGGATCTAAATATTGTCCTCAAAGGCTTAATACTTCTACAGTTCTAACCACTGTTCTCAATAAATTTAAACAGACTATCTTGAAAAGCTACCTTCTGGCTGTCACAACTGCTAGGCAAGTCAGAGAACTTCAGGCCCTCTCTGTTAGAAAGCCTATCTGATAATATTGGAATAACAAATTTTCTGTTTGGATCCTTTGTTTCTGCCTAAGGTGATTTCTAAAGTCCTCCTGTCTGAAGACATCATTCTTCCTTACTTCTGGCAAAATCCATAGAATGATAGAGAAGAAAAAATATACTGCTTAGACGTAATCAGAATTGTCTTTAACTATCAACTATCTTGGAGAAAATATCAAAATCTCTTTATCCAATGTCCAAGGTCCTTCTAATAGACTAGAAGGTGGCCCGATTCTAACGCATCGGGTCTTCTAGAATTTATTGTGTAGTTAATGTATGATTTTTGTTATATATAGATGTTGTTCTGTGTAGTTACCAAGTGTTTATGTAGGGCGCTATAAATGTTCTGGGTGTTGTCTGGGTGGGGGTGTGTGAGAGCGGTGTTGTTTGTGTGTTGCGTTGTTTGTGGAGCACTGTGTGTCTGCAGCGTTGTGTGTGTGTGGTGCTGTGTGTGTTGCGCGGTTTGTGTGGGTGTGTGTGTTTTGGGGGGAGGTATGTTTTGTGCAGTGTGTGTGTGTTGGAGGAGTAGTCCTGGGTAGAGAGGAGTATAATAGGAGGAGTAGTCCTGGGGGGAGAGGAGTATAATAGGAGGAGTAGTCCTGGAGGGAGAGGAGTATAATAGGAGGAGTAGTCCTGGGGGGAGAGGATAATAGGAGGAGTAGTCCTGGGAGAGAGGAGTATAATAGGAGGAGTAGTCCTGGGGGGAGAAAAGTATAATAGGAGGAGAAGTCCTGGGGGAGAGGAGTATAATAGGAGGAGTAGTCCTGGGGAGAGAGGAGTATAATAGGAGGAGTAGTCCTTGGGGGAGAGGAGTATAATAGGAGGAGTAGTCCTGGGGGGAGAGGAGTATAATAGGAGGAGTAGTCCTGGGGGGAGAGGAGTATAATAGGAGGAGTAGTCCTGGGGAGAGAGGAGTATAATAGGAGGAGCAGTCCTGCGAGGAGAGGAGTATAATAGGAGGAGTAGTCCTGGGGAGAGAGGAGTATAATAGGAGGAGTAGTCCTGAGGGGAGAGGAGTATATTAGAAGGAGTAGTCCTGGGGAGAGAGGAGTATAATAGGAGGAGTAGTCCTGAGGGGAGAGGAGTATAATAGAAGGAGTAGTCCAGGGGGGAGAGGAGTCAAATAGGAGTAGTCCTGGGGGGAGAGGAGTCGAATAGGAGGAGTAGTCCAGGGGGGAGAGGACGATAATAGGTGGAGTAGTCCTGGAGGGAGGTGTCTAATAGGTGAAGTTGGCCTGGGGGGGGAAGTGTATAGGTGCCCAATATGTGTCGAGGGCGGGGCAGAGCGGGCAAAGTATGCCGGGGCGGGGCCGAGCGGCCAACGTGTGACGGGGGCGGGGCCGAGCGGCCAAAGTGTGCCAGGGGCGGGGCCAAGTGGCCAACGTGTGCCGGAGGCGGGGCCGAGCGGCCAACGTGTGCCGAGCGACCAATGTGTGCGGGGGTAGGGCCGTGCCGAGCCGAGCGGCCAATGCGACAGTTGTCAGTGTAATGACGTCGTATTGGAGCAAGACAGACAGAATAAGGCAATTATATATATACTAGAAGGTGGCCCGATTCTAACACATCGGGTATTCTAGAATTTACGTATTGTGTAGTTAATGTATGATTTTTTTTTTATAATATATAGATGTTGTTGTGTGTAGTTACCAAGTGTTTGTGTAGGGCGCTGTAAATGTTCTGGGTGTTGTCTGGGTGTGGGGGTGTGTGAGAGCGGTGTTGTATGTGTGTTACGTTGTGTGTGTTGCGTTGTTTGTGGAGCGCTGTGTGTCTGCAGCGTTGTGTGTGTGTGGTGCTGTGTGTGTTGCGCGGTTTGTGTGGGTGTGGAGTGCGTGTGTGTGTTTTGGGGGGAGGTATGTTTTGTGCAGTGTGTGTGTTGCACGGCATGTGTGTATATTTATGTATGCTGTGGTGTTTGTGTGTTGGGTGTTGTGTGTGTGCAGCGTTGTCTGTGTGTGTGTGAGTGTCTGTGTAGGGCGGTGTTTGTGGTTCCCAGTGTGTGTGTGGTGTGTTGTGCGTTGCGCGTGTGGCGGTGTGTGTGTGTGTTTTGGGGGGAGGTGTGCACCCCCATCGTGCTCCATCCCCCATGCTGCGCACCCCCATCGTGCTCCATCCCCCATGCTGCGCACCCCCATCGTGCTCCATCCCCCATGCTGCGCACCCCCCATCGTGCTCTATCCCCCATGCTGCGCACCCCCCATTGTGCTCCATCCCCCATGCTGTGCACCCCCCATCGTGCTCCATCCCCCATGCTGCGCCGCCCTCATCGTGCTCCATCCCCCATGCTGCGCACCCCTCATCGTGCTCCATCCCCCATGCTGCGCACCTCCCATCGTGTTCCATCCCCATGCTGCACACCCCCCATCGTGCTCCATCCCCCATGCTGCACACCCCCCATCGTGCTCCATCCCCCATGCTGCGCACCCCCTATTGTACTCCATCCCTCATGCTGCGCACCCACCATCGTGCTCCATCCCCCATGCTGCGCACCCTCCATCGTGCTCCATCCGACATGCTGCGCACCTTCCATCATGCTCCATCCGACATGCTGCGCACCCCCCATCGTGCTCCATCCCCCATGCAGCGCACCCCCTATTGTACTCCAACCCCCATGCTGCGCACCCCCTATCGTGCTCCATCCCCCATGCTGTGCACCCCCCATCGTGCTCCATCCGACATGCTGCGCACCCCCCATCGTGCTCCATCTGAGATGCTGCGCACCCCCCATCGTGCTCCATCCCCCATGCTGCGCACCCCCCATCGTGCTCCATCTCCCATGCTGCACACCCCCCATCGTGCTCCATCCCCCATGCTGCACACCCCCCATCGTGCTACATCTCCCATGCTGCGCACCCCCCATCGTGCTCCATCCTCCATGCTGCACACCCCCCATCGTGCTCCATCCTCCATGCTGCACACCCCCGATCGTGCTCCATCCCCCTTGCTAGGGCTTCCGGGGGCGGGTCAGAGCGTGGCAACGTGTGCCGGGGCGCTGAGCGGGCGAGGCGTCAGCGTATGCCGGCTTCCTGCACATGTGTACCGGGAGTGTTACGAACTGGCGCCGCCATAGCCGCAAGCAGCCTGCTGCGGTTCCTGTTGCGCTCAGACGCCGGCTGCCGTTCTTGGCCTTGCCTCGGGTCATCCAGTTGGCTGTTCCTTTCACCACGTCTAAGTGTGGAGAGGCGGCTAGTGCGCATGCGTGCACCGATTTACACCAGCCAGAGTTTAAGCCCGGTGTTTTGCCTAGTGAGCATGCTCAGCCTGATTGTGTTATGTCTGAGACTAAGTCCTCAGTTCAGGCTACTGAGTATGCTCCCACAATTAACCCTAACAGCCTCTTTGCACAGGTACTTGGACTTCGTGCTGTGTCTAAGTTCTGGGATGTGCCTACTGAGCATGCTCAAACTGATAGTCTGCTTTCTGAGCCTGTTGCTCAGGCTACTGGGCATGCTCAGGCACTTAGTGCACCAGAGGCTAGGTCCGGTAAGGACCTCACTGAGCATATCCGTGAGGTGGCAGGTCCTGATAGGGCAGAGGGTGTCAGGTGTCCTGATGACGTGGCAACTCCGGACTGGCTCGCAGAGGCCCGCCCCTATGATCTGGCACCTCAGTATTGGTCGTCAGACGATGACTGGTGAAGTGTTTGGGGCGTGGCTGCCATGAGGTCATCAATGACGTGGCGGTTCCGGATAGGTCGCATGTGACGTCACTGATGACATGGCACTCTGCTATTGGACCTTGGTGGTTCCACCCTGGGTTTGGGGCGGACCCAGGTTATAAAAAGGGCTGGAGACAACATGGAGGGGCGCAGTCTTCACTTTTGCTCAGTCAGAGCACACCTCCATGTTAGAGCCTCATTGCGGCATAAGCCTATGTTGGGAAGCGGTAGGTAGGGTTAGGCGAACGGTGCCTGTCACGCCAAGATTCGTGGCTCGGCACATCAGGGTCAGGCGCCGTGCTTCCCTCCTGCCGTTACAGTCTTGCTATAGCAGCCCAGTGGCGTTAACTGGGCTGCGGCTGCTGTGCTTCCTGTCCGATTGTGCCCCCTATGCACACGGACAACGCATCTGCTGCGCCACCCGTCCGATTGTGCCCCCTACGCACACGGACAATGCACCTGCTGCGCCACCCGTCCGATTGTGCCTCCTACGCACACGGACAACGCACCTGCTGCGCCACCTGTCCGATTGTGCCCCCTATGCACACGGACAACGCACCTGCTGTGCCACCTGTCCGGTTTTGCCCCCTACGCGCACGGACAGCGTACCCCAGGACCCCTGTGGCATTAACAGGGTGTTCCTTATCCTCCTCGGCTTCCCGGTCAACGCTACTGGTGTACCCATCTGGCCTGACGTGTCCTACACACACGTGGACAGGCGAGAGGTGGCCAGAAACGCTAATCGGAGGACCGCTCGGCCTGACGTGTCCTACACACGTGGCCGACAGGGCGCTTTCGTGGCAGTTTTCCGGTCAACGCTACCTGGTTACCACCCGGCCTGACGTGTTTCCTGCACACGTGGTTGGTGTAGCGCTAGGTGCACCAAAACGCTAATCGGGTTGTCGTCCGGTCTGACGTGTCCCAACACACGTGACCGGTTCCCAGAGTTCCTGGGTTATCTCAGAGCCATCCAGCTCTATAGTCTCCGCCTAACCCTCAGGTGCCAGCAGCTCCATTACCATCTGGAGCACGGTGGGCCCCGACTGGCGATTGGGATATATACCCCTGGTCCTAATCTGCCGGTCCCCCCGTAACAGTAAGACTGCGCCAGGGTCTGGCTGGTATGGCGGAGATGGAGCAGCTACGTCAGTTCATGCTGCAGCTTGATGCCAGAGTGAGGGCTCTGGAGAAGTCTGCTCTTGCTGCTGATATGGATGATGTGGTGGCTCAAGCGGCTGCAATAGTGTCAGTCACCAAGCCTACTCCAACCCTCCCTCACCTCTCGCTGCCCAACAAGTTTACGGGGAACAGCAAGGCATGTAGGGGATTCATGAACCAGTGCTCAGTCCATCTAGAGCTGTTGGCTGCACGGTTTCCTACAGAGAGGTCAAAGGTGGGGTTTATCATCTCCTTGCTCTCTGATAGAGCACTGGAGTGGGCTACACCATTGTGGGAGAGGAATGACCCCGTAGTACAGGACTCTAAGGAGTTTTTGGAGTCCTTGCGACAAGTGTTCCTGGGGCCTCAGGTCACTCACGACTCGGCCCTACAGCTACTGACTTTGGAGCAGGGGCTTACCTCCTCAAGTCAATATGCTGTGAGTTTCAGGACACTTGCTGCAGAACTGGGGTGGTCAGAGAGGACTCTCATTCCACTGTTCTGGAGGGGATTAGCCTCGCACGTGAAGGACGCATTAGCATCGCGTGAGGTACCAACTACCCTTGAGGGCCTCATGACTCTGGCTACCCGCATTGACCTGCGGACCTCCGAATGTCAGCTGGAGCGCAGGTCAGAGGGTCGTTCAGCCACTGTAGTTGTCTCTCCTACTGCAAGTCCCTTAGAGGACATCTCTGTCCCTATGGACATCGCTAGGGTTGGTGTTGCTAGGTCTTCGAGTCGCAAGGGCATTTCCTGTTTCGCTTGTGGGCAGTATGGTCATTATGCCAACCGTTGCCCAAAGCGTCAGGGTAAGCGACCGCGATTGGTGACCATAGCTGAAGCTAGACTGGACTCTGCGTCATCCATTAGGGTGACGTTTCCCGCATCCATTTCCTTTAAGGGGTCAACATGGTCCACAAGGGCAAGTGTGGACACAGGTGCTGGGGATAGTTTCATCTCCTCCTCTTTTGCCCGGCGGCATGCCATCCCACTGGTGCAAATGCCAAGGCCAGTGAGAGTCCGTGTATTGGATGGGTCCTTGTTGCCCAAGGTAATTCACCAGCGAACAGTGCCCATTACCCTTGCCATGTCATCTGGGCATAGGGAGACCATTTCATTTCTGGTTCTCCCTAAGGGTGCAGATGATATTATGCTGGGTATTCCTTGGTTGAAGCAACATTCCCCACATGTCGACTGGTCGTCTGGGGTGATTACGCGGTGGAGCGAGTCTTGTAGCTCCCACTGCATGTCTCCATCTTCCGCCCGTCGCTCAGTGGTATCTGTGGCGACTATAGACCATTCGAGTGGGAGGGCCGCTAGAGGGGGGGTACTGTTACGAACTGGCGCCGCCATAGCCGCAAGTAGCCTGCTGCGGTTCCTGTTGCGCTCAGACGCCGACTGCCGTTCTTGGCCTTGCCTCGGGTCATCCAGTTGGCTGTTCCTTTCACCACGTCTAAGTGTGGAGAGGCGGCTAGTGCGCATGCGTGCACCGATTTACCCCAGCCAGAGTTTAAGCCCGGTGTTTTGCCTAGTGAGCATGCTCAGCCTGATTGTGTTATGTCTGAGACTAACAATAAGGAATAACGTTTGGAACACCATTCTAAGTCTGAACTGGGTGCAAAAACCTAAAAAAACATCACTATGGGGAGATAAGGTATGCACACCAGTGACTATGTAAGGGGAATACATGAAATAGCAGAAACTGCTGTGTGAATACTGACTTGAAAAATCCAATAGCTATATGTAAGAGTGAAAATGTGAAAAATGGAATCTGCATTACTGCCATGAACATATGAATCAAGAGAAATTTAGCTACTGAATTGATCAATGCAATAGAGCCCCAACACTACGCCAAAGTATTTCTCTACGTTGGGGTCCCTAGCTTGTGTGTGTCCTCTCATGCAGTTAAAAAACTTACCGTGTATGGGAAGCTGAGACCCAGGCTATTTATGCATATGATATGGATTGGCAATAGGTGTGGTTGGGGAGGGTTCACAAACGAAAAACTACTAACAATAAGGAATAACGTTTGGAACACCATTCTAAGTTCCCAGAGTTCCTGGGTTATCTCAGAGCCATCCAGCTCTATAGTCTCCGCCTAACCCTCAGGTGCCAGCAGCTCCATTACCATCTGGAGCACGGTGGGCCCCGACTGGCGATTGGGATATATACCCCTGGTCCTAATCTGCCGGTCCCCCCGTAACAGGGAGCCGGTGTATGCTGGTAACCATGATACACATCGGGTAACTAAGGGAAGCGGTTCCTATAGTTACGCGATGTGTATCATGGTTACCAGCATACACCGGCTCCGTCACGATCCCAGCATCGCAAGGTTATGTCCGCCGGGGGCGGGGCCGAGTGTGCCAACGTGTGGCGGGGCGAGCGGGCGAGCCGTCAGCGTATGCCAGCTCCCTGCACATGTGTACCGGGAGCCGGTGTACGCTGGAGCGGGTGATGTGTGCAGAGGGCCGGGTGCCGGCTCCCTGCACATGTGTACCGGGAGCCGATGTACGCTGGAGCAGGCGATGCGTGCGGAGGGCCGGGTGCCGGCTCCCTGCACATGTGTACCGGGAGCCGGTGTATGCTGGAGCGGGGCTGAGCGGGCGAGGCGTCAGCGTATGCCGGCTCCCTGCACATGTGTACCGGGAGCCGGTGTACGCTGGAGCGGGCGATGCGTGCGGAGGGCCGGGGCAAGCGGCTAATCCATGCGGGGGCGGGGCCAGGCCGCTTTATACGTTGCAATTTCTCATGCGATTGCACCCGCCCCCATTGTTTGTGCGGCACGGGCAATTTCTTGCCCGTGTCGCGCAATGTTGTAACCCCCCGTCACACGCACTTACCTTCCTAACAACCTCGCTGTGCACGGCGAACATCCACTTCCTCAAGGGGGAGGGACGTTCGGCGTCACAGCGACTTCACACAGCGGCCAGCCAATAGAAGCGGAGGGGCGGAGATGAGCTGGACGTAAACATCCCGCCCACCTCCTTCCTTCAGCATTGCCGGCGGGACGCAGGTAACCTGTGTTCATCGTTCCCGGGATGTCACACGGAGCGATGTGTGCTGCCCCGACATGTCAGCGATGAACGAGAAGGTGAGTATTTCTGCTCATTCATAGCTGACACACACCACAATATCACTAACGATGCCAGATGTGCGTCACTTACGACGTGACCCCGCCGACATCTCGTTAGATATATCGTAGCGTGTAAAGCCCGCTTTAAAGGCCCTGTCACACACAGAGATAAATCTTTGGCAGATCTGTGGTTGCAGTGAAATTATGGACATATTGTTCCATTTGTACACAGCCACAAACCTAGCACTGATTGTCCACAATTAAGGCTACTTTACACACTGCGATATCGGTCCCGATATCGCTAGTGTGGGTACCCGCCCCCATCTGTTGCGCGACACGGGCAAATCGCTGCCCGTGCCGCACAACATCGCCCAGACCCGTCACACATACTTACCTGCCCGGCGACGTCGCTGTGACCGGTGAACTGCCTCCTTTCTAAGGGGGCGGTCCGTGCGGCATCACAGCAACGTCACTGAGCGGCCGCCCAATAGCAGCGGAGGGGCGGAGATGAGCGGGACGTAACATCCCGCCCACCTCCTTCCTTCCGCATTGTGGCCGGGAGGCAGGTAAGGAGAGGTTCCTCATTCCTGCGGCGTCACACGGAGCAATGTGTGCTGCCGCAGGAACGAAGAACAACCTCGTTACTGCTATAGTAACGATTTTTGAGAATGAATTGCAATGAATGCAACGATGCAAAATCGCTCATCGGTGTCACACGTAATGGCATCGCTAATGCGGCCGGATGTGCGTCACCAATTCCGTGACCCCAACGAGTTCGCATTAGCGATGTCGTAGCGTGTAAAGCCCCCTTAACACTGCAACCACAGATCTGCCGCAGATGTTTCTCTGTGTGTGACAGTGCCTTTAGCCTTTGGAATAAAAGTTGTCATGTACTTGCCCCTCCATAATGCTGTTAATTTGGAATTCTTGTTATAGTGCTGTCATGGAGGGGGATTTGAACAAATAGAATTAGACTTACCATTAATTTGGTTTCTAAGAACCCTCCATGAAAGTAAAGTTATTTCCCACCCTTTTTGTTTCTTCAGTATTACTTAGTGCAAAATAAATAACTTGAGCATTCATGCTGGACTGGTGTCATGGGTTAAGGAAGCCATCTGGCGAGTCTGGGACCAGAAGCTCACAACGCCTTATTATGTGCAATTCTACAGCTTGTGTTTAAATGTAACTGCTTTCTTTTGGTGCTATAAGGGTTAAGGACTCTTTCCTGTCTGGCTACCTTTTGTAGCCTTGATCTCAGGTGCAACTCCTTGTGATCACTACACTTCGCTATAAAAGGTTACAAGTATTATCAAATTATGCCAGTTATAGAATCTTCATTTCTAAGCTGTCCACTTTGGAAGGTGCCAGTCTCTGAAAGAAGCTGAGGTGTCATCACAATTGCAGTCATGGTGCTAAGATGCGTTTGAGGAGTGTCTTCCTAATTGTGTCTATTTTCTCCCTGTCTGTCTCCCTTTCCTTGTCTTGTATTATTGTAGTAGTTAGACTAGTGTTCTTGCCGGAATTTTCACTAGCCAGAGTGAGTTCAGGGTAATCCAAGGCCTAGTCATGTGATTGGCAGTGATGCGAAGGACTCGTATAGGGACGTTAGGCAATAGCAGGTAACAGCCTCAGGTGAGTGAAGGAGGTGATCCGCTCTCCTCTCCATAGTGCCAGTACCCACTGTTGTCTTTCCCAGTGTATCCTGTGTGTTGAGATTCTCGCCAGGGTGTTCCCATGTACCTGACTGAACCCCGCTAGTTATTGCGCGACAACTCGTCATTTAGAAAAACAATGAAGATAGGCAAAGGAGTGGGAGTTTATACCTCTTTGTGCTTCCTGTCCCTATTACGCAGTGGAGTCAATCTGCTATAGTGCTGTTGTGGAGAGTACTCTAGCCAATTGCACACATTGAGTATTTGGTCAGTATTTTACATGAGTAGTTGTAAGCCAAAACCAGCAGAAGTGTAACAATAAAGCCAGCTTTACACGCTGCAATGTATCTTACAATGTGTCGGCGGGGTCACGTCGTAAGTGACGCACATGCAGCATCGTAAGGTACATTGCAGTGTGTAACAGCTACGTGCGATTGCGATTGAACGGTAAAATGTTCATTGCATGCACGTCGTACATTCCTCATGAATTGAATGTTAGATTGTTCAAAGTACCCGGGGTAGCACACATCGCAGTGTCCTGCAGCTCCCAGCCACTAATGTGGAAGGAAGGAGGTGGGCGGGATGTTTACGTCCCGCTCATCTCCGCCCCTCCGCTTCTATTCGATGGCTGCCGCGTGACGTCGATTTGACGCCGAATGTCCCTCCCACTCCAGGAAATGGACGTTCGCCGCCCACAGCCAGGTCGTATGGACGGGTAAGTACGTGTGACGGGGGTAAATAGTTTGTGCGGCACGTTCAACAAATTGAACGTGCCACACATACGATGGGGGCGTTGCAAATCGCATACGATATCGTATGCGAAATTGCAACTTGTAAAGCAGGCTTAAGAGAAAAAAAATCATAGAAACCATTCCTGCATTTTTTTTACCAACTCCTGATTTTGGCTTACAAATACTGAACTCAAAACTGACAAAATAGTTAATATGTGACTGTGGCCTCAGACTTACCGGTTATTTGGTTTCTAAATCTATTTTTTATTTCTACAGTTCTAATGGGGCTTCCCTATACTGTAGTTGATATTCTTTATGACCACCAATATGAAAGGGAAAACTCTTTTCTTTTTTTTTTTCCTCCCTTTTTCATCAAAAGTGAGTTCCCCGAGATCTGTTGAAGTTACCTTGAATTGCCAAGTGACTGTTCATTTACTTCAATCATAATTGAATCTCAAATCTCTTTTTTTTTTCTCTGCTCTATGATTGGTCAAAATTTAATAAAAAATGTTTCAAAAAGAGAATTACACTGAAATAATAATGTGGAAATAATGTGGAAATTCTAAGCAAACTATACATGTAGTAAAGAAGTCATGATGTCTTTATAAACGTACTCCACTGCATAAAACATATGGCTGGAAAGATGCATATAATTGCAATGGGTCATAAATGCTTCCTTTAGTGTGATTTATTTGTCAAACTAGATACTAAGCTAAATGTCATTTTGCCACAACTATCAGGTAGATCATGGGTGAAGACGTCTTAAGGTGACTTTACACGCTACGACATCGCTAAAGCGATCTCGTTGGGGTCACGGATTTTGTGACGCACATCCGGCCGCGTTAGCGATGTCGCTGTGTGTGACACCTATTAGCGATTTTGAATAGTTGCAAAAACGTTCAAAATCGATAATCGGTGACATGCCCCCCTAATCTCAATTATCGTTACTGCTGCAGTAACGATGTAGTTCGTCGTTCCCGCGGCAGCACACATCGCTATGTGTGACACCGGAAGAACAAGGAACCACACCTTACCTGCGTCCCGCCAGCAATGAGGAAGGAAGGAGGTAGGCAGGATGTTCCGGCCACTCATCTCCGCCCCTCCGGTTTGATAGGGCGCCCGCTTAGTGACGTCGCTGTGACGCCGAACGAACCGCCCCCTTAGAAAGGAGGTGGTTCGCTGGGCACAGCAACGTCGCTAGGCTGGTAAGTAGTGTGACTCTTCCTAGCAATGTTGTGCGCCAAGGGCAGCGATTTGCCAGTGACGCACAACCGATGGGGTCGGGTACGCACGCTAGCGATATCGGTAACGATATCGCAGCGTGTAAAGTGGCCCTTAGGCCGGCTTTACACATTGAGACATCGCTAGCGATTGCTAGCGATGTCGAGCGCGATAGCACCCGCCCCTGTCGCACATGCGATATGTGGTGATTCTGCCGTAGCGAACATTATCGCTACAGCAGCTTCACACGCACATACCTGGTCGACGACATCGCTGTGACCGCCGAGCAATATCTCCTTCAAGGGGAGGTACGTTCAGCGTCACAGCGACGTCACTTAGCAGCCAGCCAATAGAAGCAGAGGGGCGGAGATGAGCGGGATGTAACATCTCGCCCACCTCCTTCCTTCCGCATTGTCAGTGGAGGCAGGTAAGGAGATGTTTGTCGTTCCTGCGGTGTCACACACAGCATTGTAGCACCGATGCTATAGGTAATATAAGTTCTTTTCACATGTATATACACATTGTATTGTGTTGCACATAACATTTTCTGATGGTGTAATACTTTATATCCTTTTTGTATTTCCTTATTGTTTGGTAATAATGTGTATATTTTTTGTTCTTTATTTTGATATATAGAGTAACAAAATTGAAGAAGGCGAATAGCCGAAAACGTTTTTTTGAATGTTACTCCTATGAAATGGAAATAAAAAGCCAAAATAAAAAGAATTGCAATAAATTTTGAGTGCCGGAGTTTTTTACTTTATTAAACCTCCCACAATAACAGCACAGCGAGCGGCCACAAAGGCCTAGGTCAAATAAAACAACCATAATTGATCTGATCATTAAGACCATCCGGATGACAGGTCCTGAGACGAAAAATCATCCTCGCCTCTTTTTGTAATAAAACACGATCCAAATTTCTACCTCTGGAAGACATTTTAGCTTGAAGGATACCCATAAATTGAATAGCTTCCCTATTAGAACTGTGATGTACATTCATGTGTCTGGCAATGGGGGTGTCGCGGTCATTTCTGATGTCCCCCATGTGCTCACAAATACGTCTGCGGAATTCACATATGGTTTTGCCGACGTATTGTAACCCACAGTGACATGTGGCAAGGTACACCACCCCCTTAGTTTTGCAATTAATGTATTCCCTAATGCTTAGGGACTCACCCATAGAGGTACTAGTGTATTCCTTCCCTATCCTGATATTTTTGCAAGCAACACATGACCCACACTTAAAACAACCTGATGGTTTACCTGGGATCCAGGTGGTATCCACATTTAGTGGCACAAAGTGACTGTGGGTTAGCCAATGAACGGTTCTTACGAAAAGTGATCGCTAGTTGTGATTTGACACAGTCAACAATGTCCCCATCCATCCCAAGAATACCCCAATGTCGCTCTTCCTTCTGATGGCTGGGACACCCTTAGTGTACGTGGTGATGAGTCTCACGACGCCTCCTTCATCATTTCGTCTAGATTGGGGAGATAAGAGTCTAGTCCGATCCTAATCAAGGGAAGACTGATAGGCTTGTTTAAGGACCCGATCCGGATACCCCTTCTCCAAAAAACGGGACCTAAGGTCAGCAGCCTTGGTCACAAATTCACTCCGATCAGAACAATTCCTTCTCAAGCAAAGGTATTGTCCCTTGGGGATACCCCGCCTGAGGGGCAAGGGGTGGTGACTGTCCCATCTAAGGAGTGAATTTGTGGCAGTGGGCTTCCCATAGATCGTAGACCCGAGTTTGCCATCTGGATCGATTGATACCAGCAGATCCAGAAAAGGCAATCTCTCAGGATGGATGACGTAAGTGAAAGATAGTCCCAAAGGATTCATATTCAAGTTGTCCACAAATTCAGAGAATGTCTCAAGGGGACCCCTCCACAAAACAAACACGTCATCAATGAACCGGACCCAAAGGTCAATCATGTTAGTAAATGACGACATCGACTATTGAAACACAATGGTGTCCTCCCACCAGCCCAGGAACAAGTTGGTGTAACAGGGAGCACAAGGGCTCCCCATCGCAGTGCCCCTGAGCTGGTGGTAGGTGGAGCCATCAAACAGAAAAAAATTGTTGTGCAGGACAAAATTCCATCACTGAGATGACTAGTTTATTACCAGAGAACAATAGAGAGGGGTGTTTGATGCCGCGCCAACAGATCACTCGCTCAGATAGTAAGACCAATGTCACTTTATTTTCATCCAGGTCTACGCGTTTCAGGAGCACCTGCTCCCTTCCTCAGGACCGTCAGTATACAAATAACATCAAATCTGTCTCACAGAAGATCAGACATACAATAAATAGTCATAGTGACGTCATAGGGTCATCCCTCTGGGACAGGAACACGGCCTGTTGACGGGGGTACTGCCGGAGCAGCAAGGCAGGAACACGGCCTGCAAACGAGGTACTGCCGGAGCAGCAAGGGCCAAGCCCACAAGAGACAGTAATGCCTGAGCAGTGGCGTGGCAGCACGCTGCCAGACATCCAAACATAGAAGGACGGTCGCTTGGCCCTTGCTGCTCCGGCAGTACCTCGTTTGCAGGCCGTGTTCCTGCCTTGCTGCTCCGGCAGTACCCCCGTCAACAGGCCGTGTTCCTGTCCCAGAGGGATGACCCTATGACGTCACTATGACTATTTATTGTATGTCTGATCTTCTGTGAGACAGATTTGATGTTATTTGTATACTGACGGTCCTGAGGAAGGGAGCAGGTGCTCCTGAAACGCGTAGACCTGGATGAAAATAAAGTGACATTGGTCTTACTATCTGAGCGAGTGATCTGTTGGCGTGGCATCAAACACCCCTCTCTATTGTTCTCTGGTATCTGC
The DNA here is from genome assembly GCF_048569485.1 of Anomaloglossus baeobatrachus. Classification (NCBI taxonomy): domain Eukaryota; kingdom Metazoa; phylum Chordata; class Amphibia; order Anura; family Aromobatidae; genus Anomaloglossus; species Anomaloglossus baeobatrachus. The sequence goes on along the minus strand of NC_134353.1, from coordinate 340,418,763 downwards.
CTCTGGGTGGCTGCAGCCGTGGATCGATTATACATGCTGATATAGTGGTTGTGACTCTCACAACCACATCTGGTGAGTAACATTACTCCCCCCTCCCCACCCCACACTCTTTGGGGTAAGACCCTATTTGCGCTTGTTTGTCCACAGCTTTCTCGTTCATATGACTAGTTTATTGTGAGCCTCGAATTGTTTGCCCCTAGTGGCCAGAAAAAATTGAACGGCCTCAATGCCTTGATCATGTGGGATAGACGAATAGAGTGTTTCCACATCAATACTCGCCAAAAATGCATTGGACCCAACCGTGATGTCCTCAATCCTGCTGATAAAGTCTAGGCTGTCACGAATGTAAGAAGGTAAAGAAATTACAAATGGGTTAAGAATCTTGTCTAAATATACCCCAACATTTTGCGCAATGTTACCAACACCAGAGACAATAGGTCTCCCCCTAAGGGGGTTTACCCCCTTGTGAACCTTAGGGAGGGTGTAAAAAGTAGACATCACGGGGAATTCAGGCAGCATAAACGTTAGTTCCTCTTTACTGATTAACCCCTCAGCCTCAGCATTATTCAAAAGATCTTTAAGCAAATTTTTTGCAATTATAACAGGATTTCCCGAAATTTTACGGTAAGTATTGGCATCTTTCAGAATGTTCAAACAGACATCACGGTAGTCGGTTGCATTCATCACCACCAAATTCCCCCCTTTGTCTGAGGGTTTGATGGTAATAGTGGCATCCTTTTCTAAGTCACACAACGCTCGCATTTCGGTCCTAGATAGGTTATTCCTTTGTACAGGTGGGGAGGTTATACCCGTCCCACTCAATTGGGTTTTGGTCAGGGCTAGAACATCCTTGGTCACCTAGTTAAGGAAGAAATCAATTACAGAAACGTCAGAAAAACTAGGTGGCATTTTCGTGCTGGGATTTTTAAGAGTAGTGAAGGAACCTTTACCAGTAATGGAAGTAGAAGGTTCATCCAACCCTGCCAGTAGCCTGACATCATCCAGCATATCCATCGGTATGTCCAGAACCATACACAATTTACTATCTTTTTGCTTAAAATCTTCTTCCAACGCAATTTGCGAACAAACAAATTGAGGTCTTTGATAAAGTCGAATGTCGAAAAATCACTTGTAGGGACAAACGACAACCCCTTGCTAAGGACCGCCATCTCAATCTGGTTCAGGGATCTATCAGACAGATTGATAACCTGTGTACCTAGTCTTTGTTCCCTTTGCGACTCCTGAGAAAGTAATTGCGGTCTAAAAAAGAGGAAGAAGAGCTATTGGTCTGGGCCGATGGATAGGCTGGATGTTCAGTCCTCTGGGGTCCCCTTCGATTGCGTCTGCCCCTATACTGTGGACGAAAGGGGGGTCCCCTCCCTTCCGTATCAGAACACTCAGCCTCAGTGGACGAGAGATCTGATTCTCGCCCCCTAGATGCCGGCCCCTCACTTGGAAAAATCTGGTAAACCTTGTTATCCTTAACCCCTTCACAACCTTTGATGGATCTAGCCGTCATGGTGCCCTGGTACTTAAAGACCCATGACAGCTAGATCCGTCATGGCGAAATCGCAGCCCGGAGCACCGGGCACCGCGATCAGTTTTAAAAAACTGTAGATTTGGGAAGGAGAGGACTTGTACCTGACCTCAGGAGGGGTGGTGTCTCCTTCCCGGACCTACGGAGGCTGTGATTGGCTGACGAACGCCGTTCAGCCAATCACAGCCAGTGTTATGTTTCAGCCATTGAAAATGGCTGAAGCATTGAAATCCAGCTATGTCAGTGCAGCTGCAGCACTGGCCATTGGCTGGAGCTCAGTGAGCTTTACTGCACCCGCCCCCAGCTCTGATTGGAGAGATCGGCCTTGTGACCGATTTCTCCAAGCAGCACCGTGCCTCTAGGACCGGGTGAGCTCGCTGTAGGAGATCACTCTCCTCAGCGTCTCCCTCCGTGGAATTTGAGGAGAGCGATCCCTACGGGTGCCCATCTGTGAGTCACAGCCCCCGATCCACCGCTACCCTGCTCCATGTGCTTCGCCCCTGTTCTCCCGCTGCGCCCCTGCATGTTACGCTGCTACTCAGCAGTAAGAGCAAGCGGTGTCAGATGCAGGGGGTGGTGCAGTGGGAGGAGAGCGTCACGGCGGCCGCTGCACTCTCCCCATCAGCCGCTCCACCGCCCCTGCATCTGCCGCTCCACCGCCCCAGCATCTGCCGCTCCACCGCCCCAGCATCTGCCGCTCCACCGCCCCAACATCTGCTGCTCCACCGCCCCAGCATCTGCCGCTCCACTGCCCCAGCATCTGCCGCTCCACCACCCCAGCATCTGCCGCTCCACTGCCCCAACATCTGCTGCTCCACCGCCCCAGCGTCTGCCGCTCCACCGCCCCAGCATCTGCCGCTCCACCGCCCCAGCATCTGCCGCTCCACTCTCCCCATCAGCCACTGCTCTCTCTCCATCTGCCGCTCCACCGCCCCTACATCTGCCGCTCCACTCTCCCCTGCATCTGCCGCTCCACTCTCCCCTGCATCTGCCGCTCCACTCTCCCCTGCATCTGCCGCTCCACTCTCCCCTGCATCTGCCGCTGCACTCCCCAGCATCTGCCGCTCCACTCTCCCCAGCATCAGCCGCTCCACCGCCCCTGCATCAGCTGCTCCACCGCCCCTGCATCAGCCGCCACACTCTCCCCATCAGCCGCTCCACCGCCCCTGCATCAGCCGCCGCACTCTCCCCATCAGCCGCCGCACTCTCCCCATCAGCCGCCGCACTCTCCCCATCAGCCGCTCCACCGCCCCTGCATCAGCCGCCGCACTCTCCCCATCAGCCGCCGCACTCTCCCCATCAGCTGCTCCACCGCCCCTGCATCTGCCGCCGCACTCTCCCCATCTGCCACCACACTCTGCCCATCTGTCGCCGCACTCTCCCAATCAGCCACAGTTTTCTCTCCATCTGCCGCTGCGCCCCTGCATCTGCCACCTCACTCCCCCATCAGCCTCTGCGCCCCTGCATCTGCCACCTCACTCCCCAATCAGCCTCTGCGCCCCTGCATCTGCCACCTCACTCCACAATCAGCCTCTGCGCCCTTGCATCTGCCACCTCACTCCCCCATCAGCATCTGCCCCCTCCCTGATCTGCTGCCTGCTCTCTCCCATCCCCTTAATCCTCTGCCCCCTCTCCCCCCTCCCGGATCTGCTGCAATCCTGCTGCCTAGATCCATTCTGTAAGGTAGCTATCCCCAATCTCACCTCCCACTCCCCTTCCACCCTTCCCCTCGCCCCCCCTTCCTCCGCCGCTCCTGCATTCGTTGTGCCCTCACCTATCCTCCACCGCTCCTCCATCCGCCACGCCCTCCCATCCTCCGCCGCGCCCCCTCACCCATCCTCCGCCGCTCCTGCATCCGTTGCGCCCTCTTCTATCCTCCATCCATCTTTTTTCCATCCCACCTAGTCCCCCCCTTTTTGCAGTACATCCGTGCGTTCGTCCTAAATTTTTTTTCTGTAAACTAAGAAAGAAATACAAATAAACTTAGTTTAGGGCCAGTATAATTATACTGTAGTAGTCATCAACTACAGTATTTTTTACTGAATATTGTAAGGGTCAGCCCAGTGCCACACATGAGAGCGATGCACGAGTCTCACACCGCATCATCTGGCACGGTCGCTCTCTTCCAGACAGGAGTGTGCGGCTGTGACGGGTGATGCGATGCGAGATTTGTGCATTGCTCTCACATGTGGCACTTGCCTTAGTGTCAGTTGCAGGTGCATATATTTTTTTTTTTACTGACGTCTGTATTTTTTATTTTGCCAAACTAATATTTCTTTGTATGGGGGGGGTCTAGTTACCAACATGGGAACATGGGGTCACATGTGGGGGAGCTCCACTGTTTGGGCACATCAGGGGGATCTCCAAACGCGACATGGTGCGGCTAACGATTCCAGCTAGTTTTCCATTTAAAAAGTCAAATGACGCTCCTTTCCTCTGGAGCTCTGCCGTGCGCCCAAACAGTGGTTTTCTGCCACATATGAGGTATCAGTGTACTCAGAACATATTGCCCAACAAATTTTACAGTCCACTTTATCCTGTTACCCTTGTACAAATTAAAAAATGGAGCCTAAAATAACATTTTTGTGGAAAAAAAAAGTACTTTTTTGTTTTTATGCCTCAATGTATGAAGCACGTGAGGGTTCAAAGTGCTCATTACCCATGTAGATTTATGCCATGGGGGTCTAGTTTCCAAAAGGAGGTCACTTGTGGGGGAGCTCCATTGTTTAGGCACCTCAGGGGGTCTCCAAACGCAACATGGCGTACGCTAATAATTCCAACCAATTTTGCTGTGAAATGGCGCTCCTTCTCTTCTGAGCCCCGCTGAGTGCCCAGACAATTACTTTCCACCACATATGAGGTATCTGTGTACTCAGGAGAAATTGCACAATACATTTTATGTTGCAATTTTTCCTGATACCCTTGTGAAAAAAAAGCTACCTGGTTGAAGTAACAATTTCGTGGTAATTTTTTTGAAGCCCCCAGAGGTTCAAAGTGCTCAATAAACATCTAGATAAATTCCATGAGGGGTCTAGTTTCCAAAATAGGGTCACTTGTGGGGGAGCTCCATTGTTTAGGCACCTCAGGGGGTCTCCAAACGCAACATCGCATCTGCTAATTATTCCAGACAATTTTGCTTTCAAAAATTCAAATGCTGCTCCTTCTCTTCCGAGCCTTGCCGTGCGCCAAAACAATTGATTTCCCCCACATATGAGATATCGGTGTACTCAGGAAAAATTGCACAATTAATTTTATGGTGCATTTTTCCTGATACCCTTGTGAAAATGCTAAATTTTATGGCTAAAGTAACATTTTTCTGTAAAAAAGTAAAATTTTCATTTTTTCCTTCCACATTGCTTTGGTTGCTGTAAAGCTCCTAAAGGGTTAAAAAACTTCTTGGATGTAGTTTTGAGCAGTGTGAGGGGTGCAGTTTTTAGAATGGGGTCACTTTTGGGTATTTTCTGTCACCTAGGCCTCTCAAAGTCACTCCAAATGTGATGTGGTACCTAAAAAAATTTTTTGTAAATTTTGTTGGAAAAATGAAAAATTGCTGATGAATTTTGAACCCTTCTAACTTCCTAACGGAAAAAAAATTTGTTTCGAAAATTGCGCTGATGTAAAGTAGGCAAGTGGGAAATGTTAAATAGTAACTATTTTGTGTGACATATCTCACAGATTTATGGGCATAAAATTTCAAATTTTGAAAATTGCGAAATTTTCAAAATTTTCGCCAAATTACCAAAATTTTCACACATAAACGCAAAAAATATCGGCCTAAATTTACCATTGACATGAAGTACAATATGTCACGAAAAAACAATGTCAGAATCGCCAGGATCCGTTGAAGCGTTCCAGAGTTATAACCTGTCAAAGTGACACTGGTCAGAAATGTAAAAAATGGCCAGGTCTTTAAGGTGAAAACAGGCTGGGGGCTGAAGGGGTTAAAATCTTGGAGGTCACGTTTAAACTGTTTATGTTTTCTCTCTTTCAAATGAAACTGAAATTTTTCGATAGAGTTTTTTAAGGTATTTTCTATAACCGAAAAATCAGTTTCGTTTTGATAAGTTTTTGTGACCTCAATTTGTTCTTTAAGTTTATTATTAATTGTTTCAAGGTTATTTTTTTACTCTATGAGTAAAATTTTCATCAGTCTGAGATAGCTGGCTGTAGCCTCCTTCTCCCAGGCATTCATCAATTGAAGAGACCGGCACCTAGCAGCTGGTGTGAGGTTGATACGTAAGCCTCTGGGGACAATGCCGCTCTTAATATAATTGTCAAGACTTTGCACCTCCCACCAGCTGGTGATCTGTTCCTTATATGTTTTAGTAACTTCCTTAAAGGCTGCCGTATAGGAGGGGACGTACTTTTTTTGGATAAAGTCCCTTTCTGAGAAAATATCCTTGGCTTCCGTAAGCCAACTCGCCGTGTCTGGTCCAGTGGAAAGAAAACCGGCCATACCAATAATTGTAATCAAGGTACAATAGCAAGTCTGCCAAGTAGAAAGGTGATGCCCAATAGTCCAAAATTAATCAATGTAAATAGCAGGGACTTACTCACCTTATTTTTTCCTCCGTCTCCCCTGAGGAACTCTCGGTATTGAGAGGGAAACGCGTCGGGAGGATTTACATCTTTTTTGGTTGCGGGGCAGACATCTTATTTGAGTGCTGCCATTGTCAGGGCGGAAGTTTATTCACGGGGCACGACAGGGGTTTTTCACCATACTTGTCTACCCTATTCTTCCGGCCGATGACCCTTTCTCTTAGGACCAGTGTGCAGTCCAGTCTATGGATGAAGCTTGGGTGAGATCAAACCTATATGTTACCATGTGGCTTCTTGTTCGTTGCACTATTTATGCACAAGCACTTTATTATTACTAATTTTATTGATTGTTAAATTAAAAGTTATATTTTAGTCCCTGCTATTTACATTGATTAATTTTGGACTATTGGGCATCACCTTTCTGCTTGGTATTGTACCTCGATTATTTTCTCAGCCCTAATCGGACCGAGAAAACAGTGGAATGCGATCCTGTTCCACTCGTACCCATGCAAGTCTATGGGATGAGAGAAATATCGCACTGTTCTCGCGTTACACTGGTGTAACGCAACTGCAGTGCGATTCCCATATCAGCTGTCAACAGAGGAGATAGGGAGATAAATCCCCCCCCTCTCCTCTGCAGCACCGGCTCAACCCCTCCGCAGTGCCACCCCCTTGCAGCTGTGGTCTGATCGCATGATTGGACCACAGTTGCATGACCCTCACATGACACTCAGCTCCCGTTGTGCTGCGAGCATGAGCCGAGTGTCATGCGAGGACAAGCAGTAATCCCTGTGTGGCTTCAGCCTTACACAGAAGCAACAGGGCTTGGGTCACAGGGTTCAGCTGATGTAAGGTAGTGCAGTCTGGTACTAACCCTGCTGTACTGTTCGGGTCAATATGACCCGAAATGATTTTTGAGACCCTGCAGATTTTTTTAAATGAGGATTTGAAACTAGTGGTTCCTTTCCATTTTTTTTTGTTTTTGTTTTTTTTTTTTTGTTTACTTTTTGCTACACGCTGATTGTTACACTTGTACTGTTCAGGTCAATATGACCCGATAGCATTTTATACTGTTCTACAGGTCTCTGATTATTTCTAGAGTACTGCGGTTTGATTCTAAAACAGATAGAATGGAAAGAAGAGCTAAAGATAAACTAGCCCCTATTAGAAATGTTTGGAATCAATGGGTAGAGATTCTACCAAAATTGTATAACAGTGGTGAAAATGTAACTGTTGATAAGCAACTGGTGGCATTTTGAGGTAGGTGCCCAATCAGACAATATATACCAAGTAAGCCAGCAAAATATGGCATCAAGATGTGGACACTTTGCGACAGCAAAAGGTCATATGCTCTAAATGTTCAAGTGTGTACCGGAAAAACCCCTGATGAAAGACCTGAAAAAAATCAGGGTATGCGTGTTGTTCTAGATTTGACTCATGAACTAAAAGGACAAAATGTCACATGTGACAACTTTTTTACATCCTATCAACTAGGCCAGATGTTGAAGAAAAAACAACTTACCATGCTGGGTACTATGAGAAAAAACAAACCTGAACTACCGCAAGGTATCCTTAGCAAGAGAGAGGTGTACAGTTCTACTTTTTATTTTTCTGGAAATACAACTGTTGTTTCTTATGTTCCAAAAACAAACAAACAGGTAATTCTAATGAGCACAATGCACCATGACAATGCCGTAAGTGATAGAGAAGACAGAAAGCCTGACATTATTTTGGATTATAATGCCACAAAGGGAGCAGTTGATACTTTAGACCAAGCAATATCAACATATACATGCAAACGCAAAACCAATCGGTGGCCAATGATTTTATTTTATAACATATTGGACGTTTCTGCATACAATACATTTGTCTTATGGAGAGAAATCGACCCCGATTGGAACCAGAATAAGCTGCATACAAGAAGATTATTTCTTGAGGAATTGGGAAAATCCCTGGAGAGGCCATATATTGAGAGCAGAAAAGTGACCCCCAGAAGTGATGGAGCAACAGCCATTGTAAAAAGTGTCCAGCATGCTCAAGAAAGAGACTCCACATCCACGGCCTCCACCAGCACAGCTACCAGCAAAAAAAGGAAGAGATGTAGCTTCTGTCCATCTTCCTGTGACAATAAGACTAATCTGACATGTGCTGGATGTTCAAAATATCTGTGTAAAGGACATGTGTCTTATTATTGTGTTCAGTGTAAAAACGCATGAACATGTTCAGTTTATTCTTTTTTCTTTCTAAAAAGGTTGAAGTTTTTATGATTTTTCATTTGTTGATTTATAAAATTTGTTTTCAAAAAGTTAAATTTCATGTTTTAGTAATAGTAATGTAAAGCTTCTTTATTATTTGTGTGCAGAATGTCAACAATCGAAGATAATTGCAAAAAGCCTGTGTAACCTTTTTATGAAAAAAAAAAAATAATTAAGTTTGAATTTAAATTTTTCATTTGTTTATGATCAACCATGTTCACATACAGTATTTCAATGAAAAAAGTATTCAAATAAAACAATTAGAGTAGCTAAAAATCAAGAATTAATAGGTCGGGTCATATTGACCCGGAAACAGTACAAGTGTAAAGCAAATGCAAACAGAACAGCAGGGTTAATAGTCAGATAGCGAGGTCAAAACTAGGCGTATAGATATAAAGGTATAAAAAATATCAAGCAAAACAAATATCAGTAAATGAGCTGAGGTCTCAAAAAGGTAAAATCCACTAGGAAACACTAACTGAAAATCAGTGTGTGGGAACCAGACAAGCAGAACTGCATCTGGTAGATTTTGGGGAGCTTTTGTAGAGTGGGGTGCTGTCCAATTGGCCAAGGTGAAAAGCTGATAACCTCAACCTAACAGCACACGCACCCATAATGCCAGATTGGAAGATACTATAGGTCCCAGCCAACCTAGTCAGTGGCTGCATGGAGCCTGGTCTAAACATCAGCGCGGAATGAACATGGCAGTGTCAGGTGACAGATGCTGGTGTCGGATGAGCAGGTCACGGTGGAGATCTGACACACCAGCAGTATTCCCTTTGTACCAAAACTTACTTAAAAGTCATTATCACTCTATCATACTAATATTTTTAGGCTTAAGTCTAATAATTATGCTTGGAGCCCTATATTATTTGTCTGTGGAAGAGAAAGCGCACATAGGGTCTTACCAGGTATAATATGTCGCAAATATGGTGCCAAAGGCACACTCACCTCTTGAAGTTCTGTCAGGCACAACTCCTTGATGCACATACAGTACAGACCAAAAGTTTGGACGCACCTTCTCATTCAAAGAGTTTTCTTTATTTTCATCATTGAAAATTGTAGATTCACATTGAAGGCATCAAACCTATGAATTAACACATGTGGAATGAAATACTTAACAAAAAGTGTGAAACAACTGAAAATATGTCTTATAATCTAGGTTCTTCAAAGTAGCCACCTTTTGGCATTTAGTCACCGGAAATGGTCTTCCAACAGTCTTGAAGGAGTTCCCAGAGATGCTTAGTAGAGATGAGCGAACCGGTCGCTGTGCGGCTCGAGCTCGGTTAGACGAACCGAGGTCTGGTTCGAGTTCGATTCGGCGAACCGGTTCGGCGAACCACTCGAACCCATAGGAAACAATGGGAGGCAATCACAAACACATAAAAACACCTATAAAACACCCTCAAAGGTGTACAAAAGGTGACAAACAACTCACAACACAACACAAACACATGGGAAAGTGACAAGGACAAATACTCATGCGAAAACTAAACAGCTGGATGAGGAAAAAGAGGAGGAGACACAGAAATAGGCATGGCATGCCCTTCTAAAATGATGTAAAACACCGCAAGGTGACTCAAAGCGGACTCTCCCTTTTTTCCAAAAATTGGGCCACACAGACACCCCTTCAGTGGCAGCACTTGTGCCCAAGTTGTACACTTCACAGGTAGATTTGCATCAAGCACATTCAAAAATACGCCATCCTTAACCGTCCCCAGGGTGGCACCGGGGTAGGTAGCAAAGCCTTTGCTGATCCCAGATCTGTTCATCTTGGATCATTGTTAGAAACACTATAAGCAAGGGTTACTCCAAGCGGAGTCTCCCTTTTTTCCAAAAATTGAGCCACACAGACACCCCTTCAGTGGCAGCACTTGTGCCCCAGTTGTACACTTCACAGCTAGATTTGCATCAAGCACATTCAAAAATACGCCATACTTAACCGTCACCAGGATGACACCGGGGTAGGTAGCAAAGTCTTTGCTGAACCATGACTTGTTCATCTTGGCTTCTTTTAAAAACAATGTAAGCAAGGGTTACTCCAAGCGGAGTCTCCCTTTTTTCCAAAAATTGGGCCACACACACACCCATCCCTTCAGTGGCAGCACTTGTGCCCCAGTTGTACACTTCACAGGTAGATTTGCATCAAGCACATTCAAAAATACGCCATCCTTAACCGTCCCCAGGATGGCACCGGGGTAGGTAGTGTGAAGCCCCGCTAGTATGTGTCGGTGCAGTACCTTCAGGGACTCCACGTGGATGGAACAGTCTGGTCACAGGTAGGGAACCTTCTTTTAGGATTGTCGTGACGCCACTCTCAGTATTGCGGTCAGCGGGGACCGCCACTGCAGATTAAGGGATGCCTGGGGCTGATGGTGGGTGCAGTCAGTATATTAGCCCCCTGAGAGTGAGGCAAGCCCCAGGCCCCGGTGTATGTGTGTGGGACCACAGGTCGCAGAATGACTCAAACACAGTCCAAGAAGTCTTTCAACGTGTTTACTCACTGTTTGGAGGTCACGGTGAGATGCCCGGGCGACACTGTGATAACCAGGTTGAACCAGGAATTCCAGGAGGCCGTTCTGAGGGTAGCTGTCCACTCGCCTTCCTTGCACTCTTTCTGTTTTAGGAGGATCCTTTGCTTGAAGCGTGGTAGGACCCCTCCAGGGAAGCTGTTACCACCCTGCTCCCCTCTCTCTGGCTCGTCTGCCGGCAGCGTGGCCTTGGTGGGATGGCTTCTGGCCCTGTCCCCTTATGGGCCTGGTGATTGCTGCTTGGCTCAAGCTCTGTGTAGTCGTGGTGAGGGCATGAAGTACCCCCTCCACCTGTAGGTTAAGCAGCTCTGGATGATCTGCTGCCTGTACTGGGGATCTAGTTCCCCTTGTGTGCTCGGATACCGGGATCTCCGTACTCAGCCACCCTTCTCTCTCTGGATGATTTTCAGGCCGACCCACGGTACTCCTTTCTCCCCCGCTTTCAGCTACTGCACTCCTCAGGACCTGTCTGACACGAGAGCTCCTCTGCTCCCTTCCACACACTTCAACTTCTTCCTCCAGACTTCCCTCCTTCCTCTCTCTCTCTGCCCTGCTTCCTAGCAACTAGCCCCTGAACACACCCCTAGCTGGGAATTGAAAGTTAACCCCTGCTGGCTACCCAAGGGTCCCTTCTAGTGGTGTGGGAGACCTGATCACTATATGTTTGTGTGTGCGCCTCATCCTGGCCTTTGGAGATTACCTGGAAGCATTGCTCCCGCATGGGTGCAATACTCTGTGGTGCCTGACCAGGTCAGGGGCGCCACATTCCCCCTTAGTTATCATCAGCACGTCCTCGGGCTGCAAAGACAAGAGAAAGAAAAAGGTAAATACAAACTTTTCCCACACAGGGGCAATTATTTACATTTAAACATACCAGGTACCATTCCACCACCAACCACCCACATGTCCGAACCCCACCCAAAAACCTCCAGGAGGTAGGTCGCCGGTCCTTTTGGTGACCAGGTCTGGGCCATCACATTCCCCAGACCTTTCCTCCAATCTTCCTCTCCTGAGGAGAGTGGTGTAAGGTAGGCCCCATAAACAGGCGTACCCGCTTCCGAGTGTTGGAGGGCAGGCCCCATAAACAGGCGTGCCCCCTTGTTGGTGCAGAGCCATGCCCCTCAACAGGCAGACTCTGTGGTTGATACCAAGGAGGTAACTTTTTACAATGCAAAAGTTTGTGGTTAAATCCAGTTCATAACCGGTGGTCCATTTTTTTTAAAGTGCACGTGAACTAGTGCAAAGAAAACATTTTAAAGAGGTCTCACAATAGTCCTTGTGGGCACATTTCACTTAAACGTTACTTAAGTGTAAACAGGTTAAACATTACATTTCATACAGTCACTTTGAACTAAACTGTACTTTCTCTATAGCGTAATGGGAGCTGACCAAAGTTGCTGCGGGTTGATCTACGCAGTACTATACTGTCATCTGTCTGAGGTTGTGTCCTCCCACCCGATGTATGTGTCTCAATGTGAATAATAGGTGTACTAGGTATTGATACCAGTGCATGGTCTTCTGCTTCAGCTACATTTGGCTCTTCCAGGTTCTGAACAGGTTCTTCTGGGTCTCTTACTTCTCCAGATTGAGGGAATGTAATAACCGGAATAACTACTGCTCCATTGTATTGAGGCCAACTTGCTGGGAAATCTCCAAGTACAGTATGGATCATCTTTTCTTTTGGTTCTTGAACTGGCAAAGGGTTGGGAATTTCTTCAGGGATTCTTAGTTGTTCAGGACATTTCTTTAAGCGATCTCTAGAAACGACAGCTGTTGTTTTTCCTCCATCCTTGCTGATACGACATGTCTTTTCACTGCTAAGCGTCGATGGTAATACAGTATAGGGTTCTTCTTCCCAGTGATTGTCAAGTTTATGACGTCTTCTCTTTCTTTTGAGAACTATATCTCCTGGCATCAAAGGAACAGCAGGTGCTTTTCGATTGTAGGCCTTTTCTTGTTTCTCACGCTGCTGAGTCAGGCTTCGCTCCACACACTCTTGTACTTTCTTGTATTGGGCTTGGCGGTTGGAATCCCAATCAGCACCTTGTAGATGGTCTTCAGGGGTCTCAACTCCCATTTCCAGATCTACTGACAATCTCCCTGGTCTGGCCCTCATCAGGTATGCCGGTGTGCAGTTCGTGGAACTCACAGGGATGTTGTTATACATGTCCACTAGATCGGGCAGTTTTTCCGGCCACTGACTTCGTTCTTCTAGTGGGAGCGTCTTCAGAAGGTCGAGAATGATGTGGTTCATCTTCTCACACATGCCATTGGTCTGAGGATGGTAAGGCGTAGTACGGATCTTCTGGCAGCCGTATAGGTTACAAAACTCCTTAAACACTTCAGCTTCAAAGGCTGGTCCTTGGTCAGTGAGCACTTGATCTGGATAGCCATGTGGTCGACAGAAGTGTGTCTGGAAAGCTTTGGCTGCAGTTTGACCTGTCAAGTCCTTGACTGGTACTACCACCAGGAATCTGGAGTAGTGGTCAACCATAGTGAGAGCGTAGTTGTAGCCTTGTCTGCTGGGTGCCAACTTTACATGGTCCAGGGCCACGATCTCCAGGGGCCGTTTAGTTTGGATTGGCTGGAGTGGTGCTCTCTGGCTGTGCTGGTCTTTTCTTCTAAGATTTCAGGGCCCGCAGTTTCGACACCACTTCTCTAGGGCAGATCTCATGCCCACCCAGTAGAATCTTACTTTAAGTAGGGCCTCCAGTTTCTTCCAACCAAAGTGGCCTGCACCATTGTGATAGGCTTCTAGCACCATCCTCGTATCCTTCTGTGGTACAATCACTTGCCACACCTTCTCATGCGTCCTCGGGTCAATGATGCTCCTGTAAAGTTTGTCTTGATAGATGAATAATCGACCCCTCTCCTTCCATAGGTACTGTGCCTCAGGTGGGGCTCCTTTGTCAAGGCTGGCGCCAGGCTGGCTGATCAGTTTCTTTACCAAGCCTACCGCTGGATCATTTTCCTGGGTCTCCTTCCAGTTGTAGTGAGGTAGTGGGTTCAGGGTCACCTCTTGGCGGTTGGCACGCGACTGCCGACACTGTTTTGCTCCATGGCGATGGAACGCTGGCAGCTCAATCTCTTCAAGATCATCTACATCTTCACCCTCGTCTGCTAGGTGAGGCATCCTGGACAGAGCATCTGCGTTGCCGTTCTTGCGGCCAGCTCGATACTTGACAGTAAAGTCATAATTCGCCAGTCGGGCTACCCAACGCTGCTCCATGGCACCCAATTTAGCAGTATCCAAGTGGGTCAGGGGGTTGTTGTCCGTGAAGACAGTGAATTTGGTGGCTGCCAGGTAGTGCTTGAACCGCTCTGTGATAGCCCATACCATGGCCAGGAACTCTAGCTTAAATGAGCTATAATTCTCTGGGTTTCTTTCAGTAGGCCTGAGCTTCCTGCTGGCGTAAGCAATCACACGCTCTTTGCCTTCCTGCACCTGTGAAAGCACTGCTCCCAGTCCCACATTACTGGCATCTGTATACAGTACAAATGGTAGACTGTAGTCAGGGTAGGCTAGGATCTCTTCACCCGTCAAGGCCCCTTTCATTTGTCTGAAGGAGTGTTCTTCTGCTTCTCCCCAGTGAAATGGCGGGCCGGAGGTCTTTCCTTTCTTCTTTGGGTGGCCTACCAGGAGCTCTTGCAAAGGCGCTGCCATTTTCGTGTAGCCCTTGATGAACCTTCTGTAGTAGCCTACCAAGCCAAGGAACTGACGTACCTCCCGGACGGTAGTAGGTGTGGGCCATTCCTGGATGACTGTGACCTTCTCTGGGTCCGGTGCTACTCCTTCTGCACTGACCACGTGACCTAGGTACTGGACCTTTGGCTTCAGTAAATGGCACTTGGATGGTTTCAGCTTCATTCCATATCGGGATAGCGCTTCAAAGACTTCAGCCAGGTGTTTCAGGTGGTCCTCGTAGGTCTTGGAGTACACGATGACATCATCCAGGTAGAGCAGGACGGTTTCAAAGTTGAGGTGCCCTAGGCAGCATTCCATAAGCCTCTGGAAGGTCCCGGGGGCATTGCAGAGTCCAAATGGCATGCTGTTGAACTCACAGAGGCCCATTGGGGTGGTGAAGGCCGTCTTCTCCCGATCTTCTTCTGCTACAGATACTTGCCAGTAGCCACTAGTAAGATCTAGGGTAGAAAAGTAGTTAGAGGTTTTCAAGGCAGCGAGGGATTCCTCTATCCTTGGCAAAGGGTAGGCATCCTTGTGTGTTATCTGATTTATCCGTCTGTAATCCACACACATCCTCATCGTGCCATCCTTCTTTCTCACCAGGACCAGGGGAGCCGCCCAGGGGCTGCAACTGTCCCTTATGACTCCTGCCTCCTTCATGTCCTTCAGCATGTCCTTTGTGCGCTGGTAATGGGCTGGTGGAATAGGCCTATGTCTTTCCTTAATGGGAGGATGACTGCCTGTGGGTATGTGATGTTGCACCCCTTTGATCCTACCAAAGTCTAGTGGGTTCTTACTAAAGACCTGCTCGTATTCCTGCACGACCCTGTAAACCCCATGTTTCTGGTAGACGGGTGTAGAGTCAGTCCCCACGTGTAGTTTCTGGCACCAGTCCTCTAACTGTTTTTGGGAGGTCTCATCCTCTGTTGAGTCAGCTTGTGTCAGGGGACCTACAGGTGTTATGGCGTCATCTGAGCATGTAAACAGTTTGGCTATGGTAGCGTACCTTGGTAGTCTGGCTTCCTCCTCCCCACAGTTCAACACTCGTACAGGCACTCGTCCCTTGTGTACATCAACTACCCCCCTGGCTGTCAGAATCGTGGGCCAGTGGTCTGAATGAGTGGGCTCTAGTACAGCCTGGTAATCCTGTCCTCTGAGACCTACCGCTGCTCTACACCACATCATCATTTCACTCCGTGGGGGTATCACAATGGGGTTAGCATCCATCACCCGCACACTACCAATCTCACCGCCAGTCTGTTTTACCTGTTGCTTCCTCAGAATGATTCGGATCTCCTTTTGCAAGGCTCTTTGCGACCTGCCCTCAGCACCTTCAACAATCTGGTGAAGCAACAACAACACTTCCCCTAGGCAATTTTCTATGACATTAGTACCTAAAATCATTTGCGGGTTCCTTTCTCTAATATCAGTGTCCACAACAATCAGTCCTTGTCCCTTCATTTCCTGCCTTCCCACCTTTATGGTTACCTCTTTGACTCCAATCTGGTCTATAGGTTGTCCGTTGGCAGCATAGATGGTGAGGGAGGGGTCCGGTGGTCGGAGATCGTCGTCCGACCAAAACCTACGATAAAGGACATACGGGATCGTGGTGACCTGAGAGCCGGTGTCCAATAATGCCGGGGTAGGGATCCCGTCCAGGACAATGGACAGGACAGGACGTCCACCCACGTACTGATCACAGCAGCGACCTGGGCCTGATCTTCTTAATCCTGAGGACTGGCCCCCGGCCCCAGGTTTGGCTCGTTTAAAGGACAGGCCCTTGCATAGTGTCCTGCCTCCTGGCAACGACGACAGATGGGTTGTCCAGATGAGTCATATCGATCACTGCTCCTGCCTCGGGTTGGAGGACCTCTTCTCTTCCGCATCCAAGGGACGTCCTCTGGGCTGTCAGCTAGCAGGATCCGATGAGGGACTTTGGTTTCTGAGGGCAACTGCATTGCTTTCAGGATTTGTGCGACATCCTTAGTGAGCTGTTGCACCTGGGAGGATAGTGTATTTATAGTCTCTGCTGGCGCGTTGAGTCCTTTTGCAGTTACCAGGGACTGCGAGGGGGATTCCGCTCCTGCAGCCGTGGAACTGGCAGGCCATGCTGGTGCGACGGGGTCTGTGTCCACAGGAGGTTGGAGTGCTTTCACTGCCCTGTCTTTCAAAATGGCAAAGTCCACGTCAGGGTGTTCCAGGGACCACAGCTTCATCTGCTTCCCATCCTCAGGAGAGCGCAGGCCCCGCAAGAATTGTTCCTTCATCATCCGGTTTCCTTCCTGATCACTGACAGGGTCCACCAGCTTGAGAGCCCGTAGTGCAGCCTGCAGCCTGAGGGCATAGTCTCTTATACTATCTTGGGGCTTCTGACGGCAGTTATAGAAGTCCGTCCTCAGCTCTCCCTCTGTGCGGTGTTCAAAAGCAGCTGCTAGTTTGGCAAAGATGGTCTCAACAGAGCTCCGGTCATCATTGGTCCAGGACTCAGCTTCCAATTCTGCTGCTTCAGTCAATTGTCCCAGCACCACAGCGGCCCTCTGCTTACCAGTCATCGCGTGCATGTCTAGCAGGGTGTTGATCTTCTTCTTAAACCCGGTCAGCGTGTCTATTTTACCGGCGTATTGGGGCAGCCATTGCGCTCCTGGGACATACAGCAAGGAAACTGGCATTATGGGGGAGATTTCAGCCGGCGCGGCTGCGACCGCGGCACCGGCACCAGGCGCTGCTGCGTCCAGCGCGACGGGGGCTGGCATCGCTTGGGCTGCGTCGCCCTGACCAGGGGCATTACCTCCTGCAGCGTCCATTTTTCTTCAAAAATCTGCGCGCTCCCTTTCCACTTCCTGGGTCAGAACGCTCTCCGAATTGTGGGGATTCTGGGGCGGCCACACCTCTTCGTGGGCGGTGCTCTTTTCCCTCGCGCGGACTGCAGCGCGCGCTTTTGAAGATGGCAATATGGCGGCGGTTCAATTTTTGCGGTCGGACCTCTGAGGCACACGGTCACCTGTCTGAACAGGTCTAGTCCTTATCCTGTTCGTGACGCCAGAAGTTGTGAAGCCCCGCTAGTATGTGTCGGTGCAGTACCTTCAGGGACTCCACGTGGATGGAACAGTCTGGTCACAGGTAGGGAACCTTCTTTTAGGATTGTCGTGACGCCACTCTCAGTATTGCGGTCAGCGGGGACCGCCACTGCAGATTAAGGGATGCCTGGGGCTGATGGTGGGTGCAGTCAGTATATTAGCCCCCTGAGAGTGAGGCAAGCCCCAGGCCCCGGTGTATGTGTGTGGGACCACAGGTCGCAGAATGACTCAAACACAGTCCAAGAAGTCTTTCAACGTGTTTACTCACTGTTTGGAGGTCACGGTGAGATGCCCGGGCGACACTGTGATAACCAGGTTGAACCAGGAATTCCAGGAGGCCGTTCTGAGGGTAGCTGTCCACTCGCCTTCCTTGCACTCTTTCTGTTTTAGGAGGATCCTTTGCTTGAAGCGTGGTAGGACCCCTCCAGGGAAGCTGTTACCACCCTGCTCCTCTCTCTCTGGCTCGTCTGCCTGCAGCGTGGCCTTGGTGGGATGGCTTCTGGCCCTGTCCCCTTATGGGCCTGGTGATTGCTGCTTGGCTCAAGCTCTGTGTAGTCGTGGTGAGGGCATGAAGTACCCCCTCCACCTGTAGGTTAAGCAGCTCTGGATGATCTGCTGCCTGTACTGGGGATCTAGTTCCCCTTATGTGCTCGGATACCGGGATCTCCGTACTCAGCCACCCTTCTCTCTCTGGATGATTTTCAGGCCGACCCACGGTACTCCTTTCTCCCCCGCTTTCAGCTACTGCACTCCTCAGGACCTGTCTGACACGAGAGCTCCTCTGCTCCCTTCCACACACTTCAACTTCTTCCTCCAGACTTCCCTCCTTCCTCTCTCTCTCTGCCCTGCTTCCTAGCAACTAGCCCCTGAACACACCCCTAGCTGGGAATTGAAAGTTAACCCCTGCTGGCTACCCAAGGGTCCCTTCTAGTGGTGTGGGAGACCTGATCACTATATGTTTGTGTGTGCGCCTCATCCTGGCCTTTGGAGATTACCTGGAAGCATTGCTCCCGCATGGGTGCAATACTCTGTGGTGCCTGACCAGGTCAGGGGCGCCACATTAGCAAAGCCTTTGCTAATCCCAGATCTGTTCATCTTGGATCATTGTTAGAAACACAGCAAGCAAGGGTTACTCCAAGCGGAGTCTCCCTTTTTTCCAATAATTGGGCCACACAGACACCCACCCCTTCAGTGGCAGCACTTGTGCCCCAGTTGTACACTTCACAGGTAGATTTGCATCAAGCACATTCAAAAATACGCCATCCTTAACCGTCCCCAGGATGACACCGGGGTATGTAGCAAAGTATTTGCTGAACCATGACTTGTTCATCTTGAATCATTGTTAGAAACACTGCAAGCAAGGGTTCCTCCAAGCGGAGTCTCCCTTTTTTCCAAAAATTGGGCCACACAGACAGACACTCACCCCTTCAGTGGCAGCACTTGTGCCCCAGTTGTACACTTCACAAGTAGATTTGCATCAAGCACATTCAAAAATACGCCATCCTTAACCGTCCCCAGGATGACACCGGGGTAGGTAGCAAAGTCTTTGCTGAACCATGACTTGTTCATCTTGGCTCCTTTTTAAAAACACAGCAAGGGTTACTCCAAGCGGAGTCTCCCTTTTTTCCAAAAACTGGGCCACACAGACACCCACCCCTTCAGTGGCAGCACTTGTGCCCTAGTTGTACACTTCACAGGTAGATTTGCATCAAGCACATTCCAAATCAACAAGCATTTACTCTCCCCAGGATGACACAGGGGTAGTAAATTCCTTGTGGATCCATGACTTGTTCATTTTGATGAACGTTAGTCTGTCCACATTGTCACTGGACAGACGCGTGCGCTTATCTGTCAGCACACACTCAGCAGCACTGAAGACACGTTCAGAGACAACGCTGGCAGCTGGACACGACAAGATCTCCAAGGCGTAAGTGGAGAGCTCTGGCCATTTTTCAAGATTTGAAGCCCAAAATGAGCAAGGCTCCATTTGCAAAGTCATGGCATCGATGTTCATTTGGAGATACTCCTGTATCATCCTCTCCAGCCGTTGACTATGTGTCAGACTTGTTGTCTCTGGTGGCCTTGCAAAGGATGGTCTAAAAAAATTATGAAAAGATTCAATAAAATTGCTGTTACCAGCACCAGGTACGGTGCTGCTGGTACAGGTAGACTGTTGAAGATGACGAGACCATCCCATGTTTGTCAAGTTACTGTCACGGGCGGAGGAGGGGACGCTGCGCTCACCCACTGCTCGGGTCCGGCTGCTGCTGCTGCTGCTCGGTGGCTCGAGCGATGGGCCGGATCCCGGGGACTCAAGCGGCGTTCCTCGCCCGTGAGTGAAAGGGGGTGGTTTGGTTTAGGGATATTGTCCGTGACGCCACCCACGGTTGTGGTGAGGTTGTGACACCACCGCTGCTCTGGACGGGGATCCCGGGAGCGATGACAGGGAGCAGCTTGAATGTTGGTTCTCCCCTCCGTGGGAAGGGGGGTTGGTTGTCCCGGGGCCCCGGTGAGGGTTAGGGATGGCAGGCGGGTTACGGGGCCTGGTGAGGTGCAGGGTCGCGGGGGCAGCGCTGTGCCGCACAGTACGGTGGTACTCACTCAGCCAATGATCAATGCAAAGTCTGCGGTAAAACAAACGGGTGGATGAACGGGTCCCACAGACGGCTGCGGTAGCTCTCCCGGTAGGTTGATGGTGACTGCCTTTCCCTGCACCGGTGTTGTGTTTACGGTTCCAATGCGTTCCCACCGGTAACCCGCTTACCCAGCTTGGATGGATGCTGAGGGAGCCTCTTTTGCCCGCAGGCTCTGGCCCTGGGAACTGTAGCCTTGGCGGTGACTGTGTTTCCCTTTACGGTGTGAGCTGTTGCCTTCAATCGAGTCTTGACTGCTGGGAAACCCCGGAGGTTCCCTTCGCTAACGGATTTGACCAGTTTTACGGCGACTCCTAGCCTGGTCGGGGTCCGTAGGCCCTGCCGAATGGTGCTGGCTTCTCTTCACTCCCCGATCCGGTACCGGCGGGCCACCGCCCGTCCCCGGTCCTTACGGTTCACTCCAATCAGCCTTTCCTGCAGACGGTCACCACCGTCTGCCAACCTTGCTGTATGTGCCCGGGCCACGCACCCGGACACGGTCAGTCTCCTCTACTACCACTTCACTCTCCCCTTCCCTAACTGATCTCTGACTCCTTTTCCCGCCTCCAGGACTGTGAACGCCTGGCCCACCCCCTGGTGTGGACATCAGCCCCTGGAGGGAGGCAACAAGGATTTGTGTTTGACTTCGGTGTGCCTAGCCAGGGTGTGGGGTGTGTTGATGTAGTACCTGTGACGTCCTGGCTTGTCCAGGGCGCCACATTCCCCCTTAGTAAAATGCAGACCGTCCGCGGGCTGTCCGTCCATCACCGGTTTTATTTTTTGTTAACTGTAGAAAAGGGGTAAAACACAATAAACATTAAAACATAAGCATTTGCATCAATCTTCCCATAACGGGAGGTACGGTACTTAAATGTTGCAAACGGTAACGGCTTCCGCTCTTCTCCCACCCAAACAACCTGGCCCTGATGCTGCCCCTAAGAAGTGGACAGCACCCCTTGACCCCAGTCCAGAACCAAGCTGCCCGAGCGGGTACGGTCTCTTTCAGGGGACCCGCGTCCATGGGGACCCCTGAACTCCCGGAGGATCGCCACCAGTTATGGTAGTGGCGGGCCTGGGCCATCCCTTTCCTCCAGGCCCATCCTCCCAAATCAGCCTCTCCGGAGGCGGTAACGGTATCAAGCCAACACATTTTTATTTACATTCCACTAAGTTTGTGGTTGCCCTGCAAGTTCTCGGGTTTGTCCGTCAGAAGTTCCTTATGCAAGGATTGCAGACAGTCCCTACGGGGACAACAGTTGCCGGCAACGGCCGGTTCCATCAAAACCTCAATCAGGTAAACATCGGTTGATCATTCTTATCATTCAAACTTTCTTAACTCTACAGGTGGTCCCAACGGGGCAACTTCTAACAACGGTGGACCGCTGACTTACTCCAGATCCACGGCGTTGGACAGGGTAGGGGGCTGGGCTGCTACTCGGGCCTCTTGACTGCCTCTCAGCTTCGCATCCAGCGCAAACCAACCCCTCTCCTCGCAGTGCCTGGTGTATTGGACCAAGTCCCCCGGAATCAGGTTGCGGCCTGGATGGTCCTCGGGTAGGTGGGCATTGACGTCCCGACGGGCCACAAAGATTTTGGCCTCCAGGCCCGGTTCGTATATGAACCCGTACCTCCCAACGGACGTCAAACCTCCTCACTTGTCCTTCATAGAACGGGCCCCGTACGCGGAAGGTGGCCTGACGGAGGCTTTCCTTTTCTTTTATCGTATGGGCTACCAGCTCCGCCTTCCTTTGCTCCCTCTCCGCAATCTCCTGGCCCAGTGGGGTCTGTCCTCTGTCCCAGTAAGGGGCTACTGCGGGCCCCAGCGCACGTGTCGGGCCCCGCGAGACCTCCTTCACGCTGCCCAGGACTGGCATTCTGGGGGGAAGGTCCCGCGGTGTCATGGCCTGGGGTGCTGCCCTGCAGCGGCAACCCGGCGCGGCCTCAGCCGAGGCGTGGGGGATGGGCACAGGGGTCGTCTCCCGCTGGACCTCCTGCACGGAGCAGTCGATCAGCACCGGTTCAGGGTAAGTCTCCATAGGTGCCTCCGGTATCTCTCTTCCAATGGCCTCGGACTTCGGCACCTTCTACGGGAGTGTCTCCGGGCGGTCACGGGCCCCGGCTACAGGTCGGTCCGCCTGGGCGGATTGGCGGGGAAGCATGGTGGTAGCGGGCCCAGTGGCAGGGCAGCAGCAGCCAACACGGGTGGCGGGGGAGGTAGCAGGGCGAGCGGGTGTAGACCGGGCCCCTCGGCCGCGATGACCGACCCACTAGGGGTACAGGGGCGTGGGTCACTTACCCTCTCTTCCAAGACTCCCTCCACCTCGCATCTCCGTATGGCCGCCACCACCTCCGCCATGTCGGCCTCCCACTCCTCCAAGAGGAGTTGCACTCTGATCTGCAGCCGTTGTTGCACCTGAGCGGTCCGGACCACCACCCATGCCGCGGTTCCAGGCGCAAGGGCTACGGTGCTGCGGGACGGTTGGTACATCACTGCGGCGGCCTCTTCCAGGAACAAAAAGATGGCCGCAGGGTCCTGGTGTTCCTGCTTTTATAGCCGCGGGCGACATGCGGCCAGATGCCATCCGTCCCCCTTAGTCTTTTTCCGGCTCCTCCTCTACAGGGGCGGGGTTTCAGCTTTCGCGCCTCCACTACTCGGGAAGACGCTCGAGCGGGGACTTTTCGCACCCAAAATAGCGGCTTCTCCAAATTTTCAGCCGGACACCTCCGGCGGTCACAAGGCGCACCTCTACCAGACGGCAGAGCGGTAAGATCCTGTTCGTGATGCCAAGTTGTCGCGGGCAGAGGAGGGGACGCTGCGCTCACCCACTGCTCAGGTCCGGCTGCTGCTCGGTGGCTCGAGCGATGGGCCGGATCCTGGGAACTCGAGCTGCGTTCCTCGCCCGTGAGTGAAAGGGGGTGGTTTGGTTTAGGGATATTGTCCGTGACGCCACCTACAGTTGTGGTGAGGTTGTGACACCACCGCTGCTCTGGACGGGGATCCCGGCAGCGATGACAGGGAGCAGCTTGAATGTTGGTTCTCCCCTCCGTGGGAAGGGGGGTTGGTTGTCCCGGGGCCCCGGTGAGGGTTAGGGATGGCAGGCGGGTTACGGGGCCTGGTGAGGTGCAGGGTCGCGGGGGCAGCGCTACTCACTCAGCCAATGATCAATGCAAAGTCTCCGGTAAAACAAACGGCTGGATGGACGGGTCCCACAGACGGCTGCGGTAGCTCTCCCGGTAGGTTGATGGTGACTGCCTTTCCCTGCACCGGTGTTGTGTTTAAGGTTCCAATGGCTTCCCACCGGTAACCCGCTCCCCAGCTTGGATGGATGCTGAGGGAGCCTCTTTTGCCCGCAGGCTCTGGCCCTGGGAACTGTAGCCTTGGCGGTGACTGTGTTTCCCTTTATGGTGTGAGCTGTTGCCTTCAATCGGGTCTTGACTGCTGGGAAACCCCGGAGGTTCCCTTCGCTAATGGATTTGACCAGTTTTACGGCGACTCCTAGCCTGGTCGGGGTCCGTAGGCCCTGCCGAATGGTGCTGGCTTCTCTTCATTCCCCGATCCGGTACTGGCGGGCCACCGCCCGTCCCCGGTCCTTACGGTTCACTCCAATCAGCCTCTCCTGCAGACGGTCACCACCGTCTGCCAACCTTGCTGTATGTGCCCGGGCCACGCACCCGGACACGGTCAGTCTCCTCTACTACCACTTCACTCTCCCCTTCCCTAACTGATCTCTGACTCCTTTCCCACCTCCAGGACTGTGAACTCCTCGGTGGGTGGGGCCAACCGCCTGGCCCACCCCCTGGTGTGGACATCAGCCCCTGGAGGGAGGCAACAAGGATTTGTGTTTGACTTCGGTGTGCCTAGCCGGGGTGTGGGGTGTGTTGATGTAGTACCTGTGACGTCCTGGCTTGTCCAGGGCGCCACATTACAACTGGGAGATTCACTCCCTGCGCCACGGGTGTTTGGTGGAAAAGCCGAGTTAAGATCGAGTAACAGCTTTTGCTGATACTCCTGCATACGTGTGTCCCTTTCTATGGCTGGAATTATGTCACAAAATTTGGACTTGTACCGGGGATATAATAGTGTGGCAAGCCAGTAGTCTTCATCACTTCTAATTTTGACAATACGAGGGTCATGTTGGAGGTAGTGCAGCAAGAAGGCGCTCATATGTCTTGCGCAGCCATGCGGACCAAGTCCACGCTGTGTTTGTGGCATAGAGGTGCTAACCGTTCTTTCTTCCTCTGACATCTCCCCCCAACCTCTTTCAACTGAAATTTGACCAAGGTCTCCCTCATCCGCTGAGTCTTCCATGTCCATGGACAGTTCGTCCTCCATTTCTTCATGTTCTCCTGCACCTTCCTCAACATTTCACCTGCTACCATGCGCCCTTGTTGATCCCTGTCCCCCATGGTCCCATGCCTGCCGCCTTGGTGATGATGAACGTCTGGACCTTGGTGATGTTGTTGTCTCTTGCGCATATGAATCCTCCTGTAGTTCCTCCCCTTCCTGTTGTCCCACCCCCTGACTCCGAATAGTGTTTAGCGTGTGCTCCAACATGTAAATGACTGGAATTGTCATGCTGATAATGGCATTGTCAGCGCTAAACATATTCGTCGCCATATCGAAACTGTGCATAGGTCCTTGATCTGAGACCACTCCATCAGGGTGATCTGCCCCACCTCTACATCTCATTCGCCCAGGCTATACGTCATGACGTATTGCACCAGGACTCGGTGGTGCTGCCACAGTCGCTGTAACATGTGGAGAGTCGATTCCAGCGTGTCGGAACATCGCATTTCAGGCGATGAACCGGCAGGCCGAAAGACTTCTGGAGCGATGCAAGCAGACCCTTCACCATCTATCACCATAATAACCCAGTGCACAGTCAGCGACATGTAACGTCCCTGTCCATGCTTACTGGTCCAAGTATCGGTGGTGAAATGCACCCGTTCACACACAGAGTTTCTCAAGGAAGCGGTGATGTTGTGTGCGACATGCTGGTGTAGCATGTCTTCATCAGGAGAAAAGAACAGTTATCTGATACTGTTGATGAAGAAGACGGATATGTCTTTGAAACGCGTTGACCTGCAGAAATAAAGAAAAAGGATTTCATCTCATACTCCTGGATTCATGTGGTTTCTAGCGCAGCATTAAACCCGGATTTCTTTTATCCATATTGGAGCCCTATATTGACAGAACCTTCATGGCACTACCTATTAGTAGAACTTGCTTTATATCATTAAGAAATCCCATATGTAAATTTCAATGTGAGCAGCAATTACCATACAAGAATACATTTTTACTGTAAGTCCTGTGTGGGTAGAAATATTTTTTTCTGTGTGTAAACCTTTCCTTTTGATTTTCCTAATGGATTAAAATAGTTGTCCTCTATGCAGAAAACCTCTGCTCAATCCCTATGTTTCTCCCATATAATATGAAACTTATACTCACCTCCGATGCCGTTCCAGCAGTGACAACACTGTCTCTCCCAGGATTGCATAACTGAGTGATGTCAAGCGATCCCGCTGTCCAGTCAGCGACCTTATTACAGTACTCTCCCCACCTTCGGACAAGAGAGAGGAAGAGGGAGAGCAGCAGCTCTGACTTCTTCCAGATGAAAGCTATTTGTCTGAAGGCGGGAGGAGTGAAGCAGCTGCTGATTGGCCGCCGGGATCATATGATGTCACATTGTTGCACAATCCCAGGAGAGACCAGCACATTTAATACAGTAGAAGATACAGTATACTATGGCATCATCATGAAATTGTATTTGTAATCTACAGACTATAATAGGGACTGCTTGTCAAAAAGGACTTGGTTTCTCTGATTATTTTGCATTCATGCAGAATATGTATTCTGTATCAGTTACTATTTAACTATTCTATGGATTGCTTCTAGTTGTCAAGGTCCCAGTCACAGGCAATGTTATGTGCAGGCTCCAAACATTGCTTTTTGCATTATTGCTAAAAAAAACCTAAATGGGGTGGTTCACCCATATGTTTTATTTTCTAGATTGATATTATATGGAGAAACAATGTTTCTCTCAAATACCTTATGTTGGCAATAGTGCCTGTGAGAGGCGCTATTGTAGACCGCTGTTCCCCGCTCCATGACCCCCGACCTCCATGACCTCGGGGATCCAGTGACATCATATCAAGTTCCGGATCACGTGACATTACCACGGCCAGCCCCAGTCTTCCTGAGTCACTGGGCTGTGGGTGGTGTTTCACAGCTTGCCACAGCCCAGTGGGTCTCCTGCTTGCAGCGCTCTGCTGTGAGGGAGGAGGGAGCAGATGGACTGTGAAAGCGGGGAAAGACCGCCCACAGCCAATCACTCACGGACACTGTGGCTGGCCGTGGTGTGAGGTACTTGACGTGACGTCACCGGATCCCTGAGGTCATGGAGGCCAGGGGTCATGGAGCGGGGAACAGCGGTCTGCAATAGTGCCATTCACAGGCACTATTGTCAACATACAGTATTTGAGAGAAACATTGTTTCTCAATAAAATATCGATCTAGAAAATAAAAAATATGGGTGAATCACCCCTTTGAGGATCAGACTATTTTGGGCCTTAAAAGAGTTGTCCCGAGTTCACAAATGGGTAAAATTGGATAGTGTTGTAAAAACAACTTTGCAATTTACTTATTAAATGTACTCCAAGTTGTGAAGAATGGTGAGATTTCTAATTTCATACAGTACAGTACAGTGGGCAGCTCATTGTACAGCAGTGAACAGCAAGAAAGCAGCAGAACAAGTGGTTCTATGCAACAAATCATGATTTAGCCACTATTAAAGGGCTTGTCCACTACTCAGACAGCCCCTTTTCAACCAGTATGTTATAACAACAATAACAACACATACTCACCTCCAGTGCTGGTCCCGCTGCAACGCTGTTGTTGACACACGCTCTCACAGGGCTAAAGTGACGTTGTTACGTACGCGACCCATGTGTTCAGTCAGCCCTGGCATTACTCTACCTATTGCTCACTTCCTCTTGATATTTAAGAAGAGGGAAGCTTATTGTGAGTAGGGCTCGTGTGATTTAACAATATCTCGTGAGCCTCGGAAGAGCAAGTGCCAACACCACTGAAACAGTGTCAGAATTGGAGGTGGGTATAACTGTTGTTATTTTAATGAGTTGGAAGGGGATGTCCATGTAGGGGACAACCCTTTTAACCTTAAGCTGGTAAGATTGCTGGAACCGACCATCCTCAGTCCCCTTGTTCTTCTCACATGCTGCAGAGGCAAAGTTAAGAGACAGCACAGTTCAGACCAATTGCACAGCCATGCCCCTAGTCTGAACTGTCAAAATTAAGGAGTTACAAGTAAGCAGGAAGCCAAAGGAGCAGTGTACCCCTGAAGATCCATCTTGAAACAAACCTTCAAGCTCAAAGTGCTTTATTATTTATGATTTTTTTCTATTTTTTTCTGAAACCCATACATTTTTAATTTCTCTGTAAATCTAGTTATATGAAGGCTTGATTTTTGTCGGACAAGTTGTTTTTTTAAAGGCTGAATTTTGGAATACTTACTACCACACCAATTGTAAAAATACTTGGTATGCTGAGTAAGATAAATACTTTTTAACCACCACACCCACATATTATTTGTGATGTTAATCTAATTAAAGTGCAGTGTGGAGAGTGTAGGGACACCAGACAAATCGCATAGACCATGTACAACAACAGAGAAGAGAAAAAACGCGATCGGACATCATTTGCAATTTTAAATAATGCTTTTTTTATTATTCATGATAATATGGTGCAAGGTGCAAGGTAGAAAAGAGAGGATCATACAAAAACATTATAAGGCTTACTAGTAGCAGGCACGCCGCACACACCCCTGACGCAGGCAGTCGCCGAAACGAACGTCCGTCGGGTGGGCGCCATCCTGGTGTGTGCGGTGTGCCTGCTACTGGTAAGCCTTATAATGTTTTTGATATCCCCATATGCTTTCCTTCTGGGTTAGTTTAGATTGGGTGACGGATCACTGCATCAGTCCAAGTGATATTAGTAGTGAAATGTAATCAGGTAGTGAAATTGTAAAATATCAATACATGGGATTTTACCCTCTAAATTTAAACCTGCATTGTTGCCAATATTTATGATTCATGTTTACTGCCAAATATCCCCTGTATATTTATAAATATATCATTTTTTAGGCACCACCAGGATGTGCACCCCTTTTGTATGATCCTCTCTTTTCTACCTTGCACCATATCATCATGAATAATAAAAAAAAGCATTATTTAAAATTGCAAATCATGTCCAATTGCGTTTTTTCTGTTCTCTGTTGTTGTACATGCTGAGTAAGATGTAAAGAAAACAATAATGCAATGCATTGGAAATCTCTTTTAGACAATTTTTTTCACACAGGAACATAAATCATAGATCAAAAGTTGAACATTAGCCATTTTTCTATTTAATTAAAAAACTGTACTCGTTTAAAAACTGATGGCAGCAACACATCTAAAAAAAAGTTGGGGCAGGGCCATGTCTACTATTGTGTAGCATCTTCTCTTCTTTTTATAACAGTCTGTAAATATCTGAAGTGAGGAGACGAATTGCTGGAGTTTTGGGAAAGCAATGTTGTCTATTCTTGCCTGATGTAGGATTCTAGCTGCTCAACAGAATTGGGTCTTCTTTGCCGAATTTTTCCTTTTATGATTCATTAAATGTTTTCTGATGATGAAAAGTTTTTACTCCATGAGGCCAGTTCATCACCCAGTTCATTTTCTGTGAAGCTGTTGTGATATATGCAGTATGTGGTTTAGCACTGTCCTGCCGAAAGATATAAGATCTTCACTGAAACAGACATTGTCTGGATGGAAGCATACAGTCATGTGAAAAAGTTTGGGCACCTCTATTAATGTTAACCTTTTTTCTTTATAACAAATTGGGTTTTTGCAACAGCTATTTCAGTTTCATATATCTAATAACTGATGGCCTGAGTAATATTTCTGGATTGAAATGAGGTTTATTCTACTAACAGAAAATGTGCAATCCGCATTTAAACAAAATTTGACAGGTGCAAAAGTATGGCCACCCTTATCAATTTCTTGATTTGAACACTCCTAACTACTTTTTACTGACTTACTGAAGCACTAAATTGGTTTTGTAACCTCATTGAGCTTTGAACTTCATAGGCAGGTGTATCCAATCATGAGAAAAGGTATTTAAGGTGGCCACTTGCAAGTTGTTCTCCTATTTGAATCTCCTATGAAGAGTGGCATCATGGGTTCCTCAAAACAACTCTCAAATGATCTGAAAACAAAGACTATTCAACATAGTTGTTCAGGGGAAGGATACAAAAAGTTGTCTCAAAGATTTAAACTGTCAGTTTCCACTGTGAGGAACATAGTAAGGAAATGGAAGAACACAGGTACAGTTCTCGTTAAGCCCAAAAGTGGCAGGCCAAGAAAAATATCAGAAAGGCAGAGAAGAAGAATGGTGAGAACAGTCAAGGACGATTGTCCTTGACTGTTCTCACCATTCTTCTTCTCTGCCTTTCTGCTGCAGATGGTGTCAATGTGCATCGGTCAACAATACAGCGCACTTTGCACCAGGAGAAGCTGTATGGGAGAGTGATGCGAAAGAAGCCGTTTCTGCAAGCACGCCACAAACAGAGTCGCCTGAGGTATGCAAAAGCACATTTGGAAAAGCCAGTTACATTTTGGAAGTAAATCCTGTGGACTGATGAAACAAAGATTGAGTTGTTTGGTCATACAGAAAGGCATTATGCATGGAGGCAAAAAACACGGCATTCCAAGAAAAGCACTTGCTACCCACAGTAAAATTTGGTGGAGGTTCCATAATGATTTGGGGCTGTGTAGCCAATGCCGGCACCGGGAATCTTGTTAAAGTTGAGGGTCGCATGGCTTCTACTCGGTATCAGCAGATTCTTGACAATAATGTGCAAGAATCAGTGACGAAATTGAAGTTACACAGGGGATGGATATTTCAGCAAGACAATGATCCAAAACACCGCTCCAAATCTACTCAGGCATTCATGCAGGAGAACAATTACAATGTTCTGGAATGGCCATCCCAGTCCCCAGACCTGAATATCATTGAAAATCTGTGGGATGATTTGAAGCGGGCTGTCCATGCTCGGCAACAGTCAAACTTAACTGAACTGGAATTGTTTTGTAAACAGGAATGGTCAAATATACCTTCATCGAGGATCCAGGAACTCATTAAAAGCTACAGGAAGTGACTAGAGGCTGTTATTTTTGCAAAAGGAGGATCTACAAAATATTAATGTCACTTTTATGTTGAGGTGCCCATACTTTTGCACCGGTCAAATTTTGTTTAAATGCGGATTGCACATTTTCTGTTAATACAGTAAACCTCATTTCAATCCAGAAATATTACTCAGTCCATCAGTTATTAGATATATGAAACTGAAATAGCTGTTGCAAAAACCCAAATTGTTATAACGAAAAAAGGTTAACATTAATAGGGGTGCCCAAACTTTTTCATATGACTGTAAATTGCTCTAAGACCTCTATATAATCCTCAGCATTGATAGTGGTGTTCAAGATATGTAAGCTGCTTATCCATAAATGCTTTCACAATTTTAAATACTACTTTTTAAATATTTGTTAGCCCCACAAAGGAACCTGAATATTCAATTTGTTATATAGTGCAGTGTATTATACTGTACCTGCTTGCAGCCTATTAGATCTTGCCTCTGGCAAAGCTTTATAGGTTTCCATAGTTGATAAACCCGGAGGCCAATGTTAGGTTTTCAGTGTCAAATCAATCCATCAATCACCGGAGTTCATTCCCTTTGCTAATTGCTTAGATGCCACATTTGTTATAGACTGTGGCATCTAAAAAAACTAAATTAAAAAAACTTTGTAATATTTTTCCTCTGACTGGAAAAAATAATGGAACAATATTTCAGTCATGCTTGTACTAAAGATTACCCTATATCTAGACATCTTACTTTCTATTCAACTGAAATGAAAAGTAAAGTAACATTTTTTCAGTCATCAATTTTTCAAAATCCAGTTTCTGGATATATTTTATCAACATTTTACATCAACAGTTTTTCTACATTAGTACAGGTTCTACTTTTCTGTAATATTATTCCTTAGATCTTGCTGTTTAGATGCTTGCTAGTGTAGGGGTGGCCTGGAGCTGTACCGTACTCGAGACTTGGTACTCAGAGGCCTAGTCCATCCCCACAAGATGGTGGATATTGTTGTGATAATGTGGTGGATCTAGTTGGGTGTGATGGTTCAAACGGTGCAGGTTGTACCTTTGGGGCAGCTGTATATCCCTGATGTCTTGGGTGAGCCAGGTCCCATCCACAGTGAAGAAAGACAGTAAGGCAAACAGTTCTTTGCTAATATGTCGTTTAGTGCAACACATTCAACTTCAAGCGTGAGGTAGCGGGCACAAATCCTACGTACTTATTCTCTTAGTCTTTTAAGTTTAGTTCCCTACCCAATGGACTACCTTATTTTCCATTTATCCAGAGAATCTCCAATGGATAAACTCACTAAGATGGAGATCGAGACCCAGGGCTCCAGATAGGCCAAGACCCAGCTTTTCAGGCACTTCCTCTGGAAGTCCTATCCTCTTTAGACAAGAGTGGAGTAAGTGGATCGCCATAGTGTCAGCAAAGAGCTCCCTGTTGGCATTTGATCTCAAAGGTTCTTTTCAAAAAGGTGGATCCCTGCCACATCGGAGTTGGTGCTTACCCCCTGCCAGGAAAGATCAGCGGCCCAGCTTGTAGTACATCCACTCAATCTCTAGTAATGGGGCCATTTGTCAATTTCCTAGACCTTAGTTAACTTATCTGAAGTTCCAATAGTTAGGAGGACTTAACGCTACCCTGCAGTCGTTCTGCTGCTTCAGACTTTACAATGCACACACTATATGCAGCCTTAGATATTTAACTGGACCTGCACTTCTGACCTGTACTGTAGTCAAACCCTATTTAAATCTAAGATGAAGTCAGTCCAGTTCTCCTAGTACCTGGCTCCTCCCCCTGTGGGTTAACCCCAAAACAACTCTTTCTTGACCAGCAGTCACGTATTGCATGGCAAATCCTATCTTCGCAGTCATACATCTTATACATGCATTCCTACTCTAATTATTTATCACTCTATATTATAGATATTCATTAATATGCCTGTGTCTTCAGGGGTAGGAATTCAACTCCCTCCTTACACTAGAATAGCTGCATTAGTGCTTCGATCCATGACTTGAATTTAATTGCAGTGCATACAGAGACTGTGCAATAGTCAGAGACCCAACATCAGCCTCATCCTTGGGTTCTTTATCCACCATTTAGAACTTTGCCTCCTCTAACTGACTGCTGTGTATAATATGGTCTATCAAAGGCTCAGCAGAGAATCAATGCATGGAGAGCAGGTCTCTATAACAGCAGGACTAGACGGACAAATTACTACAAAAAAAAGATGATTATCCAGCAGCTTCAATATTATTTGTAATCCAAATGCACAAGCAGAACTTACATAGAGAAAAACTAGTAGACAGATTTGCATTTTATTCATATTTTAGCCCCTTCATGACCAGCCGATTTTGCGCTTTCCATTTTTTTTCGCCATTCTTCTTCCGAGAGACATAACTTTTTTTAGTTTTCAGTCAACATGGTCATGTGAAGGCTCATTTTTTGCGGAATAGGCTGTACTTTTAAATGAAATCAAGAGTTTTACCATATAGTGTACTGGAAAACAGCAAAAAAAAAAGTTCAAATGCGGAATAATTGCAAAAAAGTGCGATTGCACTATTGTTTTTGAGAGTTATTTTATTCACAGTGTTAACTATATGGTAAAACGGATGTGTCACTTTGATGCCTCAGGTCAGGGCAAGTTCGTAGACACCAGACACGATTAGGTTTACTTTTATCTAAGGGGTTAAAAAACATCAGAAGTTTGTGCAAAAAAAGTGGCTTGCATTTTGCTCCATATTCCACGACCCGTCGCGTTCTCATTCTTCAGGTTCTATGACTCAGTGATGGCTTATTTTTTGCGTCTCGAGCTGACATTTTAGTTCCATTTTTGCGCAGATGCTACGTTTTGATCGCCTGTTATTGCATTTTGCACAAAATTTGTGGCAACCAAAAAACGTAATTTTGGCTTTTGGAATTTTTTTGCCGCTACGTTGTTTACCTATCAGATTAATTGATTTTATATTTTGATAGAACGGGCGATACAAAAGGTGTGTATATTTTTTATTTTTTTAACCCTTTAATTTTCAATCTGCCTAAAGGGGGTGATTTAAAATTTTAGGGTTTTTTATTTTTTTAATTCTTTAAAACTTTTTTAAACTTTTTTTTTATTTTACTAGGTCCCCTAGGGGACTATAACGATCAGCAGTCTGATTGCTCATTCATTAATCCCAATCAGAGCTGCATCGCTCTGACCAGGAGAAATGAACATCTCTTGTAACAGCCAGTACTCGGCTGTTTGTTTACAGGACCTTAGTCATGTGAGCACAGGAGTCATCACATGACCCAGTGCTACCATGACAACCACCGGAAGTCATGTGATCACGTCACGTGACTTCCGGTATCGGCCTGTAAGTAAAGTTTCAGCGTGATCGCGGTTATGATGGCGCTGTCACTTATTGACAGCGCCATTTAAGAGGTTAAAAGGCACAGGCGCATAATGATTCCGCTCATGCCTGGCAGGCACACGTCAGCTGTATAAATCAGCTGAGATGTGCGCTGATCTTTCCCGGCTGCCTCCGAGGAAGAGTAACACTATGACCGCTAGGACGTAATTTTACCGCCCGCGGTCGTTAGGGGTTAAACCACCCCTGCATTTGACATAAAAAAAACTTAAGCACAATACTGGCCAAAATATTAATAATATTAGAATCATATAACCTTCATGTAACATAAAGTTATGAGCATATCACTATATTAGTCAAGTTGTGCCTGAATAAATACATCCTAAATTACTTGAATTTACCGAATATACAGTTAGATGCATATACTGTGGACACTGACACAAATTTAGTTTTTTAACCTGTTACTGAAACATTTTCAAGTTATGGTTATATCATGGGCATGGATATAAAGTCCTGACTTTTAGCTTTCATTTGTGGGCTACCCACATTAACATTAGACAATGGGTTTAGGAGTTTCAGCTCCTTTACATGTGCCATCCTGGTTTTAAAGGGTCCAAAAGTAATTGGACAATTGACGCAAAGGCTGTTTCATGAGCAAATGTGGACAATTCCTTTGTTATTTCAATCTCAATTATGCTCATAAAAGGCCTGGAGTTGATTTGATGTGTGATGCTTGCATTTTGAAGTTTTTGCTGAGAAGTAAGCATGCGGTGAAAGGAGCTCTCCATGCAGGTGAAACAAGCCATCCTTCATCTGCGAAAACAGAAAAAAACATACAAAAAATTGCTACAATATTAGGAGAGGTTAAATCTACAGTTTGGTACATCCTCAGAAAGAAAGAAAGTGCTTGTGACCTCAGACGTAGAAACCCATGGAAGACAACAGTGGTGGATGATCACAGGATAATTACCATGGTGCAGAGAAACCCCTTCACAACATCCATCAAGTGAACAACACTCTCCAGGATGTAACCAAGATCAAACTTTACTAGAATGATGGAAAGAAAAAAAGTATGGTGAAGGCATGATACAGCTCATGATCCAAATCATACCACATCATCTGTAAAACACGGTGGAGGAAGTGTGATGGCCGGGCATGTATGGCTGCCAGTGGCACTGTGTCTCTAGTGTTTATTGATGATGTGACACAGGACAGAAGCAGACAGATGAGTTGTGAGGTTTTCAGAGACATATTGTTTTCGCAAATTCAGCCAAATGTAGCCAAACTGATTTCATAATATAGATGGACAGTGACCCAAAATATAAAGCCAAAGTAACACAGGAGTTGACTAAAGCAAAGAAGTGGAATATTCTTGAATGGCCAAGTCAGTCACCTAATCTCAACCCATTAGAGCCATATTTTGCTAAAGGCTAAACTTCAGATAGAAAGGCCCACAAACAAACAGCAACTGAAAACCGCTGCAGTAAAGTCCGACAGAGCATTAAAAAGGAGGAAACAGCATCTCGTGATGTCCATGAGGTCACGACTTAAGGCAGTCATTGCCAACACAGGGTTTTCTACCAAGTATTAGAAATTAACATTTTATTTCCAAATACTTAATTTGCCCAATTACTTTTGAGCCTCTGAAATGAAGGGATTGAGTTTAAAAAAGGATTTAGTTCCTCACATTTTCATGCAATTATTTTGTTCATCCCACGGAATTAAAGCTGAAAGTCTGAACTTTAACTTCATCTGAATTGTTTTGTGTTCAAAATCCATTGTGGTAAAGTACAGAACAAAAATGTGAAAAAAAAGTCACTGACCAAATATATATGGACCTAACTTTATACTGTATAGACGTACATAGCAACATCAGTACGTCAGTTCTTTAGAAAATCACATATTTGGAAGCAGATTGCATAATATGACAGTTGTTCAGACTTGTCTTCTGTTCTCTTTTTTTTTCCTTTCTCTATGAACATGAATTGGTAAAATGACATGTACATGATTTGTCTGACTGATAAAAGACAAGAAATGTGTTTTTTATCAGGTTTTAACCTGCACATTCCATTCCCCTGTGCCAGTTAGGGTGTAGCTTGTAAGGTTACCCACACATAGATTAATCCTACTTCACTAACAGAATTATTTCATACCTAAAAACATGATCTGGTGATGAAATGTGGATTTTACAAAATCCAGGTGGGAACAGAAATATGTTCTCTATAAGTACATTTATGAAAAATATTCTTGAATACACAAAGAAATGTTTGAGAAACCTTTAACCTCATATTGTCATGGAAAGTGTTGTTATTAGTGATGAGCAAGTGTGCTCGCCACTGCTCATTACTCGATTGAGAATTGCAGGAGCTCTAGTGCCATGCTTGAGTCCCAGCCCCAAATGTTTCGCAACTGCCAAACAGCCAATCAACATGCGAGGATCGCCTGCCATGTTGGCTATTGGCATTACAGTGATTGGCTGGCCACATGTCGTCACCAGGTCTTATATAGGACCTGGTGATGCGATGCTCAGCACACTCTCCTTTAAACTATTTTTGTGTGTGTTTTTTTTTATCTTTGAACTTACTGGGTTAGTAATGGGGTGCCTGATAGACGCCTCTCTATTACTAACCCCTGGG
The DNA here is from genome assembly GCF_048569485.1 of Anomaloglossus baeobatrachus. Classification (NCBI taxonomy): domain Eukaryota; kingdom Metazoa; phylum Chordata; class Amphibia; order Anura; family Aromobatidae; genus Anomaloglossus; species Anomaloglossus baeobatrachus. Next base: position 340,382,321 of record NC_134353.1, on the reverse strand, counting down.
TTAGATGCCAGATGACACTACACAGCTGACATCAACCACATAAACCACTACCTCAATTGCCATAGCACCAGGGCAATTGGGAAGAGCTGAGGAAAAGCGCCAGAATTGGTGCATCTAATGTGATGTGCCACTTATGGGCAGCTGCGGGCTGCTATTTTTAGAGTGGGAAGCACCAAATAACCATGGGCCTTCCCACCTGACAATACCAGCCCTTAGCTGTCTGCTTTAACTTGGCTGGTTATCAAAAATAGGAAGGGAATCGCACATTGTTTTTTTCATTAATTAATTTATTTATTTATTTAACCATAAAAACTGACCAATAAGCTTTCTCGGGGTGCAATTTTATTAATACATTTAGGGGTAGTGCAATTATATGTATGTCTATATGTCTGTATGTCTATCTATCTATATCTAATAACTACCTCTATTGACTACAATGAATGAAAATAATTATTTGATCACTTGCTGATTTTGTAAGTTTGCAAACTGAAAAAAAACATGAACAGTCTATAGTTTTAAGGGTAGGTTAATTTCAACAGTGAGTGATAAAATATCCAAAATAAAATCAAGAAAATCACATTGTATAAATTATATAAATTTATTTGCATTTTGCAGAGATAAATAAGTATTTGATCCATCTGGCAAACAAGACAATATTTGGTGGCAAAACCCTTGTTGGCAAGCACAGCAGTCAGACGTTTTTTTGTAGTTGATGATGAGTTTTGCACACATGTCAAGAGGAATTTTGGTCCACTCCTCTTTGCAGATCATCTCTAAATTATTAAGATTTTAAGGCTCTCACTTGGCAACTTGGAGCTTCATCTCCCTCCATAAGTTTTCTACGGAATTAAGGTCTGGAGACTGGCTAGGCCACTCCATGACCTTAATGTGCTTCTTTTTGAGCCCCGTCTTTGTTGCCTTGGCTGTATGTTTTGGGTCATTGTTGTGCTAGAAGACCAAGCCATGACCCATTTTAGGTCCTAGCAGAGACAAAGGGGTTGTCACTCAGAGTTTTTATGGTACATGCATCCATCCATCATCACATTGATGCTGTGAGGTAGTCCTGTACCCTTAGCAGAGAAACACCCCCAAAATCTAATGTTTCCACCTCCATGCTTGACTTGGGTTAGTGTTGTTTGGGTAATAGGCAGCATTTCTTTTCCTCCAAACACGGCAAGTTAAGGCCAAAGAGCTCAATTGTTGACTCATCTGACCACAGCACCTTCACCCAGTCACTCTCAGAATCATTCAGGTGTTCATTGGCAAACTTCAAACGGGCCTGCACATGTGCCTTCTTGAGCAGTGCGACTCTGCAGGCACTGCAGGATCTTAAGCCATTACGACGTAATGTGTTACCAATGGTTTTCTTAGTGACAGTGGTCCCAGCTGCCTTGAGATCATTAACAAGTTCCTCCCATGTAGTTTTAGGCTGATCTCTCACCTTCCTCATGATCCTGGATACCCCATAAGGTGAGATTTTGCATAGTTCCCCAGATTGATGTCGATTGACACTCATTTTGTATTTCTTCCATTTTCTTACTATTGCACCAACAGTTGTCTCCTTCTCACCCAGTGTCTCTTACCTATGGTTTTGTAACCCATTCCAGCCTTGTGCAGGTATATGATCTTGTCCCTTTCATCCTTAGAATGCTCTATGGCCTTGCCCATGTTGTAGAGGTTAGAGTCTGACTGATTAATTGAGTCTGTGGACAGGAGTCTTTTATACAGGTAACAATTTAAGACAGCTGTCCTTAATGCAGGTAATGAGTTGATTAGCAGCGTCTAAGTGGTCGGTAGGAGCCAGAACTGTTAATGGTTGATAGGGGATCAAATACTTAATTATCTCTGCAAAATTAAAATAAATTTTTGGATTATATTTTGGATATTCTTTCTCTCACTGTTAATATTACCCTACCCTTATAGAATGTTCATGTTTTTGTCACTGGGAAAACTTACAAAATCAGCAAAGGATCAAATAATTATTTCCGTCACTGTATCTTTGTAACATTCATTGGTGTCCAAAAATGCTAAAGAAAAATATGGTGAAAAACGCATGCAAAAAATCATTGAAAATGTGGTAAGATGCACTTTTTTATTTGTGCATTTTTCCTGCCAAGAGATTAACATGTGCACATACCCTATTATTATTATTATTAATATTTATTTATAGAGCACCATTAATTCCATGGTGCTGTGCATGAAAAGGGGGTTACATACAGAATACATATACAAGTTACAATAGACAGACTAGTACAGAAGGAAGAGGACCCTGCCCTTGTGCGCTTACATTCTATTGGATATTGGGGAGGAGACAGTTGGTGGGGTGTGGGTTGGGCGGCAGCTCCATGTGCTGGTGAGGCGGCAGCTCCTCGCAGTGGTGTGGCGGCAGCTCCGCGCGGTGGTGAGGTAGTTCCATGAGGAGTGAATGAGGGAGGAGGAGAGAAGGAGATCTTGGGGGGACTGGAGATTACGTTTTGCAGTGTAGCGAGAAATTAGTTCAGAGATATACGGAGGAGACAGATTATGGATGGCTTTATAGGTCAGTGTTAGTAGTTTGAATTGGATACGGTGGAAGGTTGGGAACGAATGGAGAGATTTGCAGAGAGGAAAAGCGGGGTGGTATTGAGAAGAGAGGTGGATCAGTCGAGAAACAGAATTAAGGATGGACTGGAGAGGGGTGAGCGTATTAACAAGGAGGCCACAGAGGAGGATGTTGCAGTAATCAAGGCGGGAGATTATGAAGGCATGCACTAGCATTTTTGTAGATTGAGAATTGAAAAGAGGACAGATTCTGGAAATATTTTTGAGTTGAAGACGGCAGGAGGTGGTGAGGGATTGGATGTGTAGTATGAAGGACAAGGCAGAGTCAAAGGTCACTCCGAGGCACCGAACTTTGGGTACTGGGGAGGGTGTGATGTTATTTATTGTAATAGATAGATCAGGTAGAGATTGTAGGTGAGTTGGAGGAAAGATGATTAGTTCAGTTTTGGCCACATTGAGCTTTAGGAAGCGAGAGCAGAGGAAGGAGGATATAGCTGATAAACACTCCAGGATTCTGGACAGTAGAGATGTGAAATCTGGGCCAGAGAGCTAGATCTGGGTGTCGTCAGCATATAGGTGGTACTGGAAGCCATGGGATAACGGGAAGCCATTATGAGTTGTCCCAGGCCAAATGTATGGATGGAAAAAAGTAAGGGTCCTAGGACAGAGCCTTGAGGGACACCAACAGAGAGAGGGCGGAATGAAGAGGTTGTATGGGAGTGGGAGACGCTACAAGTGCGGTTGGAAAGGTATGAAGAGATCCAAGAGAGGGCAAGATCTCTGACAACAAGGGAAGAGAGGATCTGTAATAGGAGGGAGTGGTCGACAGTGTCAAAGGCTGAGGAGAGGTCTAGAAGTAGGAGTATGGAGAAGTGACTGTTAGCTTTGGCAGTAAGTCATTTGTGAATTTAGTCAGGGCAGTTTCAGTAGAATGATGTGGACGAAAGCCGGACTGTAGGTTGTCAAAGAGAGCGTTAGGGGTACTTTACATGTTGCGAAATCGCTAACAATTGCTAGCAATGTCCAGCACGATAGCACCCGCCCCCGTCGCACATGCAATATGTGGTGATTGCTGCCGTAGCGAACATTATCGCTACGGCAGCTTCACACGCACATACCTGGTCGGCAACGTCGCTGTGACTGCCAAACAATCCCTCCTTCAAGGGGGAGGTGCGTTCGGCGTCACAGCGACTTCACCACAATGTCACTAATTGGCCGGCCAATAGAAGCGGAGGGGCGGAGATGAGCGGAACATAACAACCCGCCCACCTTCTCCCTTCCGCATTGCCGTTGGGATGCAGGAAAGGAGATGGTTGTCACTCCTGCGGGTTTACACACAGCAATGTGTGGTGCTGCAGGAACGACAAACAACATCGTACCTGCGGTCGAACCAACATTATCAAAATGAACGACGTTACACAGATCAGCGATATTGTACGCTTCTGTGCTCATTCATCGTCGCACCTAGGATTTACACGTTGCGATGTCGCTACCGGATGTGCGTCACTAACAACGTGACCCCGATGATATATCGGTAGCGATGTCGCAACATGTAAAGCCCCCTTAGATGAGAGGTGGGAGGAAAGTTCAGCGTGGACGTGCTGTTCGAGGAGTTTTGTGGCGAACGGGAGTAGTGATATGGGGCAATAGCTGGTAGTAGAGGGTGGATCGAGGGAAGGTTTCTTTAGGATGGATGTGACTGTTCCATGTTTAAAGGCAGAAGGGAAGGTACCAGTCATTAAAGATAGGTTGAAAAGATGGGTTAAGGCTGAATAAGGATAGTGGTGACGTTGGAGAGGAGGTGGGATGGGATGGGGTCAAGTGCGCAGGTGATGAGGTGCGCTTTCGAGAGAAGATGTGCAAGCTCTCCTTTGGTGATAGTGGGGAGTAAGTTTATGGGGTAGGGGCAGTGGTCTGTTATATGAAGGGGATGTGGTAGTTGAGCAGAAAAGACTTGCCTGGTTTAGCCGATCTTTTCTTTGAAATATGTGAAGTCTTCTGCGGAGATGAGGGAGGTTGGAGGGGGCAGTGGTGGACGAAGGAGGGAGGTAAAAGTATTGAATAGCTTTTTGGGGTTGTGTGTTAAAGAGGATATGAGGGTTCGGAAGTAATCCTGTTTAGCAGAGGTGAGAGCCAAACAAAATGTGTGAATTGCATTTTTGAATGTGGGGAAATCTTCCTGGGAGTGCGTTTTCTTCCACCGCTGCTTAGCAGCTCTAGACACTTGATGAAATTTTTTAATGAGGCTGTTGTGCCAGGGTTGTCTATTGATTCATCTCACTCTGCCGTGCACAAGGGGAGCGACTGAATCAGTAGCTGATGTGAGAGTGGTGCTGTAGAAAATGGTGGCAGTGTCTATGTCGTGGTGTGAAGATATGGAGGACAGTGGTAGAATAGAGTCAGAGAGAGTGTGCATGTTTAGGTGTGCAAGGTTTCTGCGGGGGTGTGTTAGGTGCTGGACAGGGGGGACAGGTGAGGAGGATAGGGCTGAAAAGGTCAGTAAATGGTGGTCACATAGGGGGAGAGGGGAGGTTGTGAGGTCAGATAGAGTGCAGAGACGGGTGAAGATAAGGTCTAGTGTGTGTCCATATTTATGGTTGGCAGAGGTGGACCACTGTGTTAGACCAAAAGACGAAGCGAGGGACAGGAGTTTGGAGGCTGCTGACTGGCGGGTGTCAGTGAGGAAGTTGAAATCACCCATGATATTAGTGGGAATGTCAGCAGAGATAAAGTGTAGAAGCCAGGCAGATAAATACCCTAATAGTTTGACAACATTGTTCCCAGCAGTGACCTGGGAGACAGAGATGCATCCAGACATGCATCTTCCCCATGCTGTTCCCATTCCACTTAAGTGCTGTTTGCATTTATTTCAGCCATTTTTATCATTTTCATGCCCCCCAGAAGACATCCTGGGAGAGTCTTCTGGAAATCAAGTATCCCATTGACTTCCATTATACTCATTACGCAAATGGAATCCATCAGAAAGTCTGACCTGCTCTATTTGCATATTGAGCACTCTAGCATTTTAATGCACACTTATCACTAGTCATTATGTATAAATACCCGGAATAGAAGAAAATGTAAAAAAAAAAATCTGTAGATATCTTTTGATCAAGGGAAGGCAAATTTCTTAAAAAAAAATTGTCCAACACAGTAGGTTAAAAATGATGCAAGTTTCCCATAACTGCAAAGAATGTTACTCCGATAAATGACTACAAGTGGTCCCAGATGGGGATTTTTATAGATGGTGCCAATGAACCTTGTTTTGTCGGAACTCAATTTTCAAATCTGAACCATGGCCGTCTGAAGAATCCTCATTTGCTTTGATGAGTCATTTAAACCGTGGTACTATGAGAAAAAATTCTTTAGTTTCAAGTTTGATGTCTTCTTTGTTTATTCTAAATTTACATTTTATTAAAAAAGGAAGAAAGAATAGGATAAACATTGGCTGGCTGTATGTAGTTATGAATTAACATTCCTCTGGAGAATTCTACTTCCACACAGAATAACCAAATAGTTAGGAAATTTTCCATCATATTTTAAATTCTGGAATCTATATTCTTTTTTTCTCATGCAATTAAGCACGCGTTTCCTGCTTTGTTATATCCTCTGGAGAATTTTGTCATGACTAACTGGAGTCAATTTTCAAATCACAAGCTGAGGAGATAAAATTAGACACAACGTCAGATAAACCCCCTCTCCCCACTGTTCATGAGCTAATTTACAATTGTGACCAAAAGTTTGGAAACTGACACACATTTTGGTTTTCACTGTTTCTGTTGTTCGGTTGCAATTTGCATTAACTCTAATTTGTTATTAAGGGTGATCAGGTGAATTGCAAATGTAAATCAACTATTTATCAGATCATCAAAAACTTCAAAGAGATGTAAGATGAAGGTTTGAGGGCACCCAATATTTCCAACAAGTACCAGGATCAACTCCTAAAAAGAATTCAGCTATAGGATTGGTTCAACAAAAGTGCAGAACTTGCTCAAAAATGGCAGCTGGCAGGTGTCACGCAGAGGCTTTAGGAGAATGACGTTGTAAGAAAGGTAGCAATGAAGCTACTTCTCACCAGGAAAAACATCAATGACAGACTGACATTCAGCAGGAAATACAGGGATTTGACTGTGGAGGACTGGGGTAAGGTTATTTTCTCTAATGAAGACTATTTGGACATCTGAAGAATAATTGTCTGGAGAAGAAAAGGTGAGCTCTACCATGAGCCCTGTGTAATGCTGACAATAAAGCATCTTGAGACCATTCATGTGTGGCGTTGCTTTTCACCCAAGGGAGTGGGTTCTCTCACAATTTTGCCTACGAACACTGACATGAATAAAAATAGTATCTAAATATCCACCAAGAGCAACGTCTACCAAAGATCCAGGAGCAATGTTTTTTCCAGCATGAAGTAGCACCATGTCACATTGAAACCTTGTGAGTGGAATTACATAGAGAGGTAAACAATGAAAACATACATTTTGGTGTGCTTTGTAGATCTCCAAACACCTCTCAAGAGTTGAAAGGTCAATGGTGCCAGCTACAGAGGCTGCTACGGTAGTGATTATGGGATATTTTATCCACTCAGATATTGACTGGGGTCATGGTTCTAATTCAACTGTAAAGTGGAGAAAATTCCTTAGCTTCTTGCAGAATAATTTTATGGGTCAGTTTGTGAGACAAAAGAGGTTAGATCTGGTCATTTCTAACAATACAGACCTTGTTGGAAATGCCACCTTGAAAAAAACCTTAATAGCAGTGATCACAATATCATCTAATTTTGCTCACACTAAAAAACATACTTGTTTGAGTAGGGCAAAAAAAACACTTATTTTAAAAAAGGCCAATTTACCCAAGTTGAAGGCTGTGCTTCAGGACATTGACTGGGAGCAGCAATTGTCTGATAGTCATACGAATGATAAATGGTCAGTCAGACTGCAAAATGTATTTCTATAAGTAACAAGTATAGATGACAAAAATGAAACCCCACCTGGCTTACACCTATGGTTAAAAAGATCATTAGTGACAAAAATGGGTATATATAATATGTAAATCAGAAAGGTCAGGTTTAGAATTTTAAGTTAAAAATAGTTTAATAATACACAATAAAATCTCAAAAAAGCATGAATCAAAGTAGCTATAATTGAAAATGAATGCCAGAAAGCCAACAAAAACAAAACAAATGACAAAAAATCCTTAAATATACAGTGGGGAAAATAATTATTTGATACACTGCCGATTTTGCAAGTTTTCCCACCTGCAAAGATTGAAGAGGTCTGTAATTTTTATCATAGGTACACTTCAACTGTGACAAACAGAATCCCCCCCAAAAATCCAGAAAATCAGATTGTATGATTTTTTTAATAATTAATTTGCATTTTATTGCAAAAAATAAGTATTTGACACAATAGGAAAAACAGAACTTAATATTTGGTACAGAAACCTTCGTTTGCAATTACAGAGGTCAAACATTTCCTGTAGTTCTTGACGAAGTTTGCACACACTGCAGCAGGGATTTTTCCCCACTTTTCCATAGAGATCTTCTTAAAGATATTTCAGGTTTCGGGGCTGTAACTGGGCAACATTGAGTTTAACCTCCATTCAAATATTTTCTATTGGCCTTAAGTCTGGAGACTGGCTTGGCCACAACAGGACATTGAAATGCTTCTTGTGGAGCCACTCCTTAATTGCCCTTGCTGTTTGTTTTGGATCATTGTCATGCTGTAAGACCCAGCCACAACCTATCTTCTATGGCCAAAATTTTGTGATACATGACCCCATCCATTTTCCCTTCAATACGGTTTAGTCATATTGTCCCCTTTGCAGAAAAGCACCGCCAAAGCATGAGTATGAGGTTTCAACCCCTATGTTTTATAGTTGGGAAGGTGTTCATTGGGTTGTACTCATCTTTCTTCTTCCACAAAACATGGTGAGTGGAGCTAATACCAAAAAGTTCTATTTTGGTCTTATTTGACCACATGACCTTCTCTCATCCCTCCTCTGGATCATCCAGTTGATCATTGGCGACATCAAATGGTCCTAGACATGTGTTGGCATAGTGTGTTGCCAACAGTAATCTTTGAGACAGTGGTCCCAGCTCTCTACAGGTCATTGACTTGTAGTTCTGGTCTGATTCCTGGCCTTTCTCAGAATCATCCTTAGCCCACAAGGCGAGAGCTTGCTTGGAGTCTCAGACTGAGTAAGATTTAAAATAATTTTGTGTTTCTTCCATTTTCTAATAATTGTGCCCACAGTTGATGCCTTCTCACCAAGCTGCTTGCCTATTGTCCTGTAGCCTATTCCAACCTTGTGCAGGTCTACATTTTTTTACGTGGTGTCCTTAGACAGTTGTTTAGTCTTGGCCATGGTGGAGAGGTTGGAGTGTGATTGATTGATTGATTGTGTATGGACAGATGTCTTTTATACAAGAAACAAGTCCAAACAGGGGCAATCAATGCAGGTAATGAGTCTGAAGTAGGAGGGTTTCGTAAAGAAAACACAACAGGTCTGTGATAGCCAAAATTCTTGCTGGTTGGTAGGTGATCAAAAACTTATTTATGCAATAAAATGAAAATTAGTTATTTAAAAATCATACAATGTGATTTTCTGTATTTTTGGGGGGATTGTGTCTGTCACAGTTGAAGTGTACTTAACAATAAAAATTACAGACCTCTTCATTCTTTATAGGTGAGAAAACGTGCAAAATCGGCAGTGTATCAAATACTTATTTCCCCCACTGTATATATTTGAAAAAATCAAGGTTTGCACAGATGGGTCCCCAAATAATGATAAGGGGAGTTGGTAACATGAGCATCAAGAGAAGACAGAATTACAAAATGGGTTCTTTAGCTCTGTATATACTAACGAAGGGTGAACGGCGGTTATAGTCAACCCCAGTGCTCTTAATATGTCATATTATCTTCTCACTTGGTTAAACCTACAATAGATATGGTCCAAGCAAAGCTAAAAAAAAAATACATTTGAACAAGGCCATGGGCCCAGATGGGCTCCATTCAATAATTCTTAAGGGACTCATCTTAGCTGAGCACCTATACATAATTTTTAGAGACTCTATATTGACTAGTAATGTGCCAAACAATTTGGTACCCATTGTCAAAAAGAGATACAGATCATTCCTGTGTATTTATAGATGAGGATGTTTACCATCTATTATGGGAAAAATGTTCAGGGGCTTGTAAAATAAAAGCTATATACAATAATATTTGGAAAAAAAAAGTGATACCCAGCATGGTTTCACGAAGGACAGAAGTTGTGAAACATTCCTGGTAACTTTTTATGAAGAGATGAGTAGAAACCTGGACAGAGGAGTAGCAGAAGATGTAGTGTTTTTGGACTTTGTAGTGGAGTTTGACAATGTCTCGCAGCAAAGAGTTGTGGGCTTACATTCTATAGGATTATGGGGAGGAGACAGTAGGTGGGGTGTAGATTGGGTGGTAGCTCTGCACGGTGGTCGGGCGGCAGCTACGCACGGTGGTCGGGCGGCAGCTCCGCACAGTGGTGGGGCAGTGAGTTCATTGTAGATTGTAGGCATTTCTGAACAGGTGGGTTTTCAGGGTCCGTTTGAAGTTTGCAAGACTAGGGGATAGTCTGACGTGTTGAGGCAGCGAGTTCCAGGAGACTGGGGATGCTCGGGAGAAGTCTTGGAGTCGGTTGCGTGAGGAGCAAATGAGAAGAGGAGAGAAGGAGGTCTTGGGAGGACCGGAGGTGACGTGTTGGAGTGTAGTGGGAGATTAGATCAGAGATGTAGGGGGGAGACAGATTATGCACAGCTTTGTAGGGCAGTGTTAGTATTGTTAGTTTGAATTGGATACGGTGGAAGACTCGGAGCCAGTGGAGGGACATGAGCGAATGACTGATACCCTGAATGTCTCTGGTTATATGTGGTGTACCTCAACATTCAGCACTGGGTTCACTATTATTCAAATTATTTATTAATGATATAAAAGACAGGATTAATATATGTTGTTTCTATTTTTAAAGATTACAGCAACCTGTATAGTATTATGCCATCTATGTGAGATGTTCAAAAGTTACAAGCTGACATGGACAAACTGATTGTTTGGGCATCCATGTGGCAGATGAGGGTCAATAATAATATGTGGGTATCATGTGTTCTAGGGGGAGTAAAACTAGAAGAGTCACTCGTAGAGAAGGAATTTGGTGTACTTGTAGATTACAGACTAACAACATGAAATTTTAATCTGTAGCTTAGAGTCAGAAAGGACTCACGGGACAGGGATGAAACGCTACCACTTTATCAACTGATAATGTGACCTAATTTTGAATATGCAGTTCAGTTTTCTGGGCACCAGTTAATAGAAAGTTACAAAGAAGAGCCATAAAACTGGTAATGGGCATGGATGATCTTGATTAGACAGAAAGGTTATAAAAAATGTATATGATATGATACGTGATTAACTTGTGTAGGTGTGGTATAATTACTCATACAAAACTATGGTCAAAACCTGTTTCATGTAAAACCTACAGAAAAGACAAGGGAGAATACCCTCCTAATGAAGAAAGGTTGAATCTCGCAAGGACACTGGCATGCTTTGCCATAAGAACTATTAATCTGTGAAATAGTCTACCTCAAGTGCCAGTCACTGTAGGAACCATTTTTGGTTTCAAAAAAGTTTTAGAAGCTTTTTTAGAAGAAAATAACAGAAATAATTATGTAAAGTTGTTTTCTAAATGTTTAGTCCAGTGGATGAACAATTTGGATTAGGAAGGAAAGATTAGTTCTTTTGGGGCAGACTGGTTGTGTATATACCCCTTCCCTTTACCCTTTCCTATTTTTTGGATGAGCTTGATGGACATGCAACTGTGTAATACAGCAAGTCTGTCCAGCTTTGTACAAATCATGGTTTTCCAGATCCCACGCACGGAATAAGTGTATGCATTTATTTATGTCTTCATAGACTAATGATTTTCTTTTCCCTCTTTAAGTTGCTAAACACAAACATTATTTAGACAGATACATGATTAAACTTCATGATTTATCGCACCCAGCTATAATCATGCCAAGGAAGTAAATTGCTTTGTAAATGAATTTCTAATAATGCTTTAAAGGGTGTGTTTTACATTGATATATTCTAACAAAGAAAGTATGCAAAAGTGAAATCAATATGTATTCTCTTGACATTGCCTGAAATATCTCTATGTGTTCAGAATTATGGTTTAAATGTATCAATTAGTAAAAAGTATATAAAACGAATATCTTAAGTAAACGGATTAGAAAACCTGGAGCCCAACAGAGAATATTATTCTTGGGTTCTACCGTATAGCTATACAGGAACAATAAAATATAGAGCAATATCCACAACAGGAAAAAAAAGGTCACAACTTCTAGACTATGATTAAGAGCTGCAATAGCATGAAACGCGTAAGTGAGCCTTAATAACAACCAAAATATTTTACATTTTTTAATATGCTTCATTAAAGGATATTCATTTTAAGAAGAAGAGAGATTTTTCTAATTTGTGCATATGCTGGACAATTTATTATTACCCTTTGCCTGGACTATGTCACAGAGCAAGGGATACATTTTTTTTAATAAAATGATCAAAGAGAAATATTGTAGGGGAATGTTTTTTAAAAAATATTTTTTACGCTTTTAGCACTGTTACACTTCAGTACATATTGGGTCAAGCAAACACAATTCCATTATTATCACTGAGGCTTCATGTTAACCAGTCCTTATTTGATACCTAAACTCAATATTATTTAAATACCCCATGCACCAAGGATAATAGGAAGAGCCTGGTTAATGTCAGAAGCATACTCATACTATCAGGATGCATATTGGTCCCTTTCCACCCTAAAAATAACAGTTGATGGCCATCCCACAGGCCATCCCACAGTCCAACACACTAGATGATCTACATCTGACACAAGTAAAATATATCTTTGTACCGTGTTAGCCAGTAGAGATAAAAAAATTGTTTAAAAGAACAGAGAGTTCTCAGTGGTTGATACCTTTTAATGGCTAACTGAAAAGATGGTAATAATTGCAAGCTTTCGAGACTACTCAGGTCTCTTCATCAGGCATGGTATAACACAAAATCTGAAGAGTCAAGTCCTGTTGTGTATAAATACGTGACTCTTCAGATTTTGTGTTATACCATGCCTGATGAAGAGACCTGAGTAGTCTCGAAAGCTTGCAATTATTACCATCTTTTCAGTTAGCCATTAAAAGGTATCAACCACTGAGAACTCTCTGTTCTTTTAAACAATTTTTTTTTCTACATCTGACAGTAACTTTTGTCTTCCAGATACCCCTAATGCATATGGTACAGCGGTAATAATGAGAGCGAAGGTCTGGTAATAAAAAATAACCCGACATCAAACCATCAAACCTCAGCGATACTAATGGGAAAGTGTCTCTCAAATTTAAATTTAAAAATATTTTATTCAAAAAGGTAAAAAAAATTTCCTAACACCAACCCTCCTTTTACCATTTTATTAAAGAAAGGTAAACTAAGCAGATCGATGCATATACCACAAAACACTATGTCGATCTTGTAGATAAATAATCCGAAAGGGACATAAAAAAGAAAAAACACTAGTAGTAAGTAGATAAAGTCAGTAATTTTTATTAATTATTAAAAATATTTACTAAATATTAATAAATGATGAAGAGGTCAGCTAAATAATGAGTTTAGGATAGTTATAACACAAAGTGATAGACGACTCTGAAATAAGGGACATTAAAATCCCCACAAAAAAGACAAATACACATGGTAATGACTGAGGTGTATAAGGGTCAGACTATGTATATACAAATTAGTGTATTAAAAATACAGTGTGCAACACAATAAACCCAGCTAGATAGCTGACATTATAATAAGGCAAATAATACCTATTTAGGCAAATATACCAAACAGCAAATAGCTCAATTAATATAAGCTGTGGGTCTGCATGAATGTCTAGAAAAGCATGATAATGTGGCACCCCTGAGGCTTCAGACGCCACAGGGCACAGCACCTGATTTTAGGTGCTGTGCTCATCCTGAATTCCTGGGTGATCAGTGTCGGTTCTACACAACATCACATCTCAACACACACCAGCTGTCTGGACACACCCCGGGTCAGGGTTTAAGGCAGGTACTCCATTAATGCTGGGAAGCAGCAACCAGTATACTTGGTTAAGGAGCCTTAAGTCTCATTCACTGTCCTGTAGGGGTGGGGCCTGGCAGAGTGTGGGAGGAGTCAGTGGGTAAAGTGGGCGGAGCTTGTTTAAAAAAGTGGATAGTTGACAGTTGACACAAGTCGAGTCCAGGGAGAGAGGCCAGGCAGTCGGTCTGAGAAGGAGGGGGACAGCTGACAATCCCCATTCAGTTTCAGTCAGAGCTCACTAGTGACTTTGGTGAAAAGATGAGTGCGGTCGCTGGGGAGTGAAATGTGATTACTCCCAGGACCAAGCACCATCAGGGTGTAGAGCCCTAGATTAGGGGACGCTTCAGGCTCGCCTAATAAATCTACAGGGAGAGAAGATTGTACGTTTCTCGGCCCACCATAGTGTCCGAAGCACAGCAGCAGACTCAGAGCCTGGGAATTAGTACAGAGGTACAGCCCATTGAAAGGTTTGCGCTGCATGCGAATGGATCGGGACTTTTTATACAAAAAGCCAAGCAGGGGCCTTCGAAAGCTACAGGCTACGGGGACCCACTAGCAACAGAGAGGTGCATGAGAGCAGAATTCACCGGGTCACATCTGGCACTGGGATCTGAGGAGTTCTGGATTGCCTGGAGCCCATCATGGTGGAAACCGGCACCCTGCAGGCATAATGAACAGTGAGTAAAATAATTTTAACTGCAAGCCCTGTGTCATCTGCTTTGTCCTGCACCTCATCAACATCCACCATAGACTTTCCCAACGGTTGCCCCAGGGTACTCGCTCCACCTGTGGGGAGCAAGAAACACCTCAGCTGCCATAACACCAGCCCCGGAGGTCCCATCCAGTAGCAGCGGCTCCATAGCCGTAAAATACCACAGGTGGCGACACAAATCTTACTAAATTACAACTCCCATCATCATATATCCCATCTGCCATTTTAATTGACTACGCCAGGGTCACGGAGTCGGGCCCTGCCACCGCTGACTACTACGGACTAGTCTGGCCCGACACCGAGTCACCTAAGGCCCTGGGGCAGGCGAGTCAATAACACTACTGTATATAATTGAGAAACTATTATGCATATAACCATTTAATATGAACCAGTAGATGGACTAGTCATAGGGATACACATATGAATTGCATTGATAGTGGTCATATTGTGGTCATATTGCACATCAGGTAGTTTAAACACTCTTGAAAAAATAGATGAATTCCCAGAAGGGTGTAATTTCCAAAATGTGGTCACTTGAAGAGGTTTCTACTGTCTCTTAGGGGTTCTGCAAATGGAGTCCACATACTATTCTAGAGATATCTGTGCTTCAAAAATCAAATGGCGCTCCTTCCTTCTAGCTCGGAGGTGTGGCCAAACAGTAATGTAAAGTCACATGTGCAATATTGCCACATTCAGGAGAAATTGTGTAAAATTTATGGGACCTTTTTAACCTATTCCCCTTGTGAAAATTGGAAATCTGGGGTTAAAAGAATATTTTAATGGTAAAAATATAATTATTTTTTCTTCACTGCCCAATAGTATAACATTTTGTGACACACCTGTGGTGTCAATATGCTCACTGTACCCCTCGATGAATTCATTGAGAGGTACAGTTTGTAAAATGGTACATCAGGGGCTCAGCCAATGTGACATGGCACATCTAAACCATACTAACTAAATCTGAACTTAAATATGGTACTCCTTCCCTTCTTCACTTTGCACTGTGCCTCAAAAGTAGTTTTCGACAAAATAGGGGCTACTGATGTACTCAGGAGAAACTTCCCAACAAATTATACTGTCCATTATCTCCTGTTACTCTTGAGAAAATGAAAGATTTGGGGGTAAGGCAACATTTTTGTGGTAAAAATATATTTTTCCATTTTCACGACTCAACATTATAAAATTCTGTGTAGCATTTGGGAGTTCAAGGTGCTCATCAAAAATTTACATAAATTCCTTGAGGGGTCTAGTTTAAAAAATGGGATCACTTGCATACCAGGCAATTTTGCACTCTAACATTCTAATGACACTACTTTACTTCCGAGCCCTGCCGTGCGCCCAAACACTAGCTTTGCACCACACATGCGTATCGTTGTACTCAGGAGAAATTGCACAAGAAATTGTATGGAGCATTTCCACTTGACACCCTTGTGAAAATGCAAACTTGGGGCAAAAGTAACATTTTTGTGGGAAAAAGTAAAATTGTAATTTTTTCCTTCTACATTGCTTTAGTTCCTGTAAAGCATCTGAAGGGTTTAAAAGTTCTTGAATGTGGTTTTGAGCAGTTTGAAGAGTGCAGTTTTTAGAATAGTGTCACCTTTGGGTATTTTCTGTCACCTAGGCCTCTCAAAGTCACTTCAAATGTGATGTGGTCCCTAAAACAATCGTTTGAAAATGTTGTTGGAAAAAATGAGAAAATGCTGATAAACTTTGAACCCTTCTAACTTCCTAACAAAAAATTCTGTTTCAAAAATTGCGCTGATGTAAAGTAGAGATGTGGGAAATGTTATTTATTAACTATTTAGTGTGATATAATTCTTTAGTTTAAAGGCATAAAACTTCAAAGTTTGAAAATTGCTAAATGTTTTTTTACACACCCACCAAGTTTAATGGGTTAGTGTAACATATTGACTTGCATTGGTCTTTGTGCTGTCTATGTGTGATCCATTTGGTATATGGCTAGCGTATGGACTGTAAATGTTCTTGTCTGAATGAGTCCTAACAAGTATGAAAGCAATTCTTGATGCCCATAGACTGGAGCATAGTTTTGGTCCATATGCTGAATATGTGCCAAATGTACTTCATATGGACCAATGCAAGTCAATGCAGAATTTCAGATGGACAATTGGTGTGCCTCTAAAAACACTTACATCATCCATGTTTTTAGGAATCAGACTCACATATTAACCCCTTCATCCCAAGCCTGTTTTCACCTTCCTAACCAGTCTAAATTTTACAATTCTGACCAATGTCAATTTATGGGGTAATAACTCTAGAAATATCCCTTTAATTCTGCAATTGTTTTTTCATGACATATTATGTTTTATGTTAGTTGCATGAGAAAAGAATCACAGCATGCTGAGTTTGGCAGCGAGTCTCACATCACATGCACCCATACAAGTCTATGGGTGCATGTGAAACATCACACTGCACTTGGATGTCATTAAAGTGCAATACAATATATGCACAGACAGGCAACAAAGAAAAGGTAGAGAGTACTCTCATTGTCAGTTGTGATCCGATCGCAAGATCGCAGCAGAGCCTGAGCCCAGGGTGATTGGAATATTGCATCCGATGCTCTTACATTAGATAAAATACGCAAGTGGAACCGAGGCCTAAAAGTTACTTCTGGGACACACAGAGTAATGAGTCCCAGAGAGTCTGGGGAGCGGTGATGTCACTGAGAAGAGAACGACGCTGGACAACGGAGAAAGCAGTGGTAGGTGAGTATATTATCACACCCACACTACATCACATGCACATACACACATTTAATAAATACAAAATTTAATGGGAGGCTTCTTTAACAATGGTAAGATTGTTAAGTTAAAACATCAGATTTACCTCTTACTCTCCATACTGTCCCCAAACACTCCCACTTCTCCGTACAGTTCCCCCACTTCTCTATACTATCCCACTATGCTTCCACTTATCCATACTGCCCACCCCACCGTACACTCCCACTTACCCATACTGTCCCCCCTAGGATCCCACTTATTCATACTATCCCCCATATCCTCCCACTTATCCATACTGTCCTCTGTACACTTCCACATTTCCATGCTGTCCCCCCTAAGCTCCCACTTATGCATACTTTCCTCCCTATGCTTCCACTTATCCGTAATGTCCCCATATGCTCCCACTTATCCATATTGTCCCCTGTAGACTCCTACTTATCTATACTGCACCCCTATGATCCCACTTATCCATACTATCCCCCCTATGCTCCCACTTATCCATACTGTCCCTCTATGATCCGACTTACCCATACTGCCCCCAACGTACTTTCTCATTTATCCATACTGTACCCCAATGGAAGTTCCCACTTATCCATACTGTCGCCGTATGCTCCCACTTACCCATACTGTCCCCCTATGCTCCTACTTATCCATACTGTCCCCCTATGCTGCCACATATCTATACCATCCCTCTTCTGCTCCCACTTATCCATACCATCCACCTTCTGCTCCCACTTATCTATACTGTTCCCCCTATGCTCCCTCTTATCCATACTTTCTCCCATGGTCCCACTTAACCATGCTGTCTTCATGGTCCCACTTATGCATACTGTCCCCCCACATGTTCTTACCTTTCTACACTGTTCACATGCACATAGACTGTCCCTATAAAACTTAAATACTTTATTAAATCACATAAAACCACACCATGATTACTAAAAGTGCACAGGATAGATTGCTAGCCCTCAATAGCTGCACCTATCTGTGCACTGCCTAACAGCGGGGGTTGGCACCCTAAAAATGCGATATGGCGCCCCCACTCCGCGACGACTTTCCCTGCTGCCTCTGAAGTCCCTGCCGGAAAAAAAGTGCAGTGCCTAAGATAAGTGCAAGAAACAAATTGGTGTGGCAGGTGGACAGTAGGGAGGAAAATTCAAAAACTTATCTCATTCATGTGAATAAATTGGTAATTTCAAGCCTCAACGCGTTTCTCCCAAAAGTGGGTTCTTCAGGAGGCCAATAGTAAACTACAATGGTGGTTCAGGAAAACCCTCTGTAGCCTAATGGCTGATTCAAAGAGGGGATCCTACAGAAATAACAAGATACATATAATACATATCAGATATGGTCTAATTGACCAGCAATGGAATCAGAGCCAAACAAGCATAAAAAGTTGTAGAAGCACATACCTGTTGATAAATAGCACACTTCAGACCTAAATAGTGCTGGTGTCCAAGGGAAAGCACCCACATGTTCTTACCTTTCTACACTGTTCCCCCTTCTTCATACTGTTCCTTCACTTTTATATACTGTGCCCCCAATTTTCCATTTGGTCCACCCACCCCACGCTGCTCTTTCTCACAATGTCCTATAATGTGCACTCACAGAGTCTCTGGTTCCAGTCTCCCACTGCGCTCTTGCCACCTCTGAGGCATAGCATGATGCAGTAAACAGTGATGGCCGTTAAGCGTCACTGCTATGCACCAAGCACTAACATCAGCTCCAGGCACATAGCAGTGACGATCAATTGCCGCCAGCCTCTCAGAGGCCTCCCGCTGACGGGCACAGCCTTTGCTTGCCATAAACATCACTGCTATGTGCTGCATTTTGACGCCAGCACACGGCACATAGCAGTGAAGTTTTATGGCCCAAAGGCTGGTGGCCATTGTAATTAAACTAATATGCACACGACTTCTGATAGGCTCCTTCTAACGAACGTGGTTAGCGGCTGTGGGCCCCCTCTATATCTAGTACAGGGGCTCACTGAGGATCCCCGCTGTCCCGCAAGGCCAGTCCAAACCTGCATCTGTGTGCTGTATTGTTTTTTCATGGACCTATAGTTCTTGTACTGGCTCTTTTCAACCTTGCTGCCGGAAAGAGAACAGGTATGGCTCTGTGTGCTTTTGCACTTACATGAAACATGTAAAAATAGTGAGGAGCTATCCATGAAAAAAAATGGATACATGCTGGAAACAGGGACATGTGAAGGACAAGTGTTATCTCTATTACCAGGTTCACTCATGTTCTTGTAAAGTGCTAGAGACACATATAGATACAAGTGTGTCGCCAGGGGTTAAGGAGATACCCAGAACCGGGCCAAGGGGTCGCTTCTGGAAAGGGGATCACGGTGTCGTGACCCGGTCTGTGCTCCCTGGTTCCACAATAAAAGGGGGGGGTTATGTTCGTGACGCCACCCGTGGAATGTGATCAGAGATGACCACCGCTGCTGCAGAACCTCCGGGGTGATGGAAGGCAGCTTGAGATGGGACGGCTCCCCACGGGTAGAGCCTTTTCCCCGGGGCAGTATGTTAGTCTATGGGGGGAGTGCAGGACACGAGCACAATAAACAGGCAGACTCACGGTTTTGCAGTTTCTTTGTCTTTTACTGATGATGTTATTCAGCAGAGTACTGTCCACGGAGTCTGTGAGGGGTTCAGGGTTTCTCCCACCCAGCCGGGCCGTTTTGGCTTCCTTGCCTGCACTGTGTGTCTGTGGCCCTGCTGATGTGTGAACTATGCAGCCGGCTCTGCTTCTGCTCTGCTCCTAGGTACCGACCTGACAGGCAACTCGAGTCCTTCCTAGTATGTTCCTGAACTCTGCGTTTGTTGCTTGTGTCTGTGGTACAGATAGAGAATGTGGAATCCTCACTTCTCTGGTGTTCACTGTGCAGTATGTAACCTGCAGTCTCGGATCCAGCATCCGTTTTGTGTGCTCCACTGGGATGATCTCAGCAATGCTCTGTCTCCCAGGAATGTTCCTCTGTGTACGCTTTCTCCTTTCCTCAGACCCTCAGCTAGGCCTGGAATTGGTCAGTGGATCCTGAGGTGAGCTACAGCCAGCTTCCAACCTGCAGATCCTGTCTCCTCAGTGCTCTGCACTGAACTTCCAAACTGAAACTACTTCTGACCATTTCCTCCCCCCCCACCAGAATATACAGGGAAGCAGCTTGGTCTCCCCCTTCTGGCCAGGAGGTCTTGGTGTTGTGTGTGGGGAGTTAACCCTTTGTGTTGTTACTGTGGCAACCCTGGGGTGCCACATTCCCCCTTAGTGAAGAACAGTACTCCGGGACTGTGAAACAAACAAACAAGTTATCAACAATAAGTGTATATATAAATACAGAGTCTCAAAAGGAAAAATACAAAAACCTTAAAGCTCAAAAAGAGTCCAAAATGTTCAAAAATATGTAAGTGTTCATACAGTATAGTCTCTGTAGGTACTGGGCTTTTGGTCTTAACGTTGCAATTATATAAACATTTAAACAACCAAACGCTTCTTAAAGGTGTCTCTACTCTGGTCATAAGTGCAGTAGGCCTCACGGCCCTCGGGCCAGCAACATGTGATCAAGTTGTAACTCTCCGTGCTGCCACCTTACACCACTCTTCTCTCACCTTTTCTGTACACTAAACTGTTACGGTTTTTCATATAAACATTATAACATATGTACATTTTATATGCAATTTCGCATTAGTCTTTATATCTTGCTGGTATCTGACCCTGAGTACTACGCTGTGACCTGCGTACTGCTGGTGTACTGGGTGTACTTAGCATAATGGTGTGAGTGGAAGTGTACCTATTTGGTGTTTCTGGTACTTGTGAGGATGGGGGGCTGACTGTAGGACTGGCAAGCTCACTGGGACCAGGAATCTGTTCTTCCTCTACGGTTTCAACTTCCAGTTCTTCTTGTCTTGAGACTTCTTGTGGTATGGGTTTTGATTGTGGTTCCACCACTTGAGGGAAGGCGATCATTGGGACTACTACTGCTCCATAGTAATTTGGCCATGTTTTTGGGAAATCTCCTAAGACTGTATGGAATACATCTTCTTCCTTCTTGACAGGTTGTACCTGTATGGGTAAGGTGACTTCTGGTGTCTTCAGGGTTTCAGGACACGGTTTGAGTTGATCTCTTGACACGACAGCTGATGTCCTTCCTTCATCCTTACTGATGAGACACACTTTGGGATTATCCATACTGGATGGTAAGACTGTATATGGGGTGGTTTCCCACTGATTATCCAATTTGTTTGTGCGCCGTTTCCTCTTGAGAACTTGGTCACCAGGTTTCAATGGGGTTGCTAGAGCATGCTGGTTGAAGTTTCTCTCCTGTCTTCCCCTAGCTTGTTGGAGACTTTTCTCTACGCACTCTTGTACTTGGCGATACTGCTGCTGACGTAGGGTATCCCAATTGGATTCTTGAACTTCTGCATCTGGCTTCAGAATTCCCATATCTAAATCAATTGGCAGTTTACCGGGCCTTGCACGCATAAGGTAAGCGGGGGTGCAGTTTGTAGAACTCACTGGGACATGATTGTACAAGTCCACCAAGTCTGGCAATTTCTCTGGCCATTGATTTCTTTCTGACTCTGGTAAGGTCTTCAACAGGTCAATCACAATATGGTTCATCTTCTCACATAAGCCATTTGTTTGGGGATGGTATGCTGTTGTGCGGATCTTTTTACAGCCATACATGTTGCAGAATTCTTGGAAGATCTGTGATTCGAAAGCTGGACCTTGATCTGCAAGGACTTGTTCTGGGTAACCATGGGGTCTGCAAAAGTACGTCTGGAATGCTTTAGCTGCTGTTCTAGCTGTAAGGTCTTTCACGGGTACCACCACTAAGAAGCGTGAGTAATGGTCCACGATGGTTAAGGCATAGACATAGCCGGACCGGCTGGGCGACAACTTGACGTGGTCTACTGCGACTAGCTCGAGTGGTTGCTTGGTTACTATGGACTGGAGTGGAGCTCTCTGATTCTGTTGATCCTTTCTTCTGAGGTTGCACGGTCCGCATTTTCTACACCAATCTTCAATTGATTTTCTCATGCCAACCCAGTAGAATCTTTCTCTTAAGAGCACTTCCAACTTTTTCCAACCAAAATGACCAGCACCGTCGTGGTAAGCTTCCAGAACCATCTTGACGTCTCTCTTGGGCACGATGATCTGCCAGACCAACTCATGTGTTTTTGGATTGGTGTGCCTTCTACAGAGCTTCCCTTGGTACAGGAAAAATTTACCTCTCTCTTTCCAGAGATGTTGTGTCTCAGCTGGGGCATTCTGATTAGGGTATGCACCTTGTTGTGTAAGCAGTTCTTTCACTAGCTTCACAGCTGGATCGCTGTCTTGTGTGTCAGCCCATCCGTGGTGTGCTAATGGGTTGAGAGTTGCCTGCTGTTGTTTTTGGTAGACACTCGGTTGATACTGCCCAATCTTAGGACGGTGAAAGGCCGGCAGCTCAATTTCTTCCAGTCCCTCCGGTTCCTCTTCCACGTTCCCCGAGTGTGGCATCCGGGATAAGGCATCTGCATTCCCATTCTTGTGGCCTGCCCTGTACTTGATGACAAAGTTGTAGTTTGACAGTCGGGCTATCCATCGCTGTTCCAGCGCACCTAGTTTTGCAGAGTCCAGGTGGGTCAACGGATTGTTGTCAGTAAAGATGGTAAATTCTGCAGCTGCCAGGTAGTGTTTGAAACGCTCTGTTACAGCCCAAACTACTGCCAGTAGTTCTAACTTGAAGGAGCTGTAATTCTCTGGGTTTCTTTCTGTAGGCCGGAGCTTCCTGCTTGCAAAGGCAATAACTTTCTCCTTGCCTTCCTGCTTTTGAGACAATACCGCTCCCAGTCCTACGTTGCTGGCATCTGTGTACAAAATGAAGGGTTGATGGTAATCTGGATATGCCAGGATCTCTTCTCCTGTCAGTGCCCACTTCAACTTCTTAAAGGACTCTTCTCTCTCATCACTCCACTGGAAAGGAGGATTTCGGACTGCAGACTTCTTTGACTGTCCTACCAGGATGTCTTGTAGGGGAGCTGCTAGCTTCGTGAACCCTTTTATAAATCTTCTATAGTAGCCCACCAGTCCCAGGAATTGCCTCACCTCTTTCACGCTGGTGGGTCTCGGCCAATCTCTGATCACGGTAACTTTTTCAGGATCTGGTGCTACCCCTTCTGAGCTCACGACATGTCCCAGGTACTGTACCCTTGGCTTTAGAAGGTGACACTTGGATGGCTTGATTTTCATGCCGTATCCGGATAAGGCTTCAAACACTTCTGCCAGGTCTTGTAGATGCTGTTCATAGGTCTTGGAGTAGACTATGACATCATCCAGGTACAGGAGGACAGTTTCAAAGTTCTTATGTCCTAGGCAGCACTCCATCAGTCGCTGGAAGGTTCCAGGTGCGTTGCAGAGTCCAAACGGCATACAATTGAACTCACAGAGGCCCATCGGCGTGGTGAATGCTGTCTTCTCCTTATCAGCCTCTGCCACAGGAACCTGCCAATACCCACTAGTCAGATCTAGGGTGGAAAAGTAAGTAGCGGATTTTAATGCAGCCAATGACTCTTCTATCCTAGGTAATGGGTATGCATCCTTGTGTGTAATGCGGTTGATCCGTCTGTAGTCTACACACATCCTCATGGTCCCATCTTTTTTCTTAACTAGCACTAGTGGGGCTGCCCAGGGGCTACAACTGTCTCTTATTACCCCTGCTTCTTTCATTCCTTTGAGCATGTCTTTGGCGCATTGGTAGTGAGCCGGTGGTACTGGTCTATACCTCTCCTTTATGGGTGGATGGTTACCTGTGGGTATAGTGTGCTCTACCCCTTTGATCTGCCCAAAGTCTAATGGGTGTTTGCTGAATATTTGTTCATATTCTTTCACTACCCTGTATACTCCATGCTTTTGATGGGAGGGTGTAGAATCGGTGCCTACATGTAGCTTTTGGCACCAATCCTCCAGCTTTCCCTCTGAGCCATTGTCCTCCGCCTGATTTGACGGCTTCAAGGGCTCAACGGTGGTGATGGCGTTGTTATCAACCGTATATAGCTTAGCCATGGTAGCATACTTTGGTAGGGTGACCTCATCTTCCCCACAATTTAGAAGGCGTATTGGCACTCTTCCCCGATGTACCTCAACTATTCCTCTGGCCGTCAGTACAGTGGGCCTACTGTCTGAGTACACGGGTTCTACCAGGGCCTGATAGTCTCGCCCTCTGATGCCTATTGCGGCTCTACACCAGACCAGCATTTCAGTTTTGGGAGGAATTACAATAGGTATTGGGTCACTTACCCTTGCACTGCCAATTTCACCTCCTGACATTTCTACCTGCTGCTTCAGCATCAAGGCTTTAATTTCCTTCTGCAGGACTCTCTGTTGCCCAGGTTTGGCAGTCTCGGCGATCTGCTGCAAGACAGTAATTACCTCTGCAAAACAATTTTCAATTACATTCATTCCTAGCAGCAAAGTTGGTTCACGTTCTCGTCGGTCAACATCAACAATGATAATACCCTGATTCTGCAATTCTACTCTCCCAATCTTAATGGTCATTTCTCTGAAACCAACCTGTGGTACTAATTCACCATTGCTAGCCCATATATTCAATGCAACATTAGATGGACCACTGCTAACGTCTGAATCAGCCCAGTACCTCTTATAAAGGACATGCGGAATTGATGATATTTGGGAACCAGTGTCCAGCAAGGCGTTGAGCGGAATGCCATCCAGCACGATGGGGATGACTGGACGTCCCCCCACATACTTGTCGTGCCAGGGTGAAGGGCCTTGAGAGTTCATTCCTGAGGAGCGGCCCGCCTCCCCAGGGGATCCCCATTTAAAGCACATTCACGGGCAAAGTGACCTGGCTCATTGCAACGGCGGCAAATGGGCTGTCCATCCGGCTGGTAGCGGTCGCTGGGTCGTCCTCTCGTCGCTTGGTATCTCCTAGGCCTCATCCATGGGACATCCTCCTTGCTGGTCGCCAGCTCAATCTTGGGTGCAGACTTGGATCCACGCAGCTCCTGGACGATTCTAGCCATGGAAGCAACAGTGTCTGTAAGGGCTTCAAGCTTTTGATGGAGAGCCTCATTAGTGATCGGCTCCAGGTGGTTAGCAGCAGCCGCTGACATGGCCGATGTCACCGGCACTACTGGCTGCTGGGGTGCCACTGTAAGGTGTTGAACAGAGTCTATATCCTGCGGCTCCTCCACCTGCTGGAGGCGGATGGCTCTATCCTTTAGCTGGGCAAATGTTAGTCCTGGATCCTGGATCACCATCATGCTCAGTTGTCCCCGGTGGGAAGGGGATGAGAGTCCATCCAGGAATTGGTCTATCAGCAGCTTATCTGCTCCAGGGGCTAAGGCAGGTTCTGCTAATTTAAGTGCTCTGAGCGCCTCCTGCAAGTTTAAGGCAAAGTCTCTTGCGCTCTCTCTAGGTTTTTGCTTGCATCCAAATAACCTCATTTTAGCCCGGCTGCCAGCAGTGGATTCAAAAGCTGCTTTTAGTCCAGCTATTATATGCTCTACAGTGTCCTTTGCATCGTCCGGCCAGGATGTAGCCTCCCGCTGGGCATTGCCAGTTAACTGTCCCATAAGCATACCAACACGCTGGGCTTCTGTCAGGGGGTACATGCTGTAGTAGATTTTTAGCTTTCCGATAAAGTCATTAAGTGTGTTGGGCTCACCTGAGTACTGCGGCAGCCACACTGCACCCGGGGTGTACGGCATCAGGAACGGCATGATAGGTGCCGCTGCACCGCCGGGTACAACAGCGTCTCCCTGCTGCGACATCTTTGCGCCCCCTTAGTTAATTTCACCAGTCTTCTTGACAGCAAGCCTGGGACACTTTTCTGCGTTTCCGTTCGGGTCGCAGCACCTCCTCTGCAAGCGGTAGGCGGAGTCTTAGTTTAGGCGCGATGTTTTCCCGCGCATAGCAGGTAATGGCGTGATTAAAGATGGCGCCTGGAAAATTTTACCAATGATGTTTTTGGATTTTTCCAGGTGTCTTTGCAAAGTTTAAAGTCCGTTCTTTGTTGCAACAATTCACAGTGCAAGTCTTTTATGCGATGCAATAAGTCTTTACAGGCACACGTCACCCGGGTTGCAGCCGGGTCCAGTCCGCATCCTGTTCGTGACGCCAAAGTTGTGTCGCCAGGGGTTAAGGAGATACCCAGAACCGGGCCAAGGGGTCGCTTCTGGAAAGGGGATCACGGTGTCGTGACCCGGTCTGTGCTCCCTGGTTCCACAATAAAAGGGGGGGGTTATGTTCGTGACGCCACCCGTGGAATGTGATCAGAGATGACCACCGCTGCTGCAGAACCTCCGGGGTGATGGAAGGCAGCTTGAGATGGGA
Organism: Anomaloglossus baeobatrachus; assembly: GCF_048569485.1. Taxonomy (NCBI): domain Eukaryota; kingdom Metazoa; phylum Chordata; class Amphibia; order Anura; family Aromobatidae; genus Anomaloglossus; species Anomaloglossus baeobatrachus. The sequence continues at coordinate 340,355,856 of NC_134353.1, read as the reverse complement.
CGGCTCCCCACGGGTAGAGCCTTTTCCCCGGGGCAGTATGTTAGTCTATGGGGGGAGTGCAGGACACGAGCACAATAAACAGGCAGACTCACGGTTTTGCAGTTTCTTTGTCTTTTACTGATGATGTTATTCAGCAGAGTACTGTCCACGGAGTCTGTGAGGGGTTCAGGGTTTCTCCCACCCAGCCGGGCCGTTTTGGCTTCCTTGCCTGCACTGTGTGTCTGTGGCCCTGCTGATGTGTGAACTATGCAGCCGGCTCTGCTTCTGCTCTGCTCCTAGGTACCGACCTGACAGGCAACTCGAGTCCTTCCTAGTATGTTCCTGAACTCTGCGTTTGTTGCTTGTGTCTGTGGTACAGATAGAGAATGTGGAATCCTCACTTCTCTGGTGTTCACTGTGCAGTATGTAACCTGCAGTCTCGGATCCAGCATCCGTTTTGTGTGCTCCACTGGGATGATCTCAGCAATGCTCTGTCTCCCAGGAATGTTCCTCTGTGTACGCTTTCTCCTTTCCTCAGACCCTCAGCTAGGCCTGGAATTGGTCAGTGGATCCTGAGGTGAGCTACAGCCAGCTTCCAACCTGCAGATCCTGTCTCCTCAGTGCTCTGCACTGAACTTCCAAACTGAAACTACTTCTGACCATTTCCCCCCCCCCCACCAGAATATACAGGGAAGCAGCTTGGTCTCCCCCTTCTGGCCAGGAGGTCTTGGTGTTGTGTGTGGGGAGTTAACCCTTTGTGTTGTTACTGTGGCAACCCTGGGGTGCCACACAAGCAGCCAGCACTACCAAGAGAAACAAGAGGCATTTTCCAGCCCAGGGTCTTCCAGTAAGTATGTTTCTTTTCTTTATATTTCTGATTTTTAATGATATATGTTTAAATAAAATTTGCTTCAGCTTTGAATGCTAGAATGTATATAGTTGTAAACGTTTACAATTCACACATATAGATATTATTAGAGATGAATGAATCAATTTGATGTGAATCGAATTTTTACAAAACTTTTAGATATTTATTGAATCCTGAGAATTTGAAAAGTTAATCTAAAATAACCTCTGCGGAAGATTCCATCAGCCAGTGAAGGTTCCCATCACCTCGGGGGTGGCCATAATACTTTGCATTGATCACCTGCCAATCAGGAGGGGCTTTCATAGCCTGTATAAAAGTAGAGGCAGGGAATCCAACAGTCAGTGCATCTGGATTGTGGGTTCACATCACAGCTCACAGGTCAGGCTCTGTTCATGTCTAGAAGCAATTTCTGATTTTGGATCACCTTATGGAATTGAAAAAATTGTTTAAAAGAACTGAGAGTCCTCAATGATTGATACCTTTTAATGGCTAACTGAAAAGATGGTAATAATCGCAAGCTTTCGAGACTACTCAGGTCTCTTCATCAGGCATGGTATAACACAAAATCTGAAGAGTCACATATTTATACACAACAGAACTTAGAATAGTGCAGTAAAAAAAACAAAAAAAAATCTTATCTTATGGAATTGTAAAGATGGAAAGAAAACAATCCAGTGCAAAATCCGCATGGAAACAGATGTGTCATAAAAGGTCTTCCATGGCCTCCTTTCCAGCTGATATTCATTTTTAGCTAGAACAAAAAAAGTCTCCATAACTTTTTTGTCTGGCCCCAAAAAAATCGATAGCAAATGGATTTTTTTTTTCAATTGTCATCTGTTTTGTCATTTGTAGTTAGAGAATTCAATTTTTAGAAATGTGCACGCACAGAAAGCTAGAGGTGTTCAGAGACACCTAAAATAAAAACAAAGCTGTTACAAATGGAACAACAATAGAAGTAAAGGGTTTCTAACCAGATCCTTTTATAAAACTGATCTGTTCAAAGGACTTTGAAGAAGAGACCTTTGGCGGGCTTTGCACACTACGACATGTCGCTGTGACGCCGAGCGGACCGCCCCCTTAGAAAGGAGGCGGTACGCCGGTCACAGCGACGTCGCTATGCAGGTAAGTATGTGTGACGCGGGTGCACGATTTTGTGCGCGACGGGCAGCGATATGCCCGTTTCACACAAACAATGGGGGCGGGTCGCATGCTAGCAATATCGGGACAAATATAGAAGCGTGTAAAGCCACCCTAAGGCTGTATTTCCAATAAAGAGCTTAAAATTGGTTAGATACAACCCTAGGAGACCTCAGAGAGTTATACAATTTTGAGGGCATTTGAAGTACTTATGATTCGCCATGAACTGACATTTTTGTGAAAATTTAGCTGACAAATCTGGATTTCAGAAGATTTGTACAATTTATTATACTATGAATGCAACCAACTCATCTACACTAAATTCACATTACGCTGAATGGAAATAATGATATAATGCCTAATGAAAGGACTTCCTATCACCCTCTAAACTAAAGAATATTTCTCAGCCCATCCTATCAAATCACCACTGATTATTATCAAGCTTCCTTCCATTCTGACTTGTATATAAGTCAGGTCTAGACATTGTATCTTAGCAGCGTAACACAACAAAGGTATGAATGGTCTAGATAGACATATAAATCATTTCTCGTGTAGAAACAATGAAATGCATGCATACAGGGCCGGATTAAGGTTGGTGGGGGCCCCTGGGCAGAAAATCTGGTGGGGGCCCCATAAACGTTAACATTTTTAGCCATAACAGTAGAGCGCGAACTGTAGCATTTAGATATAAATCCAATGAGCATGTGTCTTATCCTGTTCTACCACATTCAGATTTCCAGTACTACAATACAGATACAGTCCAGGATAACTCACAGCTGTCCACTTACACACAGAAAGATCGAGGATCGCACTGTTCCCTGCCGCTATCAGTGACCCCTTGACACGATCACGGGAAGTCGATGGTTGCTATGGTAGCGGCGGGCCATGTAATGACCCCTGTTGCTATCATGACATATTTTCTGTCACAGTCGATAGAGCGCCGACTCACACAGGAATGCTGTATTTCTGCTAATCAGAGCTGTACAGCTCTGATCAACAGGGATGCACAAGCGATCAGACTGCTGATCCTTATAGCTCTCAAGGGGACTAGTAAAATAAATACAAAATGTAAAAAAATAAATAAAAAGTTCAAATCATGTCTCATTCGCCCCACTGAAAATAAAACAGTTAAAAAAATATACACATATTTGATATCTCAGAGTTCAGAAGTGCCCGATCAATAAAAATATAAAATCAATTAATCAGATCGGTAAGTGGTGTAGCGAGAAAAAAATCCAAATGCCAAAATTACGTTTTTGGGCAGCCACAAAATTTTTTAAAAAGATCCAATAACGGGCGATCAAAAAGTAGCAACTTCATAAAAATTGTATAATTGAAAACACCAGCTCAAGACGCAAAAATATTAGCAGTCACTGGGCCTCACATCCCAAAAAATTAGAACACTAGGGGTTTCAAAAAATGGCACCAAAAGCACAATTCTTTTTTTAACAAACTTCTGAATATTTTTTTAACCCCTTAGATAAAAGTAAGAGTATACCTGTTTGGTATCTATGAACTCGGCATCATACTGACATGGTAGTTTTACAATATAGTGAACATGGTGAATAAAATAACCCAAAAACAATCATGCAATTGCACTTTTTTTGCAATTTTATCGCACTTGGATTTTTTTCCCTGTTTCCTAGTACAATATATGGTAAAACTGATGATTTCACTCAAAAGTACAATTTGTCACGCAAAAAATAAGCCCTTATATGGCAAGATTGATGGAAAAATAAAAAAAGTTACGGCTCTCAGAAGAAGGGGAGAAAAAAAAACAAACAAAAAAAACGGAAAATCGGGGTGAAGGAGTTACATTTTGAGTACTATAATACTATGACAAGATTTTATGAAGTCAATATGAATAACAAAACTGATAGCTGTCAGTGAATGGCACTCAGCAATACGTCTGGCACATGTACATGGAAAGAACACATTAAACTCTGGGGGGGCATCATTTTACTGCAAGGGGTGTATGTAATTATACTCCAGGAGGCGGTTATATCACAATAAGGTAGTGTATGAATATACTCAAAAAGGGGATAATGATTATAGTCAAAGGGATGGGGGACATTATTCTATGATTATACTCCACTCTAGGGAGGGGGCGTTATTTTATGATTATACTCCATTAGTGAGGTGTTTTACTCTATTATATTCCAGGGGAAGGGGGGGGGCATTATTTTATGATTGATCTACAGGTGAGGGGAGTGTTATCCTATGATTATACTTCAGTGGGGGAGGGGGCATTATTATATGATTATAATCTCTGTGGGGGCGTTATGCTATGATTATATATTAGTGTGGGGAGGGTGTTATTGTATAATTATACTCCAGTGTGGGAGGGGGCATTATTATAAGATTACAATCTAGTGGGGGAGGGGGCATTATTATATGATTATACTCCAGTGGGGGAGGGGGCATTATTATATGATTATACTCCAGTGGGGGGAAGGGGCATTATTATATGATTATACTCCAGTGGGGGGAGGGGGCATTATTATATGATTATACTCCAGTGTGGGAGGGGGCATTATTATAAGATTACAATCTAGTGGGGGAGGGGGCATTATTATATGATTATACTCCAGTGGGGGAGGGGGCATTATTATATGATTATACTCCAGTGTGGGAGGGGGCATTATTATAAGATTACAATCTAGTGGGGGAGGGGGCATTATTATAAGATTATACTCCAGTGGGGGGAGGGGGCATTATTATATGATTATACTCCAGTGGGGGAGGGGGCATTATTATATGATTATACTCCAGTGGGGGAGGGGGCATTATTATATGATTATACTCCAGTGGGGGGAGGGGGCATTATTATATGATTATACTCCAGTGGGGGAGGGGGCATTATTATATGATTATACTCCAGTGGGGGAGGGGGCATTATTATATGATTATACTCCAGTGTGGGAGGGGGCATTATTATATGATTATACTCCAGTGGGGGAGGGGGCATTATTATATGATTATACTCCAGTGGGGGAGGGGGCATTATTATATGATTATACTCCAGTGGGGGAGGGGGCATTATTATATGATTACAATCTAGTGGGGGAGGTGGCATTATTATATGATTATAATCTAGGGAAGGGACTTAAATTCTGATTATATGAAAAGGGAATAGTGTAATTAAGGAGGTGTATGTAGCTTTAAACAATGATGGGTGTCAGTGACTTTACTGCAATGTAGCTCCTATGTAGGTCGTTCATACTCACTTCACCTCTTGCAGTAAAATGACCCCCCCCCAAACTCCAGGAACAAAATATACACCACTTGCAATAAAATGTCCCTGTCTCCACCTTTCATGTACAGCTATATACTTTTATTCCCCCTTACTGATAGCTCTGTTTTGGAGTTACTTGGAGAGCACTGTAGTCCCCTCTACCCCCCCCTCCCCCTGCCCTGCTGAGTGACCTTACTCTCACAGCTGACATCCCACGCGTCCTTCTATCACAGCCTGCATCTCTCATGGACGGTGCAGGCTCTAGCTGCATCCACAGCAGCAGAATGGCCCTGACACCTCAGAGCCGATGAATTTCCCGCCCCCACAATCCTCTCGGGCAGAGAGAGGAAGCAGGCAGTGAGGAAACTGAAAATCAAAATGACATCTGTCTCCCTGCACCGCCCCCCTCTGGAGCCTGGCGGACGGCACCCTGTGCAACTGCACTACTCACATGTAGATGATAAAGCCAGCTATGATCAGGGGGGCCGCCAACACAGGAAGCCAAAGACAGATGGTGGTGGGGGCCCCCTTGGAGGCTCTTGTGGTGGGGGCCCCTGGGCGGCAGCCCCGCCTGCCCTGCCTATAATCCGGCCCTGCATGCATATGTTATTTTACCATATGAACACATCCTATATATACAGCAGAATGCCTGTTTTAAGCTCTGGAAATTCAGTACTGAGCTACAGCAGTATCACTTACACCCAATTCACAACCAGCTGAAATGTCCTTTTAATTGTATAATTGTCACAGACTGTCGCCCCAGGCACATTTATTCTCCACTTGCATCATGCTGGTGAACAACAGAATGTAGTGTCATTTATTGCATTGACTCATGTTGAAGATAAAGGCCTTTTCTTGCTGCCAGTGTCAAACATGAAAAATAAATCACTTCACCACAATGGAACCTAGTCTGGGGTTTGTGACAAAGGCAGAGAACCAAATAAATCTCCCCTTGTATTCTGAGATAAACAGGTCTGGGTAAACAGTAAAATAAAAAAAGTCATGATGACTAGAGCCATTTTACTATTACTGCGTCCTGACTATGGGTGGAAAATGACAAGTAGACCCCACCTATGGATGCAGTGTATTTATATTCAGTACAGACCAAAAGTTTGGACACACCTTGTAATTCAATGAGTTTTCTTTATTTTCATGACTGAAAATTGTAGATTCACATTGAAGGCATCACAACTATGAATTAAAACATGTTGAATGAAATACTTAAAAAAGTGTGAAACAACTGAAAATATGTCTTATATTCTAGGGTCTTCAAAGTAGCTACCTATTGCTTTGATTACTGCTTTGCACACTCTTGGCATTCTCTTGATGAGCTTCAAGAGGTAGTCACCGGAAATGGTTTTCCAACAGTCTTGAAGGAGGTCCCAGAGATGCTTAGGACTTGTTGGCCCTTTTGCCTTCACTCTGCGGTCCAGCTCACCCCAAGCCATCTCGATTGGGTTCAGGTCTGGTGACTGTGGAGGCCAGGTGATCTGGCGTAGCACCCCATCACTCTCCTTCTTAGTCAAATAGCCATTACACAACCTGGAGATGTGTTTGGGGTCATTGTCCTGTTTAAAAATAAATGATGGTCCAACTAAACGCAAACCGGATGGAATAGCATGCCGCTGCAAGATGCTATGGTAGCCATGCTGGTTCTGTATGCCTTCAATTTTGAATAAATCCCCAACAGTGTAACCAGCAAAGCACCCCCTCACCATCACACCTCCTCCTCCATGCTTCACGGTGGGAACCAGCCACGTAGAGTCCATCCGTTCACCTTTTCTACAAAGACACCGTGGTTGGATCCAAAGATCTCAAATGTGGACTCATCAGACCAAAGCACAGATTTCCACTGGTCTAATGTCCATTCCTTGTGTTCTGTAGCCCAAATAAGTCTCTTCTGCTTGTTGCCTGTCCTTGACAATGGTTTTATAGCAGCTATTTTACCATGAAGGCCTGCTGCACAAAGTCTCCTCTTAACAGTTTTTCTAGAGATGAAATGGTGTGTCCAAACTTTTGGTCTGTACTGTAATATATATATATATATATATATATATACATATATATATATATAATCATATGGACATAGTATTGTAAATATGACTGCTAGGATAAAGTATGTAATGATGAGCTATTTTTAATTTTAGTGTGGGCACTCACAAAACTATGAGGACTCTCAATGTGGGTTGTAAGCTTGCATATTTTGGCCAAAATATCGACCAATTCCACATGTATTTTATCCATCTTTTTCTTCTTTAGTATATTGGTATTGTGACCTGGTGTTGGTAAGGATGGTTTCTTTTTCTGTGATGTTATTTTTTTTAGGATTACCGTATTTTTTGGATTATAAGAATTGGGAGGAAAATGAGGGGTGCATCTTATAATCTGAATGTAGCTTACCAGGAGGTGGTGTAGAGAGATAGCAGGTGGCAGGGGCACTACTGAGAGCTGAGGATGCTGTGCTGAGGGCTACAAGTGCCTGCAATGAGGGCTGTGGGTGCCTGTGTGGCAGCAGAGGCCATCCTGAAACTGCGGTGAGGCTTCAAATAATAGCGCCCGAAGTCGGCAAGTGCACAGATGAAACTCTCGGTTCAAGATTTCATCTGCGCACGTGCCGCCTCCGGGTGCCATTTCTTTGAAGCCTGCACCGCCAACAGTTTGTGGATGTTGCCTGCCTCACAACACCCGCAGTAAGCATCTGGGACACCCGCCACACTGCCCACAGCATCACCCAACTCCACCACTGTCCCTGCCTCCTGTGACCCGTGACCCTGCTCCACCACCGCTGCGACCAACCCCACCCTGGTAAGCGACCACTGGATTATAAGACGGACCCCATTTTTTTTTTATCTTTTTTTCTCTAAATTTGGGGTGCGTCTTATAATACGGTGCATGTTATATACCGAAAAATACGGCATAAGTCAGAGATGTATGGATCCTATTACATGTTTTGATAAATTGCCGTAACAAGCATTGATTGTCACTATAATAAGCATAATATATACTACTGAACATTGAAATTGAAACAGCAAAAAGGAAAAGCCATGGAATTATGGAAATCAAGGGAAGGACCGAAAAGTTAGTTATATGCAAATGATTTAAAAAAGGAAAAAGCATTTTCAAAGCATCTTGATGCAGTCAGTATTGAGAATGAGCGTATAGTGCAGAAATACACACTTACACACTTTGGCATGTATTACTGAGGTTATTAATGTTTTTTTGAGGAATGTTCTGCCATGCTGAATACACTTAGGCATGCAAATCATCAAGATCTTCTGCTGACAGCTCCCTTTGCAATTTTTGACCAAGGATGTCCCAGATGTGCTTCATGGGAGACAACTCCAGAAACACTGCAGGCCATGGCAGTATGTTTAGACCACACAGGCTGCTCACAGGAACACAATCAATATGTGAGTTGGCATTGCTGTGTTGGAAAATGGCTCCTGGGACAAAGAAGAAATGGTTAAACTAATAGTGTCCCTGTGCCCTTGCTGCCAAAGTTCAACTCCCCCTGTTGCCTGTCCTACAGAGAATTTATTTGTGCCTATAAATTTGCATCTTAAAACCTTAGGGGAAAATCATTAATCCTTTTTTTGGGGTAACTCAAGTAGTAAGGCAACTTTGAACCACCTTTCTCAACATTTTTGTTGGCCAGGGTTGCATCAGGATGTGATTGATTTTGTGCCAGTGTGGCGCCCCTGAGGCTTCCGTCGCCACAGGAACATTGCACCCTAGCCAGAGGTGTGATGTCCCATCCTTGGTAAGGAAGGGGGTAAACGCCGGTCCATAGGTAAATTTGCACTACACCCATTGTTAGGTACACACAGGGACCGGGGATAGTGGCAGCCACCCCCCCATGCTGCATGCTGGGGGGGGCCGTAAGACCCATCCCTTCTCCCATAGGGTAGGGCCTAGCAACTGGGGGGGTGGGAGGAGCCGACAGAGTGTAAAGTAGTGACAGGAAGGTCAAGTGCAGTCAGTTGAAGTTAGAGTTGAGAGGAGTGGGAAGATAAGTGCTCTAGTCAGTCAGGAGCAAGAAGGAGAAAGTGACGCATCCTGGTGGAGACCCTGGGGCCCAGCTAGGCCCAGGTGACACCACAGCATAGAAATACAGAAGGGATTCCAGGGCCACTGAACCGCTTTCAAGCACAGGGCCTGTTCCACAGAAAGATCAGGTGGAGGGATCAAGCTGCACACGGGGAACGGTCCCTAAAAACTGGAGGAAGAGAAGTCATTTCCAAAGGTGAAAACTGAGGCCCAGGGTGTTTGCAAGTGCCCAGGGCCACAGCCCACTGCAGAACCTCTGGGAAGAAGGTAAAGTTCCAGCTAGGCAAGCCCCCTTGTCCGGAAGCTGTAGTGGAGGCCAAGCCAGGTTCATCCAGCAAAGGCAAGGCTTAGAAGACAGCTGAAGAGAGGAACACAATAGAAGGGTGCACCGGCTTTTATCCCCAGATCTACCCGGGATCAGCGGAGGTCCCTGACATAACCCAGGAACTGTGAGTAAACATCTTGAAACTGCACCCTTGGTGTTGCCTCTGTTATTTTGCCTGCACTGCACCGTCTACAACACACTCATAGACTCTTACAAGCACCAACTGTTGCCCCGGGGTACCGCTCCACCTGTGGGGAGCAGGACCATCCAAGCTGCCATTCCACCAGCCCCGGAGGCCCCATACAGCAGCGGCGGCTTAATAGCCGCAAATCACAGGTGGCGTCACGAATATAAACTTTAAGCACCCCCACTGAAGCCATATTAATTGACTCCCACCAGCGTCACGGAGTCGGGCCCCGCCACCACTGACTACCCCCGGACTAGTCCGGCCCGACACCGGGTGTCCCATAGCCCTGGGGTGGGCGAGTCACCCACATGCAATATTTGTGCGAGTTCTAAGACTCCGCATACTCATCTCCCATACCTTTGAAACCGATTGCTGATAAAAAAAAAAACATTTGTCAAGTCTGGACCTGTGTGTGAATGAATATGTGTGGTTATCTACCAAGGATAAAAGTTACTTCTTGGAAACTGGGTCCTAGGTTAACTGGTCCTTACAAAGTGTCATTAAACCTGTGTTTTTTTGCATTGAGTTACCTCAAACACCAAAGTCCATAATGTATTCCATATGTCATTGCTCAAGAAATATGTTGCATCCTCTGAACGTCATCTTTTCCACCACCTCCAGTGATTGTTTATGGTAACTTAGAATTTCAGGTGGCCTTGATTGTTGATTACTGTTTTAGTCGCCTTTCTCTTCAATATTTGGTGCACTGGAAGGGTTATGAAAGGATGTGGGTACCAGCATCAGAGGTTAATGCCAGTAGGTTGGTGCATTCCTTTCATCCATCTCATCTGGACAAACCTGGCCCTGAGAGGGTTCAGAAGCCCCTCATAGAAAGGGGGGTACTGTCAAAAGTGTGTTGTGTCCGCATGTTACCTCTGGGGTATCTGGAATCATGAAGTCTCAAGTTACACTTAATTGATCACAGATCCTCTGTGCAGTCCACAGAGTACTGAAGTGGATTTACACTCATTTGATGCTGAAAGAGCTAAGGACCTTTCCCTTTCTGGCTGAGATTACTAATAGCCTTAATCACAGATGCATAATTTTATCATCACGACCTTCTGCTATATTTTCCCACTTCTGGCTTCACTCCATGCTAGTGATAGATTTTCTATACTGACCCCTTTGAAGGTCTATGGACAAGCTGAGATGTTCATTTCAGTTGCAGCTGAGGAGTTTCCTGCTGGAAAAACTAAGGAGTGCTATTTGTTTTAGTGCAGGAGACCAGTGTACACACTTGCACACACTAGTCAAGATGAGTTCAGGGCCAGCAGGGGCTTAGGCACGTGACGACGTACAGGAACAAGGATCTGCTTAGGGACATTAGAGAGTGCAGGGATCAGACTCAGTAAGGAGGTGACCCCCCCATTCGCTCTCCCAATCGTCATGACCGTCCGTTACATCTTTCCTGGTTTTTCCTTTGTGTTGCGCAGCAGGCTGGGTGTCTTCTCGCATCTGGCGTGACAGCATCATACAGAGAAGTGAAGTACATGCCAACAGTGAAAACTGTCTGATAACACCCACTCATTAGGTGACAAATACTTTAATTCTGAATATCTCCATAAAAATAATAATTAAAAAAAAGCAAAAAAAATAACATTTCATTTTGCTCTGCAGACACTATTACATTGTGTCTTGAGTTCAGCATGAAACATTTCATGAAAGATCCTATTTAACCTAGATAACCTAAAGCTTTTGAGCTTCCAGTCCATAGTAAAAACTGTACCATGTGACATTCATAGAAATGTCAACTTCCATTACAGCAGTAGAGCCCTGTGGACTTTTTTTTTTATAAACCTGGTGTACTGTTCACGATAGTCTGACAGCTCTTAATAGGGTTTCAAGGACAAGGTTTGCTTGAGTTTAGCAGGTCCCATGGGAACCCTAGCCGTTGTCCTCTAAAGGTGGTGTCACACACAGCGACAACGACAACGACGTCGCTGCTACGTCATCATTTTCTGTGACGTTGCAGCGACGTCCCGTCGCTGTCGCTGTGTGTGACATCCAGCAACGAGCTGGCCCCTGCTGTGAGGTCGTTGCTCGTTGCTGAATGTCCTGCTTCATTTTTTCGTCATCGCTCTCCCGCTGTGACGCACACATCGCTGTGTGTGACAGCGAGAGAGCGACGAAATGAAGCGAGCAGAGAGAAGGAGCCAGCGTCTGGCAGCTGCGGTAAGCTGTAACCACTGTAAATATCGGGTAACCAAGGGAAGACCTTTCCCTGGTTACCCGATATTTACCTTCGTTACCAGCCTCCGCCACTCTCACGCTGCCAGTGCTGGCTCCTGGTCTGTGCACATGTAGCTGCAGTACACATCGGGTTAATTAACCCGATGTGTACTGTAGCTAGGAGAGCAAGGAGCCAGCGCTAAGCAGTGTGCGCGGCTCCCTGCTCTCTGCACATGTAGCGACGTTATGATCGCTGCTGTGTCGCTGTGTTTGACAGCTAAGCAGCGATCATAACAGCGACTTACAAGGTCGCTGTTACGTCACAGAAAATGGTGACGTAACAGCGATGTCGTTGTCGTTATGTGTGACACCAGCTTAACTCTCTACTGTGATCTGGACTTATCATAGTCGCCTGGGTAACGTCCACAGAGTGGCTGCAAAGAAGGATTGTCAAGTCAGCTTGTTACCAGGAAGTCACAGTCAGGGACATAATCATGAGGCAGGCAGGTAAACAAAAAAACAAGGCAAGGTCAGGAACTAAACACCACAAGATAAAGAATACTGGGACTAAACAAGCAATAGACCAAAGTAGATACAAACTATAACTGACAGCCAAAAGTGCTGCTTCGGATTAAAATAGGGAGTGGCTCCTCACAAAATTCATAGCAAAGAGAGAGCTGATTATGATAGACCAGTGATGGCGAACCTATGGCACGCGTGCCAGCCGGGGCACGCAGAGCCCTTTCTGCCGGCATGCACGCTGTTGCCTGATCCTGCCGCTTTGAACTGCTGGTGTGATCACTCTGGCAGTTCAAAGTTGTGTTGGAGCGGAGGGATATTTCTCCTTGCTTTGACACTCCTCCTCTCCTAAGCTGCAGGTCTGTTGCCTAGGAGATGGAGGAGCATCAGTAAGCGGTGCCGGCGTCATGACGTCTTCTGGCCATGCGGGAACTGAGGACCCAGAGGCGCGCAGCGGTGGAGCGGGTGCTGGATGGTGAGTTGTTGTGTGTTGTTTTTTTTTTAACTTGTGTGTTGCTGTGCCAAGGTGGGGATGGGGTGGCAGTGCCAGCATGGAAGAAACATGTATGCCAGGATGGGGAAAACATGTATGCCAGGATGGGGGAAAACATGCATGCTAGGATTGGGGAAAACATGCATGCCAGGATGGGGGAAAACATGCATGCCAGGATGGAGAAAAACATGCATGCCAGGATGGGGAAAACATATATGCCAACATGGGGAAACCATACATGCCAAGATGGGGAAAACATACATGCCAAGATGGGGAAAACATGCATGGCAGGATGGGGAAAACATGCCAGGATAGGGTACATTTACCAGGAAGGGGAACATCTACCAGGATGAGGGAACATATTCGGATGGGGAAACTTATCAGGATGGGGTACATTTACCAGGATGGGGGAACATGTCGGTATGGGGAACATTTACTAGGATGGGGGAACATGTCAGGATGGGGAATATTTACCAGGATGGGGGAACGTGTTGGGATGGGGAACGTGTTGGAATGGGGAACATTTACCAGGAAGGGGAACATGTCAGGAAGGGGGGCATTTACCTGGATTAGCGTACATTTACCAGGATGGGGGAACATTTAACAGGAATGGGGTACGTTTACCAGGATGAGATACATGCCGGGATGGGGGAACATTTACCAGGATGCGGAATATTTACCAGGATGGTGAATATGCTGGGATGGGGTACATTTACCAGGATGGGGCCATGATGGGGACAAATATACCAGAATGTAAAAAATATATATCAGGATGGGGGACATGTTTACCAGGAAGTGGCCCAGGAAGGGGGACATAACTACACAATGAAGGGGGGGGAGCAACTCGTATGTCTTTATGGGATCTCAAGATAGTCAGACTTTGAAATGTAGATGTGGATTACAGGGTGAAATCTGATTGCATTGCATGCTAAAATCTCTAATAGGCTGCAATTTTTTCCAGAGAGATCAATCCAACTGCTGTGTCTGGAAAGGGCAGTGGGAGAGGCTGAGCTCAATGTGTGGTAAGCATGCATGAGCATGATGCCCCCTGCTAAAGAGAAGAGAAGACTGCAAAGGTAAGGTTAAAATCAGTTATTTACATAATAGGATTGGTTGGGACTTTCGAAAAAAAATTGGGTTTAGGGCTACAGTTTGGGCACTCGACCTGTGAAAGGTTCACCATGATTGTGATAGACAATCAGCACCCTAAAGCTAGAGATAGACTCCTTGTCTGGACAGGACCATAAAGTCCCAGACAGACTAATGTAAAACCACACTGAGCGCCCATTCTACGCAACTATTGGAAGTACAAGAGTTGGGCAGCCAAGAAGAAGCATAAATCATAGGAGAGAGTTTAGAAATAGCTGTAATGCCTGGGTCCATGTTCACTTACTGCCTCGTCCCCTATAATTACCCCTGTTACACTGTGAATATGATTTTTAGGGTTAGGTTGTAGAATTATTAGTATGTAATATTGCAACTTTTATTATTAGGGTTGGGTTGTCACACTGTATGTGAATATGAAGTATTGTGAATATGATTTTTAGGATTATACTGTAGTATTGTGATTGTGCTGTTGTTAATATGATTTCTAGGGTTAGGTTGCATTTTTAAAATAACTGAAGGGTTTTGACATATCATTTTCCCATATTATAGAGAGATCTAATTCTTGTTATTAGTATACTATTTTATATGAATAGACATTTTATTTTGATTTGTACAGTGAGCAATCAACCAAGCATTTTGTTTATGGCCTTGGGGAAGAGATTACCCGGTAGACAGCAGTGCGGGATGCACTGAGTGTGTAGCTACAACAAAGCAATCTGCCCCAGGACACGCACATGTACTGCATATACGGTTATGAAAAAGCTCCTTGTTTCATCACACAATGTGTCATTTCACACTAAAATCTGTGTATGCATGTGTCTTACTATAATCATGTCACTGTATCACATTTCCTGACATCAGACCCAAACAAGTCTCAGAACAGAAAGATTGTGTCTAACCCCACCCGCAACATTGATTGACAGATTTTTGTCTACACTATACATAGGTACAAAGCTGCTAATCAACAGTAATTGGGTGGTGACAGCCAGAATGGAATATGGAGGACTGCAAAGCTGGACCTCATCACGAAAGGGACGAAAGGGACTAAAGGTACCGTCACACTAAGAGACGCTCCAGCGAAGCCACCAGCAACCTGAACTGGCAGGGATCGCCGGAGCGTTGCTACACGGGTTGCTGACAAGCTGTCACACAGGCAGATCTCACCAGCAACCAGTGACCAGCCCCCAGCCAGCAGCGACGCGTGGAAGCGATGCTGCGCTTGGTAACTAAGGTAAATATCGGGTAACCAACCCGATATTTACCTTGGTTACCAGCGCACACCGCTTAGCGATGGCTCCATGCACTCCTAGCCAGAGTACACATTGGGTTAATTACCCGATGTGTAGTCTGGCTATGTGTGCAGGGAGCTGACACTGACAGCATGAGAGCGGCGGACGCTGGTAACGAAGGTAAATATCGGGTAACCAAGGAAAGGGCTTCTTGGTTACCCGATATTTACATTGGTTAAAAGCATCCGCAGAAGCCGGCTCCCTGCTCACTGCACATTCAGTTGTTGCTCTCTCGCTGTCACACACAGCGATGTGTGCTTCACAGCGGGAGAGCAACAACTAAAAAATGGTCCAGGACATTCAGCAACAACCAATGACCTCACAGCAGGGGCCAAGTAGTTGCTGGATGTCACACACCGCAACATCGCTAGCAAGTTGTGCCTCAGCAGCAATGTTGCTAGCGATGTTGCTTAGTGTGACGGTACCTTAACAGAGCTGTCACAGACGAAAAGCATTTTATCAAAACTAAAGCAAGAAGCCCAGTAAGTGACACTGCTGGAAAGCGGGTCTCTTTCCTTGCAAACAGTGACAAGTTCTGTTTAATATCTTGGTCATTTCAATTACTTTAAATCGTTAACACCATTGTCTATATTTATAGGTTAAATAAAAAAAAAGTTAAATTTCTTTGACCTTATTCAAAATTTGTCTTATTATGAGTATAATTCGAAACAGACATAAGGAAGCTTTGTCTGTCTGTATGAAGATTAGTTTTTAGGCCTCTAGAGCCTAGCATCTTATCCAGCTTGGCGAGCCTACACAAGGCCTTTCCATTCATCAATTCAGGCATGCCAAAAATCTCTCACCCCAGGCCACTGCTGCCATAGATATTAATGTACGCACCGGTCTTCCACAAAATGATGTGCAATGCTGTGCTACTGTAACCATGAACATTAGCAGAGACCATGTATTACATACAGTATGTTCATCATTAAAGCAATTTACTTTTACATTGATTGCATATTCATAGGATAAAAGGCACGTTACACGCTACGATATATCAAACGATATGTCGTCAGGGTCACGTCGTTAGTGACGCACATCCGGCATCGTTTGACATATCGTAGCGTGTGACAGCTACGAGCGACTGTGAACGAGCAAAAATACTCACCTTATCATTGCTCGTTGACACGTCGCTCATTTTCAAAAAATCGAACATCCTTCTGCGCGCCGGTTGTTCATTGTTCCCGAGGCAGCACACATCGAGCCGTGTGACACCACAGGAATGATGAACTGCAGCTTACCTGCGTCCCACCGACAATGCGGAAGAGAGTAGGTGGGCGGGATGTTTACGTCCCGCTCATCTCCGCCCCTCCACTTCTATAGGCCGGCCGCTGTGTGACGTCGCTGTGACGCCAAACGTCCCTCCCCCTTCAGTATGTGGATGTTCGCCACCCACAGCAAGGTCATTTGGAAGGTAAGTACGTGTGACGGAGGTTTACGACTTTGTGCAAAACGGGCAACAAATTGCCCGTAACGCACAAACGATGGGGGCGGGTGCGATCGCTCATGTGAACGCACGATAAATCGTAGCGTGTAAAGCAGCCTTAAGTCATCAATATGTGATCACTGTGTGTGCAACACCCAACATCCCTGTCAACTAGCTGTTCCCGGAGCCGGTGGTGGTCGAATGTGCACAGTACAGCTCCATCAACTTTATATGTGTCGCCCCAGGGACATCGATCCAACTTCAGGGACGCCACCGAGTCTTCTTTTAATATGGCAAACAGGTATGTCAGATTTTGTATGTGTCCTGACGCCACTCATGGCTTGCGGTCAGGGATATGGATGACTGCCACTGCAGATTTTATGAGCGTCTGGGACTGATGAGGTCTGCAGTCAGATGGTGTGGCCTCCCGTGAGTGAGGCAGGCCCCAGGGGCTCAGGCGTGTAGAATCACGGGTCCCAGAATAACTCAGGCAGAGTCCAAAAGTCATTTAACGGATTTTTACTCACTTCTGCTGTTGTGAGCTGACCCGGGCGATGCTGTGATAAACCAGGTTGAACCAGGGCTCCTTCGGACCAGTCTGTGGGTAATTAGTTAGCTCGCCTTCTTAGCACTTCTGTGTTCAGATAACCCCTGACTTGAAGTACCGTGGGGTCTATCCAGGGAGTCGCTACTGCCTTTTCTCCCCTTTTTTGGACCGTTTGCCGGCAGCGTGGACCAGGTGAGATTGCTTCAAGCTCTGTCTCCTTATGGGTCCCTGCGTTGCTGCTGAGGCTCGGACTCTGTGTGGTTGGTGAGGTACTTGTAGTTCCCCTCACCAGCTGGTTTAGCAGATAGTTAAAACTGAAGTCTGCTCTAGAGACCTGTTCTCCGTACATGCCTAGTCACTGGCAACCTCGTACTGACTGACTGTCTGACTGACTGACCACGTGACCATTCTCCCCCGCCAACTGTCACTACACCGCGCAGGGTCTGACTAGTGGCCACGCGCGTATCCCCTAGCAACTGCCGCGCTCATCAGTACCAGACTGGCTCGCTCCACTTCTTTCCTGACAACCTCTGCACTTTAGCTCCCAGCCCCTCCACTACAAACCTTGACAAGAATTGAAGGCTAGACCCCTCTAGGGACTGCCCAAGGGTCCCAACTAATGGTGTGGGAGAGCTGGTTGCTATGTGTCTGTGCGTACACACCTCGTTCTGGCCCTTAGGATTACCTGGAAGCACTGTCCCATCATGGGTTCAGTACTCAGTGGTGCCTGACCGGGTCAGGGGCACCACATTCCCCCTTGGTTATCAACAGCACGTCCTTGGGCTGCAAAGACAAGAAGAACATAACACAAGTTTTTCCCACACAGGGGAGATATTTACATGTAAACATACCAGGTACCATACCACCATCATCCATCACCCACGAGTCCTTAACCCAAGACCCGAATGCGGAGTGATCACCAGTCCTTTTGGTGACCTGGTCTTGTCCTGGTGGCATAGGGTAGGCCCCATAAACAGGCCTACCTGCTTCTTCTTTGTGTTGGAGAGCAGATCCCATAAACAGGCGTGTCCCGTTGGTGGTGCAGAGCCATGCCCCTCAACAGGCAGACTCTGGGGTTGGTACCACTGAGGTAACTAAGTACACTGCGAAAGTGGTTGTGGTTATAGCCAGTTCATAACCTATGGTACATATGAAGTGCACATAACCTGGTGCTAAATATATTTGAAAAGTTCACGCAAAAGTCCTTGCGGGCACATTTTTCTTGAACGTTGCTTTAACTTTCATAAAAACATTTTTAAACTAAACTTTTTTTTTTTCTTTTTGACTAAACAATTTAAATGGACTTTCGCCTTCCAAGGTTAGTGTTGATACTTTGGTGCACTGACCCTTGGAAGTTGTGTCATGAGCGTCCCCTGGCAGTGGTGACAATGGGGACCTGGTTGAAGCGGTGGGGGTGGAGCCTGGACTAAGGTCAGTGCCTGATGCTTCAGTGCACTGACGCCTGGAGGTCGTGTCATTGGCATCCCCTGGCAGTGGTGACAATGGGGACCTGGTCGAAGCGGCGGGAGTGGAACCTGGGCTCACTGAGGTCCCCTTTGGACATAGTACCACATCCAAAGCATACCAGCCTCTCTCCCCCTTATGCTGCGTAAACTCCATCACGTCCCCCATGTACAGGTGACGGCCAGGATGACCCTGCTGTAAATGGGATTCAACGTCCCGTCGGGACACAAAAATCCCCTCTTTTACCGCTGCTTCTATAAGGAATCCATACCCCGTACGACAGTTGAACTCCTCCACTACTCCTAGGTGGAGGGGACCTCGAGCCTGGGATCTGGCCCGCCGCAGGGACTGCTTTTCTTGCATGTCCCGGGCCTCTAACTGCGCACTCTCTGTGATAGGCTTCACAAGGGGGCGTGGGTGTCTAGCTCTCACCCGTTGTCGTTCTCTGTGGGCTGGCCTCTGCAGCAACGTCACCTGGTCATCAGCGGGCCAACAAGTAATCAAAGCTTTCTCCATCTCTTCTTCCCTGTTGGGGCTTGCTGCGACCTGGTCAAGTCGGGTCAGCAATGGGGTGTCGGTTGCTACTAGCGGCAGGACCTGTTCTCCCTCCCTGGCGGGGGGTGCTGCAACCTCTTCCGGTCGGTGGGGGGACAGCAGCGTGGCCTCATGGTCTCCCTCTCTTACAGAGGGTGCTGCAACCTCCTCCGGTTGGGCAAGTGGCAGCTCTGGGGTCGAGGCTTCGGCAGCCGGACAGGACTGTGACAAGATTTCAGGATCCCTCTCCAGCGGAGAGGGTGCTGCGACTGCTTCAGGTCAGGATGGCAGCTTGCTGACCAGGTCTTTAACAACCAGGTGAACCGAGGGCAGGGCATCCAGACCCCTCTCCAGCGGAGAGGGTGCTGCGACCGCTTCAGGTCGGGACGACTCTAGGGACCTGTTCCCCGTATGTGCCTAGTCACTGGCAACCTTGTACTGACTGACTGTCTGACTGACTGACCACGTGACCGTTCTCCCCCGCCAACTGTCACTACACCACGCAGGGTCTGACTAGTGGCCGCGCGCGTATCCCCTAGCAACTGCCGCGCTCACCAGTACCAGACTGGCTCGCTCCACTCCTTTCCTGACGACCTCTGCACTTTAGCTCCCAGCCCCTCCACTACACCCCTTGACAAGAATTGAAGGCCAGACCCCTCTAGGGACTGCCCAAGGGTCCCATCTAATGGTGTGAGAGAGCTGGTTGCTATGTGTCTGTGCGTACACACCTTGTTCTGGCCCTTAGGATTACCTGGAAGTACTGTCCCAGCATGAGTGCAGCACTCAGTGGTGCCTGACCGGGTCAGAGGCGCCACATTTAGTGACCATAGCCAGGACTGCACATTCATCCACTATTGATTCAGTATCCAGCAGCGGCCACTATACCGTTGACGAAGCATGTTGTATTTTTTAGTTACACAATTTAATCTACAATATGATGTGCAAAAAAAAAATGGTAAAAAAATATATAACTTTATTTTGCAGGTCAGTACCATTATAGTTACAAAATTCATACATTTTACTACATTAAAATAATAAATAAAACGTTTTTTTATTTAAATTATTTATGATTTATGTTTTTTCCCGAAAAAATTGTCCTGAACAAAAATGTTTTAACCTGCAGAATGTCTTTTTGACTGACCTCTTTGTAATGGGCAATTAACACCACTTAACCATTGTTGCACAAAAGAATAGTCCTGTGTTTTTCTTCACAAAAATCTGCTGAACTGTTCATTGTTTTCACTCACACATTTGCTAACAAGGGTAATGATATAAGTAAAACGTATAAACTGTTGTAAATTACAAGACAAAACCTGCACTGTATAAAAAAAATTATTTCTCATGCGGTGGACCACCGCAAAAAAAATACGGTATGTATACATCAAAGAGGTTTTTTCGTATTTTTTAACTACCTGAAAAGCATGACATTTTTATCCTTAGCGTGTACTAGGAATTGAACTGTACATTGGAGTGCACTTATAGACGCCTCTCATAGACGCCTGCAATGATTAATCTTGGACTTATTGGCAGCTATGGGCTGCCATTAACTTCTTATTACCCCGATTGCCAATGCACCAGGGCAAATCGGGAAGAGCCGGGTAGAGTCCCAAAACTGTCGCATCTATTGTATGCGGCAATTCTGGGCGGCTGCTGGCTGATATTGTTAGGCTGGGGGGCTCCCCATAACGTGGGGCTCCCCATCCTGAGAATACCAGCCTTCAGCCATATGGCTTTATCTTGGCTGGAATAAAAATTGTGGGGGACCACATGCCGCTTTTTTTTAATTAATTATTTATTTATTTCACTGCACAGTATAGACCCGCCCACCGGCTGCTGTGATTGGGTGCAGTGAGACAGCTGTCACTCAGCGTGTGGGCGTGTCTCACTGCAACCAATCATAGGCGCCTGTGGGCGGGGGAAGCAGGGAATGGTAGATTGATTAATGAGCGGCCGGCATTTTCAAATGAATTGAAGCCCCGTATTTTCGGCACAGCTGTTCCTCACCGCGCTGGTGATCGGGGATTGGTAAGTATGAGCCGGGGGAAGAAACAGACTGAGCGCCAATGTAAGTATGACTGAGAACAGCAGAAAAAAAGGTAAGTATACTGACTTTAATTTAAAAAAAAAAAATAGATCGCTCGTTTAAAAACGCACACGGACGAAACGTGCTGAACACAGACATACTCCATGTGCGGTCCCATAGACTATAGCGGGTCCGTGCCTGCGTGCTGCCGGCCAAAAACGGACATGTCATTCGTGTAGAAAACCGCACACACGTACTTACCACACGGACACACGTTTCGTGTGATTGTACGTGTGTGTGCCATCTACCATAGAGTAACATTGGTCTCCGTGTCTCTGGTACGTGCAAAAACATACCAAACACGTACTGGAGGCACGGATGTGTGTTGTAGGCCTTTGTGTGAGGAAATCATTGAGCAGGGAGAAGCCAAGGAGGTAATGTGAAGAATCCTTTAGTGCTTTTTGCTCACTTGTCCTCTATTTCAAATGATCACAGTGGAAAAACTGATCCACTCACCAGTGGCGTGGAGTGAAAAAATGTGTTTGCGGTGCTCCTTCTGTTTCGATGATAGAATTTTCATTATCTAAATCCGATATAACTTATTTGCATTTCACAAGTAAATTTTTGCACTGTTTCATCATTTTTTAAGTGAACCTTTGAAAAAATGAAAAATGTACCGTAGCTTAGTTCTTCTTTGTGGATACAGGAGAATGATTGAAAAATTTCCAAGTCTATTCGTTAATCTGCTGATGCTGAAGTGAATAGGAGTATGGTTTGACTGCTCCCTATTTTCAAGACTTGCTCAAATTTCAAGTATACATAGAGCAGAAAGAAATAAAATAATCCTTATTGAGTAAAATAAACATTTTTAAAATAATCCAACGAATGTCAAAACAAATGAAAGTGCTTATCCCATATTTTTTATAGTTTTGGAATTATTTCAAACAGATTAAAAAAAATAGGAATAAAGGGAATAATAAATCAAAGTATAAAATATACAGTAAAATATAAAAGATTTCAACATTTCTTTGTTGTCTTTGTCTCAAAGGTTTAACTTCCTTCCCTTTACAGAAAAAGCACCTGACTAGTCGCACTACATCTGGGAGCTGCAGCTTCCTCAGGGTATGTGCGCACGTTGCTTTTTACCTGCTTTTTACCTGCTTTTTTGCTGCTTTTTCTTCTGCGCTGTTTAATGCCAAAATGGATGTGTTCTTCTATTCAAGCAAAGTCTATGGGAATTTGGGTTTCTTGTTCACACTATGTTGTTCAAAATGCTGCCTTTTTGAGGCAGAACTTTGGTCAAAAACTCAGCTTTTCAAAGAAGCAACATGTCAATTGTTTTTGCCATTTGGGTTTTGCACTGCAAAGCTGAGTTTTTGACCAAAGTTCTGCCTCAAAAAGGCAGCATTTTGAACAACATAGTGTGAACAAGAAACCCAAATTCCCATAGACTTTGCTTGAATAGAAGAACACATCCATTTTGGCATTAAACAGCGCAGAAGAAAAAGCAGCAAAAAAGCAGGTAAAAAGCAGGTAAAAAGCAACGTGCGCACATACCCTTAATGTGAGTTAAAAATAAAGAGTCAAACACCAGAGAAGTTCATGATAGAGTAATTATTCTTTCATTTGTTGGCTGTTTAGCAGTACCAATCTGGAGTTCTATGGGCCCATCAAAAGAAACAATTTTGGGTGTCTACCCTCCATTTATGCAGAAGGAACATGGGCATTACTTGTAAACTTTTTTGGTTAATACTGTACATATAAAAATGTAAATAATAAGGTCTAATAAGTGATTGGTGAATCAACTAATAAGAAATAGGCCATAGTGCAGGTCAGCTGTAAGGG
This sequence comes from Anomaloglossus baeobatrachus, assembly GCF_048569485.1. NCBI lineage: Eukaryota > Metazoa > Chordata > Amphibia > Anura > Aromobatidae > Anomaloglossus > Anomaloglossus baeobatrachus. The sequence goes on along the minus strand of NC_134353.1, from coordinate 340,332,662 downwards.
GTGCTTTTAATGCTCATTGTTGTGTCAGAAATAGTGATCGGCGAATTTGCAGATATCCGGTATTGGTGGGACAAACTGGACTTAAAAAAATTGAGTCCGGCCCAGAATTGATCCCAGATATCTGGCCAGATACCAATCTCCATATAAGTCTATGGGGACCAGAATCTGATTATTAAAAATTGTGGTACAAGGGATAGGGGGGATAGGAGCAGGCACGCTATACTTAACGAGGCTCTGATCCCATGGTGGCTCATTTTCTTCCTGGGCTGCTCATTAAGCTCATGCATATGCACTGCTTTTCTCACCCACCTGCGCATGTCATTGGTAGCAGTCATACATGCCCCCACCCTGAGTGACAGCATGTCAGCTGACGGCTTCCAATCAAAGACCCAGTCTGCGGGTCTATCATGGTATAAAATAAAAAAATAAATTGGAGTAGAGTCCCCATATTATGATACCCAGCACAGATAAAGCATACGACCACAGGCTGCAGCCCCCTGCCGTGCACATATCTTGGCTGTGTATCAAAATAAGAGGAACAGCATGCGGCTTTTTATTATTATTATTATTATTACTATTATTATTATTTAAATAAGTAATTAAAAAAAAAACCAGTGTGGTCCCCCCAATCTTAATACCCTTCCATGGTAAAGCCCAACAGCTGGAGGCTGGTATTCTCAGGCTGGGGAGACCAATGGTTATTGAGAGCCCCCAGCCTAAAAATAGAACCCTATAGCTGCCCAGAATTGTTGCATCTATTACATGCGACAGTGCTGGCACTTTACTCGACTCTTCCCGATTGCCCTGGTGTGGTCACAATCAGGGTAATAATGGGTTGATAACACCCCACAGCTGCCACTAAGCTCTAGATTAGTAATGGGAGGCGTCTATGAGACCACCCATTACAAATCTGTAAATGAAAGTAAATAAACACATATACGGAAAAAATCATTTATTTGTAATAAAATACAAAAAACACCCTCTTTCAGCACTTTATTAACACCAAAACACCCCTGCAGGTCCGACGTAATCCAGACAAGGTCCCACGATGATTCCAGCTCTGCTATATGTGAAATCACAGAGTGTGATCATAGAACATGACTGCCTGCTGTGAGCTTCAAGCAGAGAATGAATGAGTGGCGCAATCAGCGGTAATGTCAGTCAGGTTATTTGCAGTCACAGTGAAAACTTTCTATGGTCCTCCACATGTGAGTGCGGGTAGCCTGACCTCAGGTGACTTCAGTAAACTCAGTGACGTCACCTCAGGTGAGACCTACAACTCCTGGCAAAAAAACTTGTAGGATGGCAAATTGAGGCAGACGTATCTGGAAAAGAGGCATACCTTGTCTCTGGGCCGTAACGAAGGAGGGTCGAGGCGTATCTTATCCACAAATCTCTTCATTCAGATGGAGGACTTGGTCTCTGCCCAGATTTCAGAGAATAGCCTCTTCTAATGACCCTAGGCAAAGCAGTTTCCTGGCTACTTAGGACAAAAACTGATCAGTTGAGAAGGGCTTCTGCAGAAGACACACCCCTCCCCGGTGAAGTGGGCCTCATGGCAGAGCTTCGCCAGATGTAATTGATACACCTCCATGTGCTTGGAAGGAGTCATGGGGCTAAAGGTAGTGGCATGATGGGCCTCTGGAATGAAGGAGTGCAACAACCTCTTCTCCCTGTTCACCTCTCTGGATTATTCTTGGGACTAAAGGTCGATGCAAATAGCCAGCCATACTAGGTTGTCCAGAGAAGAGGTGTTACAGTTGCCGATGGGTGGTGAGCGTCCGGGAGTGGACCCACTGGGCCATACACCAGACTCTCCTGAAGGAGATAACCAGTAGACAACTCCTTTACAGGGAATGTCTGGTGCAGCAACAGGGGGCCTAAATGTATGACTGCCAAGAACTAGTGGTGGTCGGCTCTTACGGACTTGGTAGAGTCTCTTAATGTATTGTTCTGGTGAGCTCGGATGTGGCAGCATGGAAGTTGTAACTCGGACTGTGCAGCATGTAGGTGGTAGCTCAGATGTGGCAGCACAGCAGTGGTAGCCAACGTGGCAGCACGCAGGTGGTAGCTCAGAAGTGGCAGCATGGAGGTGGTAGCTCAGACGTGGAAGCACGGAGGTGATGGCTCAGATGTGGCAGCACGGAGGTGGTGATAGAGAGCAGGCTCTAGAATGAGAGTTAGGAACATGAGACCGGTACTAGAACACAATTAGCACAGCTAGACAAACTAGCATAATAGAACCTGAGAACTAGCAATGGACTAACTGATAGGCAACGTTGGGTGAGGTTAACTACAAAGTACACCAGCCAAGATGAAGAAAACCCTACCAGGTGTACCACTTCATCCTTATCAAGCCATAGTGAGATAGGGAACCAGTTGAAACTTAGTGCCTGGTGACCCGGATTGAAGCCGACTTGAAGGATGTCACAGTGGCAGAGATGCTGTCACAGGCCAAAAAAAGTGGTGAGAATTGTTCATCGAAACAGACTTATTCTCTGAATTACTGGGGTGTACACCGATCATAGAACATAGGATCCTTACAGAACCCCATGTACAGGTAAATTTGAAACCATAGCAGATACCCAAACACCACCGTGAGGTGATTTCAAAGGAGAAAAAGCGGATGTTGAGCTTGGAAGTTATTGAAGAGTCTAAAGGGCACTTTACACGCAGCGATATCGCTATCGATACCGCTAGCAAGCGTACCCGCCCTCGTCGGTTGTGCGTCACGAGCAAATCGCTGCCTGTGGTGCACAACAGCGCTTACACCCGTCACACATACTTAGTGGCGTCGCTGTGGCTGGCGAACCACCTCCTTTCTAAGGGGGCGGTTTGTGCGGCGTCACAGTGGCATCACTAAGCGGCCACCCAATAGAAGCGGAGGGGCGGAGATGAACGGGACGAACACCCCGCCCACCTCCTTCCTTGTTCATTGCGGGCGGCCGCAGGTAAGGTGATGTTCCTCGTTCCTGCGGTGTCACACATAGCGATGTGTGCTGCCGCACGAATGACAAACAACATTGTACCTGCAGCAGCAGCGATAATTGGCATAGGAATGACGTGTCAACGATCATCGATTAGGTAAGTAATTTTGATCGTTAATGGTCGTTCGTGCGTTTCCCACGCAATGACATCGCTAACGAGGCCGGATGTGCGTTACCAATTCCATGACCCCAACGACATCTCGTTAGCGATGTCGTTGCGTGTATAGCGCTTTTAAAGGGGGCTTTACACGCTACGATATCGTTAATGTTTTGTCGTCAGGGTCAAGTTGTTAGTGATGCACATCCGGCATCATTAACGATATCGCAGCGTGTGACACTTACCAGCGACCTTAAGCGACCTCAAAAATGGTGAAAATCGTTCACCATGGAGAGGTCGTCCCAAACTCAAAAATCGGTAAGGGTTGTTTATCCAGGTGGTTCATCGCTCATGCGGAAGCACACATCGCTATGTGTGACACCGCAGGAGCGAGGAACGTCTCCTTACCTGCCGCCGGCCCCAATGCGGAAGGAAGGAGGTGGGCGGGATGTTACGTCCTGCTCATCTCCGCCCCTCCGCTTTGATTGGCCGGCCTTCTTAGTGACGTCGCTGTGATGCCGAACGTCCCTCCCCCTTGAAGGAGGGATTGTTCGGCAGTCACAGCGACGACGCCGACCAGGTAAGTATGTGTGACGCTGCCGTAGCGATAATGTTCGCTACGGCAGCGATCACAAACAATCGCATGCGCGACGGGGGCGGGTACTTACACGCTCACTATCGCTACAAATTGCTAGCGATATCACTACCGTGTAAAGCTCCCTTAAGAGCGACAGGTCCAGCCCCATTGTTATAGTGCCGAAACCAGATGGAGAATGGCGGGTCTGCATTGACTGGAACTGAATCAGGTTTCCAATGTCCCGTGTCGATGAGCTAATTGAAAGGCTAGGCCATACACGGTATATTGCTATTGGCAAATCCCAAAATGTCCAAAGACGCTGAGAAAACAGCCTTCTTAATGCTATCTGGATGCTTTCAGTATACAAGAATTGGGTTGCAAGGAGCTCCAGCCACTGTCCAGAGGGCCATGTACTGGATCCTATCTCCCATAAGAAGTATGCACCATCACATCTATATAACATTATGATATTTTGCCCGTATTGGGGAAGTCATCTAAGAAAGGTCCAGGCCGTGCTCAATACTATAAAAAAGGCAGGGTTTTCTGTAAACCCAAAGAATTGTGCCATAGGGAAAGAGGAGGCTCAATACCTAAGCTACTTGGTGGGTAGGAGTAAAATAAAGCCCCAAATAAAGTGAACGCATCCAGAAATGTTCAAAACTACTCTCAAAATAGAAAGTGAGGGCATTAATTGGAATTGTGGGATACTATTGACAGTTCATCCCGATCTTCGCCAGGATAGCCACACCCTTGACTGATCTCCTTAAGGATACGAAGTTGGCTATGGCCAAATGGAGATCAGAAATGGAGAACGTTTTCCACAAATTTAAGCTGACCTGTTGTTAACAGTTGATCTTGGTTGTACCCAACTTCAATAAGGAATTTGTGGTTCAAATGTTTGCCTCAGTGGTCGGGTTAGGAACTGTCTTGTCCCAGGCAGGAAATGTAGAAGAATGCTCAATTATCTTCCTGAGTTGAAAACTATCATCCTGCAAAAAAAACTACTCTATTGAGGAGGAGTGTTTAGCAATTAAGTGGATGCTTGACACTTTGAGATACTACATATTAGGCCGGAAATTTAGGTTAGTGTCAGACCATGTCCCACTGAGGTGGATGAAGGAGAAAAAATGGAAGAATGCTTGTGTGACCAGATAGTTTTTAGCCCTCCAGGACTTTTGCTTCTATGTAGAGCATAGGCTCTGGAAACTACAAGGCAATGCTAATGACTCCACTGTTTAATGGCAGAAGGTGCCAAGCCCCCCGACTTTGAGTAGGGGGCAGAATATAAGAGCGCCACTTGAGTAAGGGAAGATATGTATCATAAAGGTTATTAGCCTCAGTGATGTAAACCCAGAAACAGGCTCTTGCATATTTAATGCTGAAAGAGTTAATAGGATGTCTCAGGGCAGGATTTTTCAAGCAGTCATACGTTATGGGTGGCAATGACTGCTCACATATCCCCACCCTAAGGCGTGGTACATCAGGTAACATGGATACTAGTAGTTTCATTTAAGTGTCTGTGTATGGAAGTGGGCAGACCTCGAGCGTTGTTGGACTTGCTAAGAGCTGGACAGTATCTTATGCAAGTGAACCCTCCAGCTATATATGGACTTGTTATTTTCAGTTTTATATCCTTGTGGTGGAAGGAAACTGTATTGAGTTTGTTTTATTTCATCGTTTATGAAGACTAAATAAAATAGCCAAACATTTAAATGGAAACGGTTCCTGCGTCTACCTCTAACACGCAACCAGAACAGACCAGGACTTCAAGCCATCTGATAACTCTGCCAGGCGGGTGGGTTTCCAGGACTCATCTGCCACCACTAATGTCCGAGGCATCAGCAGCAAAGGGATGACTGGGACATATTCCCTTAAATATTCCAAGCTGCTTGCGGCAGGACCCAGACACCAGATGGACCTCCAGGAGCTCCATGCCAGGGAGGACCGACAAATACACCAGAGTGTATCGGTGGGAGAGTGGCACCAGGTTGGCTGGCACAGCTATAAAGGACTCGGGCGCACCTGGGATCCAGCACGTCTCCAGGGTGTGAACCCAATAAGTAAAAATAACCAAACTGCACTCCCCTGTCTGGACTGATTTATTGCGCTGCGCCTCCACGTTAACCCTTCACCTTCCCCTGGGGAAAAGCCCTGCTCGCAGAGGGCTCCACCATCCACGCTGCCCCCATCCATTATCCCCAGTGGGAACCCGCAGCGGCGGCCCTACCATCACTGGCCGCACACCGCGAGTAGCGTAGTCGGACTTTTTATTATTTTATTTTTCTTTTCTTTTCTTTTCATGTAAAACTGGTAGATGGTGCCCCCGGATCTGGAACCCCTCGAGCCACGGACCGTCTGGATCTCAGCAGCCCGGCTGTCCCGCGGCGCAACATGAGTATGGGTACGTCTTTTGTAAAAAGTACAAATGAAAATCTGGGATGAACTGAGAGACAGGACTTGGTCTAGCGATCATGTGGTCACTTCATTAATTACATTTTATAGGTTTTTATCATAATGTGGAATACAACTGATAAATGAAAAGAATAAGTTCACATTTTTTACAATCATATATTATGTCAATGTTTTCATATAAACAGGTTGCTTGTAAGACATAAAATGTGAAAAAATAGACATCTCTGGTAACATTGGAAGAGAAGACATGTCACTGAAGTAAATTAGGACTCAAATCTAATGTATTTAGTATTTATAGACAATGTCGACAGCGTGTCCTAGAAGATCCAATGATCAGATAAAGCCATCTCTCACTTCTGAGGTTTACTGTATAATTTGTCCTCACATGTTCCTTACATTATGTACAAACCTTGTAACATATAAGTAGTATTCTAGCTAAAGGCCATGCTGATGTAATCATGTAGAAGCTGATTTCCTTAGGCTACTTTCACACATCAGTTTTTTTCCATCAGGTTCAATCCGGAAAAAAACGGGTAAAACGGATCCGGTACCGCATCCGGTTTTCCCCCATAGACTTGCATTGTTACCGGATTGTACCGGATGGCTTTGCGTTGCATCCGGTTTTTTCCGGATGCGGCAAAATAATTGAATGCGGCGGCCGGATAGAACGTATCATGTAACGTTTTTTGGCCCCTTAAAAAAAACGCATTCTGCCGGATCCGGCGCAATGCGGCATTGTATACAATGGGTGTCTATGCATGCCGGATCCGGCGCAATGCGGTTTAAACCGGATGCGGTGACCGCATCCGGTTTGGTAAACAGAGCATGCGCAAATTTTTTTTTTTCATCATCACAAAACTTATAAAAGGATCCAGCACATTCTACACACCTCCTGCCGGATCCTGACTTCAACTTCTGCTGTCCTCCAGTCCAGTGCTCCAGGGAAGAGGTATGTCCACAGTACTGTCCACAGATCACTGCTGTGAGCTGCGTACATGTACTTAGACATTTTTTTTTCTTTTTTTGCAGGTGCAGTGTTGCCGTTGAATTTGTGGACAGCCAGTTGCTGTGTCCGTTTCCATTGAGTGCCAGTGCGGATTTGGAGGAGAGTGTTCCTGAGGTAATGTCCACAGTACTGTCCACAGATCACTGCTGTGAGCTGCGTACATGTACTTAGACATTTTTTTTTCTTTTTTTGCAGGTGCAGTGTTGCCGTTGAATTTGTGGACAGCCAGTTGCTGTGTCCGTTTCCATTGAGTGCCAGTGCGGATTTGGAGGAGAGTGTTCCTGAGGTAATGTCCACAGTACTGTCCACAGATCACTGCTGTGAGCTGCGTACATGTACTTAGACATTTTTTTTCTTTTTTTGCAGGTGCAGTGTTGCCGTTGAATTTGTGGACAGCCAGTTGCTGTGTCCGTTTCCATTGAGTGCCAGTGCGGATTTGGAGGAGAGTGTTCCTGAGGTAATGTCCACAGTACTGTCCACAGATCACTGCTGTGAGCTGCGTACATGTACTTAGACATTTTTTTTTCTTTTTTTGCAGGTGCAGTGTTGCCGTTGAATTTGTGGACAGCCAGTTGCTGTGTCCGTTTCCATTGAGTGCCAGTGCGGATTTGGAGGAGAGTGTTCCTGAGGTAATGTCCACAGTACTGTCCACAGATCACTGCTGTGAGCTGCGTACATGTACTTAGACATTTTTTTTTTCTTTTTTTGCAGGTGCAGTGTTGCCGTTAAAGTTTGGCCCATCAAGTTGTTGTGCGTGGCCTGTAATAAAAAAAATATGTCGTCTTCTGGTAGCCCGCCCTTCGGTTCACAAACTGAGGTATTTTTTTTTTTTTGGTGTTATTTTTTTAAAAAAAAAAAAAAAAATTTTTAAATAAACGACATTTACACAGGTGGCCGAAACATCACAGGAGATGCTGCCAGAAGAGGACGGAAGGGGTGGAGAAATACACGGAGCGGGCGGTCATAGTGTAAGTTTCATACAGGAATTGTTTACCACAGCACACCAAACACATAAGTAAATAATGTTTTTTTTTTTCTTCACTAAAGGCTTCAACTTCTAGGGCTCACGATAGAGCTCCCCCAAGACCGTCCCAGGGTCGTCGTCGAGGTGGCGGTGGTCATAGTGTAAGTTATTTTTTTTTTTTTTTTTTTTTTTTTTTTTTTGTCATGTCAGTGTGAATTTTTGTCTATTTTTTTTTTTTATTTCTTTTTTCTTTCTTTGAACAGGCATCACAGCGTGCTCCCGATTCTGACGGTGAGGAGGCCGGATTTATCAACATCGACCTCCTCATCGATGAAGTTAGAGAAAGGGAGCCGCTGTGGAACATGGCTGACCGCCGCCACGCTGATTCGATCGTAACCCGTCGACTCTGGGACGAGGTATGCCACGCAGCGGTAGAAGGTTGGGGGGAGCTCAATTCTCGTGGCCAGAAGAAACAGCGTAAGTATTCACAGTTCAGTAGGTTATGCTGCATGATGTAATGTGTTGTATACTAACCACTTTCTGCTTTCCACTTTCAGGTGACAAACTTCAGAAGCGGTGGCGGTCTATCAGGGATCGCTTCAAAAAGGAGTTGAATCAAGAGATGCAGGCCCCGAGTGGATCCGGAGGACGCAGATCGAAGTACCGTTACTTTAGAGCGTTGTCGTTCCTCCGGACAACTATGGTGTGCAGAAGGTAAATATTCCCCACAATATGTACAAAGTATAATATTTTATGTCTGATTTTTTTTGCCTTTTTTTTTTTAGTCAGTGCCAATGTATAGCAATTAAATTAATTATTGTTTTGTTTTTCCTCTTTTTAACAGCACTGTCTGCAGCACTCAGGAGCCTGCATCGAACCCGACAGGAGCGATCCCTGAACAGTCCGCCACTGGGGAACACAGGCACAGACCCCACCCATCTGAACCTTCCCTTCCATCGACATCTGTCCCATCCACCTGCGCTGGAGCTTCCCGTGAGACTTCATTACCTGAAGCTGCTGGTGATGAGATAGCTTTTCCCCTACCCCACCCCTCTGACACTGCTGCCCTCAGTAGAACACCTTTGGGTTCTGGGCGTCAGCGTCATAGGGGTCAGGAAAAGAGCTATGCGCCCGAGTTCTTGCATCTAAATGCAGCCTTCCAGAACGCCATTCAATTATTAGCCGAACAAAATCGTTCATCTTTTAGCTTAATAAATGCCAATATGGAAAAAAATACACACGAATTGTGCACGCGTCTGGACAGGCTGCATTTAGATGCAAGTAAATCACCCAATCATTGTTTTTTTCAAGCCGTACTAGAGCGCATGGAAAAGCTATCTCTTGACCATCAGATGCATGTAATGCAAGCCACACGGCAAGCTCTGGCGCAGGTTGACTCCCAACCACCTCCACCCACCCCTCCAAGACCACCTGCCCCCCCTCCAGCCATTGTCCCTACTCCCCCTGCTGCCCAGTACCAGCCTGCTGCCCAGTACCAGCCTGCTGCCCAGTACCAGCCTGCAGCCCAGTACCAGCCTGCGGCCCAGTACCAGCTCCCAACCACATCTGCCCCTACACTTCCTACCCACTACCACATCTCGCCTTCCACACCCATCATGACCCCAACTCAAGCCACTAATTCACCAGCCACCTCTTCTGTCTCCCAATCCCTCCACTCCACCCCTCAATCCTTACCAAATCCCATCCCATCTCCTGGTTTCCCTCTTGGTTTCTCAAGCACACCTTCATCTTCTGTTACTTCCCCACCACCACCACCAACACCACTTTCCACCCTCAATACTCCAACTGTGCGTGTGTTCCCACCTGTCAGCCCCTCCAGTACTATCTCCACCCCAAGCCCAAGATATACCAATTTATAATTTATGTTTGTAATAAAAATAAAAGTTTTTTGTTGAAAAGTATTTATTTGTTCTTGTTTTTTTTGGGGGGAATATTATTTTGCAAGTTAAGTAAATAAAAAGGTAATACAAAAACATAACATGTTGTAATTTGACGGTGTAAAAATTACAAATTTTTAAAGCGAGTGAAAGCTTAAAATTAACAAGGTTAACAAGATATTTTTTAATTTATTTTTAACTATTTTTATTTGTTATAAAACTAAACAAAAATCTTACACCATTTGATCTTGCCAATCTACTCTACCTTCTGGGGACACAAAATAGTCAGCATATTTGTCACGGATTGTTGAACAGGCAACACTACTCCTAAATCCAGGACTGGTGTAGTCAGACAAAGCGGTGGATTCCAAACTCTGGTCATCCAAGGACAAAGGTTCCTTTGTTAAAACAAAATTGTGCAGTACCACACATGCTTTCACAATTTCATCCACAGTTTCAATGTTTAAATTAATGGCTGTTAACAACACTCGCCATTTGCTGGTTAGTATCCCAAAGGAGCATTCCACCATTCTTCTGGCTCTGGATAATCTGTAATTATATATTTTTTGTGTTTGCGTCAATCCACGGCTTGCATATGGCTTCAATAGATGTTGGGAGAGTTGAAAGGCTTCGTCGGCCACAAAAACAAAGGGCATTGGGGGCTCACATGTGCCAGGAAGAGGTCTTGCAGGAGGGAAATCAAAAGTATTCCCATAGATTCGCCGCCCCATTGGGGACATTTTAAAGACCTGAGAGTCATTGGATCTCCCATATGCGCCAATGTCCACTGAGATGAATTTGTAGTCCGCATCCGTTATTGCCATTAGGACAATTGAGAAATATTTTTTATAATTGTAGTATTCTGACCCCGAAGCAGCTGGTTTCACAATTCTTATATGTTTGCCGTCCACTGAGCCAAGGCAATTTGGAAACTGACAAATGTTATAGTATTGTTCAGCAATTGCAAGCCATCTGTCCCTGGTGGGCTGGGGGATGAAATCATCATGGAGGCAATCCCACAAGGCTTGGCAAGTGTCTCTAATGATTCCCGAGATGGTGGAAATTCCTAGTCGAAACTGGTAGTGGAGGGATGAAAGCGACTCTCCAGTTGCAAGGAATCTGTAAAGGAAAGACAATAATTATAAAAAAATAATAGCAAACACATTACAGTTAAAAGTCAATTTACAGGAGGATACAATTTAAAAAAAAAAAACTTACCTAAGCGTAACCAGCAAACGCTCCTCGGGTGTTATAGAGAACCGGCTGTAGGTGTCCGTTTTACGTATGTTGTCCGCAACAAGGCCAAGGAGGACGTCAAAATTAATCACTGACATCCGGACATAGCTTGTGAATTTTTCATGGTTTCCACGGAGCTCCAGGTATAGGGTTGAAAACACCCCACGTGTCAGTCTCTGTGCAGTCAGGGGATGGATCCAAAAGCGTCGATGTCGCTGACGCCTCAGTCGCTGTCGCTCCTTTTCTCTGACGATGATAGCCAAGCGATTTGCCTCAAATATAAAATCTGCAGCGATCTTTGTGTAATTTGCAAGAATAGCATCCATGGTTTCTGCTTGCCTCTGTCTTCATTCTGTCATATATGCTTCAAAATACTGTATATATACTATATGTTCCCAATAGCCAATCAGAATACGGAACTCGTTAATTGTTTGTTTAGTGTTTAAAAAACGGATCCGTAAAAAAACGGACATAACGGATGCAAAACGGATGCAAACCGGACCCACCGGATCCGTTTTTTAACGGATCCGTCATAAACGGATCCGCTTAAAAACGGATCCGGTAGGTCCGGTTTTCTCCGGTTTGCACAACAAAACCGGAAACGTTGGATACGGCAAAAAAAAGGACTGTGCCTGAATACAGAAAACTGATGTGTGAAAGTAGCCTTAGCCTTAGTGCACATTGTTTTAGAGTGAGTAAAGATAGTCAAGTCTAAGTATGCGTGCATCTTATGTGATCATACTGAGCTAATGAGCTATACATAATTCTTACATCAAAGCCTGTAGGCCTCCAAGGAGAAAGAATTACAATCAATGCATATAAATAGGACCATGAGGTAAGTTCTCACAAATCCTTTTCTTATGATACAATACACACATGATTAAAAAGAACATTCAGGCCAAGAAAACAGGGTTTCCATCTCATCTAAAACGCATCTTAAAAGGTAATTCTAGTAATAAGTTCAGCTACCTGTCCCACCAGAAGTTAAAAGTGAGGAGTGCTGATAATATCCCCCACCTCCTACTCACAGTGGAGTACAGACATCACAGGGCCCCACAGCAAAAATTCTAATTGCGTCACCCCACCAAAGAAATATATACATGTGTGTGTGTGTGTGTGTGTGTGTATACACGCCCTCCCCCCACAGTTTTACCCCAAATATACAGTATAGTACATGATGCCTCCACAGTGCCATCAAGACAGTATGATAACCCCACAGCATGATACACAGTGTATAAGTTTCAGCACTAAATCTGCATCTACTGGGGGAAAAAATGCAGTTTAGGTGCAGTTTTCTGCAAGGAGATGTAGATTTGGTGCTGAAATTTATGCACCAAATTACTGCACCAAGACTGCATCTCCTTGCAGAAAAGCATCAAGATCGCATCAAAACCGCATTGCGTTTTGATGTATTTTTTTGCTAGGGGATGCAGTATTAATGCAGGAAATTGGTGTATACAGTGCCTTGCGAAAGTATTCGGCCCCCTTGAATTTTTCAACCTTTTGCTTATTTTAAATTTTTATAGAAAAGAATAAACTGAAAATTGGGGAGTGCAATATTATTCATCCACTTTAAGTTAATACTTTGTAGCGCCACCTTTTGCTGCGATTACAGCTACAAGTCGCTTGGGGTATGTCTCTATCAGTTTTGCACATGGAGAGACTGAAATTCATGCCCATTCTTCCTTTGCAAACAGCTGTATCTGAGTGAGGTTGGATGGAGAGCGTTTGTGAACAGCAGTTTTTAGCTTTTTCCACAGATTCTCGATTGGATTCAGGTCTGGTTAGTGACTTGGCCATTCTAACACCTGGATATGTTTATTTGTGAACCATTCCATTGTAGATTTTGCTTTATGTTTTGGATCATTGTCTTGTTGGCAGACAAATCTCCGTCCCAGTCTCAGGTCTTTTGCAGACTCCACCAGGTTTTCTTCAAGAATGGTCCTGAATTTGGCTCCATCCATCTTCCCATCAATTTTAACCATCTTCCCTGTCCCTGCTGAAGAAAAGCAGGCCCAAACCATGATGCTGCCACCACCATGTTTGACAGTGGGGATGGTGTGTTCGGGGTTATGAGCTGTGTTGCTTTTACGCCAAACATATCATTTGGCATTGTGCCCAAAAAGTTTGATTTTGGTTTCATCTGACCGGAGCACCTTCTTCCACATGTTTGGTGTCTCCCAGGTGGCTTGTGGCAAACTTTAAACAACACTTTGTATGGATATCTATGAGAAATGGCTTTCTTCTTGCCACTCTTCCATAAAGGCCAGATTTGTGCAGTGTACGACTGATTGTTGTCCTATGGACAGACTTTCCCACCTCTGCTGTAGATCTCTGCAGTTCATCCAGAGTGATCATGGGCCTCTTGGCTGCATCTCTGATCAGTCTTCTCCTTGTTTGAGTTGAAAGTTTGGATGGACGGCTTGGTCTTGGTAGATTTGCAGTTATATGATACTCCTTCCATTTCAATATGATCGCTTGCACAGTGCTTCTTGGGATGTTTAAGTTGTGGAAATGTTTTTGTAACTAAATCTGGCTTTAAACTTCTCCACAACAGTATCACGGACCTGCCTGTTGTGTTCCTTGGTCTTCATGATGCTATATGCGCTTTATACAGAACACTGAGACTATCACAGAGCAGGTGCATTTATACAGAGACTTGATTACACACAGGTGGATTACATTTATCATCATCAGTCATTTAGGACAACATTGAATCATTCAGAGATCCTCAATGAACTTCTGGAGTGAGTTTGCTACACTGAAAGTAAAGGGGATGACTAATATTGCACGTCCCAACTTTCAGTTATTTATTTTTTACAAAAGTTTAAAATAAGCAATAAACTTCGTTCCACTTCACAATTGTGTCCCACTTGTTGATTCTTCCCCTTAACATTAACATTATTTATATTTGAAGCCTGAAATGTGGGAAAAGGTTGAAAAATTCAAGGCGGCCGAATACTTTCGAAAGGCACTGTAAATTCCAGCACCAAATCTACATCTCATAGCAAAAAAGGCAGTTTTCTGCCAGGAGATGCAGGTCTCATTGAAGTCAATGAGTTTATCTGAGGTGAGGTCAATGAGTTCACCTGAGCTGAGGTCACAGGTGGGGGACCATGAGAACCTCCAGCTGTGACTGCAGGTAAACTCAGTGACATCACCGCTCACAGCTGCGGCTCAGTCAGTGTCTGCCTGAAGCTGCAACAGGCAGTCATGTTCTGTAATATGCCTTCAGTATGTAGCAGTGTCGGGATCGTTGTGGGACCTCATGTGGATTACGATGGACTTGAGTGTTTGGTGGGTTTATAAATTGGAAAGAGGCTGTTGGGATTTTTTTTGTATTTTGTTTAAAATAAAGGATTTTTTCAGTGTTTGTGTTTATTTTTTTTCACTTACAAGATTAGTAATGGAGGGTCTCATAGACAACTACCTATTACTCATCTAGGGCTTAGTGGCAGTTTTGAGGTGTCATTAACCCCTTATATTACCCCGATTGCCACCGCACCAGGGAAATTGAGATGAGCCAGGTAAAGTGCCAGAATTGTTGCAGCTAATAGATCCAACAATTCTGGGCAGCTTCAGGCTGATATTTTTAGCATGGGGGCCTAATAACCATGGGCTTCCCCAGCCTAAAAATACCAGCACCCAGCTGTCAGCTTTATCATGGATGGCTATCAAAAGTGGCAGGATTATACTCGCTTTTTTTAAATTATTTCTTTAAACATTTTTAAAAAGCTGCATAGCGTTTCTTTTACTCTGTTATGCAGCCAAGATAAGCACACAGGTGGGGCTGCAGCCTGTAGCCGTATGCTTTATCTGCACTGGGTATCACAATATGGGAGGATCCTACACTAATTTTTTTATTTATTTGTTTTACATCACTTTTGGGACGCAGACAGCGTGTGTAATTCCAACCAATCAAGAAATAACGTCTGGAACACCATTCTGAGTCTGAACTGGGTGCAAAAACCTAAAAAATCTACACTATATGGAGATAAGGTATGCACACCAGTGACTATGTAAGGGGAATATATGAAAAGCAGAAACTGCTGTGTGAATACTGACATGAAAAATCCAATAGCTATATGTAAGAATGAAAATATGAAAAATGGAATCTGCATTACTGCCATGCACATATGAATAAAGAAAAATTTAGCTATTGATCAATTCAATAGCTACATTTCTCTTTATTCATATGTTTATGGCAGTAATGCAGATTCCATTTTTCATATTTTCATTTCATTTTCATATTCCCCTTACATAGTCACTGGTGTGCATACCTTCTCTCCATAAAGTCTGATTCCAACCAATCACAGATGCTGTCAGACAGGATGGGGGCGCGGTCTGACCTCAACCAGTCACAGCTGATGGGACTGACATTTGGCAAAGGAAGCAGTGTCTATGTATGCGAGCTAATGATCGGACCCAGAAGTAGTGTTACAGCTGCGGGGAAGGTCAGTAAGTATAATGGTCCTGTTTTATTCCTTATTTTCTATTTCCTTTTTTTTAATTTATATTATTATCTTGGTGGCCGAACCCAAACGGTAACACGGACATCCCTGAGAAGTCCATGTTCGGTATCCATGCACTGGGTATCCAGTACAGACCCCAAACTTTACAGTTTGGGTTCACCCATCACTAGTCATGACCATGAATAATAATAGTTGATAAGTAACACATTTGCTGGGACAGTCCTGACTTTTGAAAAACAGTTCCAACAAATTAATGAATGCCCTCATCCAAGGAGGGGTGGGGTTTGAGGGTGTAGTCGAGTGGAATTGGTGATGTTGCCGGGTAAGATAGAAGACCTGGTCTATACAGACTAAAATTGCCAGATTGCCTTCCATTCATTTAGATGAATCAACATTACCATATGTAACCAAATGATTGTTAACATGATCGTTTATTCACATATACTGTAGTTTCATTTTTGTCAGAAGCACATTCCTATTTTCATGGAGTGATGACAGCTGACAGTTATTTTAACACCTAAATGATGCAATCAAATGACAAATAAGAAACTGATCTAAGGAAATGTTTGCAGAAAGCAATAATTGGGAGCTAGTGTTTGTCCATCCTAGCACTGTTTTTTGTAAAAAGATCTCAATCATTATTCTGTATGATCTTCACAGCTTTCGTTTACCTAGTCATATGTTCAAAATATAAGCCTTTAGAACCTATAGCCATATATAGCCTTAGGCGGACTTTGCACGTTGCGACATCGCAAGCCGATGCTGCGATCTCGCACGCGATAGTCCCCGCCCCCGTCGCAGGTACGATATCTTGTGATAGCTGGCGTAGTGAACATTATCGCTACGCCAGCTTCACATGTACTTACCTGCCCTGCGACCGTCGCTCTGGCCGGCGACCCACCTCCTTATTAAGGGGGCGGGTCGTGCGGCGTCATAGTGACGTCACACGGCAGACGGCCAATAGCGGCGGAGGGGCGGAGATGAGCAGGATGTAAACATCCCGCCCACCTCCTTCCTTCCGCATATCCTACGGGAGCTGCGGTGACGCCGGTAGGAGATGTTCCTCGCTCCTGCGGCTTCACACACAGCGATGTGTGCTGCCGCAGGAACGAGGAACTACATCGTACCTGTCGCGGCACCGGCATTATGAAAATGTCGGAGCCTGCACCGATGATACGATAACGACACTTTTGCGCTCGTTCATCGTATCATCTAGGATTTACACACAACGATGTCGAAAGTGACGCCGGATGTGCGTCACTTTCGATTTGACCCCACCGACATCGCATGTGCGATGTTGCAATGTGCAAAGCTGCCCTTATACTAAAGCTCCAGAAGCAAGGACTAGGGGAAACTATATGCAACTGGGTAAAGTATTGGCTAAAAGATAGGAAACAAAGAGTAGTCATAAATGGTACATTCTCTAAATGGACTATAGTCAGCAGTGGGGTGCCGCAAGGATCTGTGCTAGGACCGATTCTTTTTAATCTCTTTATTAATGACCTTGTGGATGGGGTTTATAGTAAAGTGTCAGTCTTTGCTAATGACACCAAACTATGTAGGATATTAAAAACTGACTCTGATAGTACAATATTACAAAAAGATCTGGATAAGATGTCAGAATGGGCAGATACTTGGCAAATGACATTTAATGTTGATAAATGTAAAGTAATGCACCTAGGACGGAGTAATCCTATAACTGCGTATACATTAAATGGAAGTAAGCTCGGGACTACAGAACAGGAGAAGGACTTGGGTATTCTCATTACAAATAAGCTGAGCAGCAGCACTCAATGTCAAGCAGCAGCTGCAAAAGCAAACAAAATTTAGGATGTATAAAAAGAGAGATTAGATCCCGTGATCCCAACGCATTGTTACCCCTCTATAAATCACTTGTAAGGCCAGATCTGGAATATGGGATCCACATTTTAAAAAGGACATTCAAAAGTTAGAGTCAGTTCAAAGGCGGGCAACTAGACTACTACAAGGAATGGAAGGCCTCCCATATGATGAGAGGTTGAAAAAGTTAGCTATGTTTAGCTTAAAAAAAAGACGTCTCACAGGAGATCTCATTTACAGTGCCTACAAGTAGTATTCAACCCCCTGCAGATTTAGCAGGTTTAATAAGGTGCAAATAAGTTAGAGCCTGCAAACTTCAAACAAGAGCAGGATTTATTAACAGATGCATAAATCTTACAAACCAAGAAGTTATGTTGCTCAGTTAAATTTTAATAAATTTTCAACATAAAAGTGTGGGTCAATTATTATTCAACCCCTAGGTTTAATATTTTGTGGAATAACCCTTGTTTGCAATTACAGCTAATAATCGTCTTTTATAAGACCTGATCAGGCCGGCACAGGTCTCTGGAGTTATCTTGGCCCACTCCTCCATGCAGATCTTCTCCAAGTTATCTAGGTTCTTTGGGTGTCTCATGTGGACTTTAATCTTGAGCTCCTTCCACAAGTTTTCAATTGGGTTAAGGTCAGGAGACTGACTAGGCCACTGCAACACCTTGATTTATTCCCTCTTGAACCAGGCCTTGGTTTTCTTGGCTGTGTGCTTTGGGTCGTTGTCTTGTTGGAAGATGAAATGACGACCCATCTTAAGATCCTTGATGGAGGAGCGGAGGTTCTTGGCCAAAATCTCCAGGTAGGCCGTGCTATCCATCTTCCCATGGATGCGGACCAGATGGCCAGGCCCCTTGGCTGAGAAACAGCTACACAGCATGATGCTGCCACCACCATGCTTGACTGTAGGGATGGTATTCTTGGGGTCGTATGCAGTGCCATCCAGTCTCCAAACGTCACGTGTGTGGTTGGCACCAAAGATCTCGATCTTGGTCTCATCAGACCAGAGAACCTTGAACCAGTCTGTCTCAGAGTCCTCCAAGTGATCATGAGCAAAAGGTGGACGAGCCTTGACATGACGCTTTGAAAGTAAAGGTACCTTACGGGCTCGTCTGGAACGGAGGCCATTGCGGTGGAGTACGTTACTTATGGTATTGACTGAAACCAATGTCCCCACTGCCATGAGATCTTCCCGGAGCTCCTTCCTTGTTGTCCTTGGGTTAGCCTTGACTCTTCGGACAAGCCTGGCCTCGGCACGGGTGGAAACTTTCAAAGGCTGTCCAGGCCGTGGAAGGCTAACAGTAGTTCCATAAGCCTTCCACTTCCAGATGATGCTCCCAACAGTGGAGACAGGTAGGCCCAACTCCTTGGAAAGGGTTTTGTACCCCTTGCCAGCCTTGTGACCCTCCACGATCTTGTCTCTGATGGCCTTGGAATGCTCCTTTGTCTTTCCCATGTTGACCAAGTATGAGTGCTGTTCACAAGTTTGGGGAGGGTCTTAATTAGTCAGAAAAGGCTGGAAAAAGAGATAATTAATCCAAACATGTGAAGCTCATTGTTCTTTGTGCCTGAAATACTTCTTAATACTTTAGGGGAACCAAACAGAATTCTTGTGGTTTGAGGGGTTGAATAATAAGTGACCCTCTGAATAAACTTTTCACAATTTAAAAAAAAAAAATAAAAAAAGAAATAACATTCTTTTTTGCTGCAGTGCATTTCACACTTCCAGGCTGATCTACAGTCCAAATGTCACAATGCCAAGTTAATTCCAAATGTGTAAACCTGCTAAATCTGCAGGGGGTTGAATACTACTTGTAGGCACTGTATATGTATAAATACATGTGTGGT
This sequence comes from Anomaloglossus baeobatrachus, assembly GCF_048569485.1. Lineage (NCBI taxonomy): Eukaryota > Metazoa > Chordata > Amphibia > Anura > Aromobatidae > Anomaloglossus > Anomaloglossus baeobatrachus. The sequence continues at coordinate 340,313,317 of NC_134353.1, read as the reverse complement.
CAATATAAAGGACTGGCACATGACTTATTTCTTCCAAACACAATACTAAGGACCAGGGGGCTTTCACTGCGAGTGGAAGAAAAGTGATTCCGCCAGCTAAATAGGAAAGGGTTCTTTACAGTTAGAGCAGTCAGACTGTGGAATGCCCTACCACAAGAGGTAGTAATGGCAGATACTATAACAGCATTTAAAAAAGGGCTGGATGATTTCTTCAGTACACACAACATTGTTGGTTATAAGTGACTTAGGGACAAAATGTAGAATTGCTGGAGAAAGGTTGAACTAGATGAACCTAGGTCTTTTTTCAACCTAATTTTTTTTTAAATTGTGAAAAGTTTATTCAGAGGGTCATTTATTATTCAACCCCTCAAACCACAAGAATTCTGTTTGGTTCCCCTAAAGTATTAAGAAGTATTTCAGGCACAAAGATCAATGAGCTTCACATGTTTGGATTAATTATCTCTTTTCCAGCCTTTTCTAACTAATTAAGACCCTCCCCAAACTTGTGAACAGCACTCATACTTGGTCAACATGGGAAAGACAAAGGAGCATTCCAAGGCCATCAGAGACAAGATCGTGGAGGGTCACAAGGCTGGCAAGGGGTGCAAAACCCTTTCCAAGGAGTTGGGCCTACCTGTCTCCACTGTTGGGAGCATCATCCAGAAGTGGAAGGCTTATGGAACTACTGTTAGCCTTCCACAGCCTGGACAGCCTTTGAAAGTTTCCACCCGTGCCGAGGCCAGGCTTGTCCAAAGAGTCAAGGCTAACCCAAGGACAACAAGGAAGGAGCTCCGGGAAGATCTCATGGCAGTGGGGACATTGGTTTCAGTCAATACCATAAGTAACGTACTCCACCGCAATGGTCTCCGTTCCAGACGAGCCCGTAAGGTACCTTTACTTTCAAAGCGTCATGTCAAGGCTCGTCTACAGTTTGCTCATGATCACTTGGAGGACTCTGAGACAGACTGGTTCAAGGTTCTCTGGTCTGATGAGACCAAGATCGAGATCTTTGGTGCCAACCACACACGTGACGTTTGGAGACTGGATGGCACTGCATGCGACCCCAAGAATACCATCCCTACAGTCAAGCATGGTGGTGGCAGCATCATTCTGTGGGGCTGTTTCTCAGCCAAGGGGCCTGGCCATCTGGTCCGCATCCATGGGAAGATGGATAGCACGGCCTACCTGGAGATTTTGGCCAAGAACCTCCGCTCCTCCATCAAGGATCTTAAGATGGGTCGTCATTTCATCTTCCAACAAGACAACGACCCAAAGCACACAGCCAAGAAAACCAAGGCCTGGTTCAAGAAGGAAAAAATCAAGGTGTTGCAGTGGCCTAGTCAGTCTCCTGACCTTAACCCAATTGAAAACTTGTGGAAGGAGCTCAAGATTAAAGTCCACATGAGACACCCAAAGAACCTAGATAACTTGGAGAAGATCTGCATGGAGGAGTGGGCCAAGATAACTCCAGAGACCTGTGCCGGCCTGATCAGGTTTTATAAAAGACGATTATTAGCTGTAATTGCAAATAAGGGTTATTCCACAAAATATTAAACCTAGGAGTTGAATAATAATTGACCCACACTTATATGTTGAAAATTAATTAAAATTTAACTGAGCAACATAACTTGTTGGTTTGTAAGATTTATGCATCTGTTAATAAATCCTGCTCTTGTTTGAAGTTTGCAGGCTCTAACTTATTTGCATCTTATCAAACCTGCTAAATCTGCAGAGGGTTGAATACTACTTGTAGGCACTGTATATAGGATCCAATTCACTATTGTATTTGCACATGTTTATTGTCGTATTTTGGGTGTTTAGCGCCTCTTTCTTTTGCACCAAATTTATCTTTCTATTTGCTCCTTTTCTAAAGCCTATTTTATACCTTTTTCCCTGTTTGTTTGTTATTCTACTTCACCACTGTGGGCAGAGTTTAGGTTTTCCAGATATTTTTGCCTTAGTCATCATTTGAGACTTTTCAAAAATTAGCAAAATTTGTCTCAAATGTCCTACGTCTGGATTGATTTCATATAAGGCAGAAATGTGTATGCAGTTTTTGCAATATGTGTGACTTTTTGCACAAACATAGTTAAAGACAGAAAAAAAAATATTTTTTTACTATGTGCAAAGTTCATGAACTACATGTCATGCCATGTTGATGAATTTGGTGCAAAGAAATGCTAGAAAATAGTGACACGCCCACGTGGTCGGGGGTTACTCATCACTGGGCTTCTCCTGGGATGCCACAGTGGCCTTGCCCGATTCCGTGACCCCGGGTGTCAATAAAAGGCTGGAGATGGGGACGATGGGGGTAGTTGTTCGTGATGCCACCTGTAGTGTGCGGCCATTATTAGCCACCGTTGCGGGACTTCTCTGCTGGGGCGCATGACAACGCAGCTCGGATGGTTCAGCTCTCCACAGGCAGAGCTATGCCCCAGGGAGGATGGTGGTGGGAGCAGTCTCTCAGGCGCTGATGGCGCGATGGAGAGGGTGCCGGCAGTAACAAGACGACACAGGTGGAACAGTTCAAGGTCTTTTACTCACTGGTCACACACTGCCGTTGGAGTGTGACGCCCTGGCCTATCAGGTCGTCACAGGACATTTTGCAATCTGCCCTTCTGCATGATGTCCATCTCCTCCTTGGTTACGGGTCCCTGGGCTTTGGTGTTGCTAAGAACAAGCCAATCAAAAAGCCTAGAAACACTCTGCACCACACCCACCAGATACACTAATGGGTAGCCTGAAGGAAATAGGGCCGCCCACTTGAGGGGTTGGTTAGGGAGGGTCAGGAGTGTCAGGAGTAGTCAGCTGTGAAGTGACTCTCGTGAGGAGAGGTCACAAGTCAGTTGGAGGAGGTTAGGAGCTGGGCTCCTCAGTTACTAGGTGGCAGACGTTGGTCTGGGCCTGGTGGGAGCTGGAACCCTGGTCGCAGGGGATCGTGTCAAGGGGCACGGAACTGCCAGGGAGGGCAGCCGGCAGCCTTGAGCCATCTCCGGGCAGGGGCCAGGGCACGGCGGGGTACGTGGACCCTAGGCCAGGAAGTAGCTTCAAGTGTCCTGGTAATTTACTCGATGAGGGCGAAGACTTCAAGATTCATCCTCCACCCGCTCCAAAATCGGGGTACTAGCGCAACGAGGGGGATAGGACTTTCCCAATACATAGTCCAGAAAATCCCAAGCGTGAACCTTGAGAGCAAACTCACTCCGTTAGTCATACGGGTGAGCGGGACCCGACTAGTTCTATACTACAGGGGCCAATCAGCAAAGAAAGTGCCAAGGGAAAGGTCACAGACTAACAAGCAACACCATCGGGCATGGGATCCAAGCGTGCTCCCTCCCTGCTACAGCAGTGCTCAGAATTTCGGTTTACAAGTTGTCGGTGTCAGCGTTATTGGACTGAGTGAGTACGCAGTGACCCTTTCCTCCCAAACGGCGTTCCCTTCTCACCATCACCGAGCCCCAGGGCATTCCCTTTACCCACAGAGGGGTTAAACACCTGGCTGCCATTCCATCGCTATTGGGCGCTCCCAACAGCAGCGGTGTTACCATCTTACCACACACCGTGGGTGTCGTCACGAACTCTAAACACAAAATCCCCTGTAAATACCCCCCTTTTATTTTGAGTGTCCGCGCGACCCCTCCCAGGTCCGGAGACCCCCTCTAGCCAACGAGGATTCGAATCCGAACAGCAGCCTGGCTGCTAACGCTGTGGTCGAACAGGAGCACTGGGCTATGCTGTGATGGGCCTCAGCCGATCCCAGATACTTCGGAGATCGTGGCCGGTTGTTCCTTCTGTGCGTCACCTTTCAATGGTTTCCCTCCACCCCAGCTCCTGGGTCATGGCATGGGTCACGGGTGCTGCACTCCCCGCGTACCCTGGGATCCCCCTTCTTTCCTAAGAACCTGGATCGAGCCTCCGGCTCCAGACCACGGGCCCCGAGCTTTCTGTGTCTTTGCTTGCTTGTTCGTTCCGTAGTATGACCTGACTCGGACGCTGTCTGGTGCTAACTGCCTGCGGGGTGTCAGATGGCTCCTGACTTCCCCTCCCGGGTCCCTGAACTAGTGGGCATGAGGTCCCATACTTCGTGATGGCCACCCCAGCTCCTACCCTAGCCCGGTCCCAGTGACAGAACCCCGTGGTATGTGTTGGTTGAGTGTGGTTGTAGTTGTTACCGATGACGACCTCCTCTGTTTCCGAAATGAATACTGCACCTGGGGTGCATAGGGGTGCCACAATAGCACAAAACAAAAAAAGAAACATTTCTTAACCCCCCACATAAACATACACATTCACACAAATGATGAATCAAAAATTGTGTAAATCCAGATATGTCTCCTTCTTGTAATGCTCACTTTGAAATCACAGTAATTAAATAGTGATTACGAGAATTCTCATTTAATGCTCACCATCCTGTAAATGCTCCAGAATCTCCATCCAACCTTGAGTTTACTCTGACTTTATTATAATGTCTGCTCAAACTGTTTTTGTTTGTATCTGTGCCTAGTGAGACAGTAATGTCATTTTGCCTCTCCCCCGTACATTGTTTTTAGTTGTCCTGAATGAAATGTTCTCAGTCAACAGAAATCAAATCCAAACCAGTCTGTCCCAAATCAGCAGTCCCTTTCTGTCCGCTACTCAATACCACGTGCCAGCATTATATAAAATGACACAAAGGACACTGTCCTGTTATTAGTATAATGAACATTTTCTCTATTATTTCATTTAGAAGGTCAATTTTTGACATTTCACAGATGTATGCATGTGTTATTATATATATAAACAGACATGCTGTCACATACTGCAAATAATCCTTTCGATGTCGGGCAAAACAAGATTTACAATAGTCAAGGTACATGTGTATTGTCAGTCAGCCATTGAAAAGTAATAGAGTATTCAAGTACAAGGAACCAGCTGCCGAAAAGCCTCGCAGTTTCCCATGAAATCGTGTTTTACCTCTGAAAAACCATCCATGCACCAGTGTATAACAATTACTGTGAGTAAACTGAAAAAAGTGAAATGACCACTAATGTGTGTGGTACTGAGAAAAAGTCACCATAATAAAGTGTGACGCCCTGGCCGGGCCAGGTAGTCACGAATCGGTCTCTGCACTACACCTTTCCCTCACAGGTGACATCAGCCAACCTTTAAAACCCTAGTCACCCCCCTCAGGGCTGGGTAGACACATCAAGGGGCGGAACCAGGTCTTTGGAAGACGCCCACCAAGGAGTCTAGACAGCCCGGGGCGGGAAAGTAAACAGTTAATCTAGAGGAGTGTTAGAGTTCAAGTTGGAGAGGAGTGTGGGCTGGAGCCTGGTGCAGCTCGAGCAGAGGCGAATACCCCAAATTGAACGGCGCCAAGGTAGGAGCCCTGGTGCCATTGGCTAGGAGGCAGACGGCGGTCTCCGTCTGCAGGAGCCGGGAAGACGGCTTGGTGGAACCGAGGTGGACTGGGACAGGGTAGTGGCCCGCCGATACCGACCCGGGGAACCGACTCGGAAACCGGAGCACACAGGGGGGTACTCGGACCCTGAAGTCGGCACCAGAAGCGACTGGAACCGGTTAATTAATCGACTGGGGCCAGGACAAGAGGTCCTGTCCCACCCAAAGTCCCTATTAGAAGACAACAGCCCACCGAGGGGGATAAAAGGCCCCCACCAGGGCTCAGAGATCCCACGGGCCAGCGTCTGCGAGCAAGGGCTCCTTAGGCCACATCCAGCCGGGAGCAGACTCCTGAAGTTGCAAGCACAGGCAGTCCACCATCTTACAAAGGTGCAGGAGAAAGACAGAGACCACCATCACCTTGGTTTACCAGAGACTCGTGTGTTTCCTTTAATAGTGAGTACACCAGCACCCTGGGGTCGCCCATCTCCCTGCACTAAAACCCAAAGGGGCCCGGGGCCACCATCCCTGCCCACGGAGGGGTTAACAACTTGCTGCACAACATCTCCCCCAAGTGCCCCCGTAACTGCAGCGGTGGTGTCCAACCTCAACACACACCGTGGGTGGCGTCACTAACTTAATACGGCTCAGCCCTTACATATACGTCCTCCACCACCACTACAACCCCCTTTTTGATTGAAGTGACCGCGAGACCCCCCCGGGTCCGGAGACCCTCGAGCCACCCACAGAAGGTCCGGATCCGAGCAGCTCGGCTGCTGAGAGCGGGGCGGTACAAAAGGTGTTGTCGAATCTTTAAAAAAAGAAGCCATGTATGGCGGTATAGATAAAAATAATATATACTCACCTCCTGATCCCCTCTTCTCCTTTCCTAGTTCTGACTGGGTGCAAACTTATATTAATTTATTATTATTATTATTATTATTATTATTATTATTATTATTATTATTATGCCATGCTTCCTCTTTCATTGGGCATTGGCTTGTGACTGCTGCAGTCAATCACTAACCAGAACAGTGACCAGCACATTACCGCTGCAGCCAATGATTGTCCATTAGGCCAGAACAGGAAGGACATAGACCCAAACATCCTGTTCTGCTTATATGTAAAAGGAAATAGATGCCAAGCCACAAATCAACCTCTCTATGTTGTTATAAGTGTGCTGTGTCCTGACGTCATCTGTGGGGACCGGGGGTCAGGAGGTCTCTGCGTGTAACTTGATCACAGGCCTTCTCACTTGACTGTTGTTTTGCTGAGGGACTTTCTCGTCTATGTTGAGGGGGTTAACGACCCTTTCCCTCCTGGCTGAGAATTCTGTTAGCCTGCAGCTACAGCTTATGATTATCTCTATATTCTGCTATATATATCCACCCCTTGCTTCACTCCATGCCGGAAATAGAATCTCTATTCTGACCACTGCAGAGGTGTTTGTTGCTTTTGCAGCAGCGCAGCTTCCAACTGAAGAAAATCTTGGAGCCCTGTCATACCTGTTGCCTTCTCTGAGATCCCTGTGGGTTTCCTTTCTCATTTTGGGAGTGAGGTAGCAAAGTAAGGTGAGTAATATCCAGGAGCTTAGCAAAATATCGGACTTAGGCATCTCCACCTTCAGGGGAAATCCTGAGGACAGGGATTAGTCTAAGGTCCCCCAGCTTCAGGGACAGTTCAGGTGCACAACTTCCATGCTACCTAACCATCCATCACTGGTGTGACATATGTACAGTTCAATGCTTAATCTTAACATGGCAGTTAAACCCTGTTGCTATTTTGGCATTAATAATTTCCCAATGGAGACAGCTATTATGGAAAAGGTGGCTGGCCAAGTTTATTAGCTGACTATTTTCCACTACGGCTGTCTTCATCCACACATTGGTAAAAGCTCTCTTATTTATGCACATCATTGTGCATGTGCTGACACATGGAGGAAGCTCATTGTCCGAGGCTGTGACAATGTGACGCCGTGGCAAAACCAGGTAGTCACAAAAGTGTCCATCCTCCTTGTCACCACCAAAAACCCACACTCAGGCACAACACACAGCCATAAAGCCTAGCCACCCCCTCATGATAATAAGAACACACCAGTGGGCGGGATCAGGTGGATGAGAACACCCACCTAGGGGTCCTGAGGTGTCAGAGGCGGGAACACGTGAGTAAAGTTCAGTGAAGTTGGAGTTCAAGTTAAGTGGAGGAGGTGAAGCAGAGTAGTAGTGAGTGGAAGTCAAGTGCAGACTGTGCAGTGTAGTCAGGGGTAGGGGCCCTTGAACTACCTTGGCTAGGTGGCAGACAGTGAGCAGGGCCACAGACGACCAAGATCCGGTCGTGAGAGATCTAAAGTGGACCGGGGCAGGGTTGTAGCCTGCATGTGCCGACAACGGGAATCCGGTCCAGAGGCCGTGCACAGTCGGGGTGCCTGGACCCTAGGACGAGGAAGGTTGCATGACCCTTGTTAATTCACCAGCAGAGGACGAGGTTTCAGGCCTTGTTCTCCCGAAACCCAGAGAGCGAAATGGAAGCCCAACGCAGGGGATAGGGTTTCCGTCACAACCCACAGAAATCCCAAGGGTCAGATTTCGCGGGCCACAGCTCCCAAATACATACAGAACCGGGAGTGGACTTCTCCGTTTCATGCGAAGTCGTCCAACAGGATAGACAAACATAACGTGCAGGAGGAAGGCACACCTGTTCCCTAACCAGGGTGTGGTACCTGAATACACCCTCCAACGGCAGCCGGTCACTGGCAACTTGGTTTACTACTGGACTTGTGTGCAATTACTGAACTGTGAGCACACCATTGAACCCCGGTCCAATCCGGCGTGCCACCTCCCGCAGCCATCACTCCCGTGTACCGACACAGGGCCCCGGGACTACACATCCCCTATCCGTGGAGGGGATTCCATCTAGCTGCCCCGTTCCACCAGCCCAGGGCGCCCCATCACCAGGCAGCGGCAGTGTCACCATCCCTCACCGCGACCCACGGGTGGCGTCACAGACAAAATCCCCTGTAAATACCCCCTTTTCGACGGTTGTGAGGACGGACGGCCATGCGAGTTAGGGTCCGGTCACCACTCGAGCCGTAGCAGTAACCCGGATCCGAGCAGCCCCAGAAGCGGCAGCGGCCCCCGCCCGCAACAACAAGGCATCACAACATACTAGAAAGCCTCTAGACCTCCGAGTTGGGGTTATATGACCATGAATGATATTCAGCCATCTTTGTTGTTTTCAAACTGAGAGTATTTTAGTAAGTTGTTTTATTTTGAGACCACTGAAATGGCCTTTAATGTGGTTATACCAAGAATATAAGATATCCCCTAGGAATAGGATAAGGAATAACTTATTGATCACTGGGGTCTGACTACTGGGATGGCCACCAATTCGGAGAACATTACAGAGTCCCACATGAACTGGGCGGAGGTCCAGCATCTACACCTCCAGTCCATTCATTCTCTATGGGACTTCTGGAGATAATGAGTTGTGTGCGCTGCAATTTCTGTCAGTCTTATAATACTATATGGGCTATACGATGTTCCGAAACTGTATGTAAGTGGTAATTATTACACCATGTACCGTATCTTAGGTCTGAGGTCTCTCAGGAAGTTCAATATACCATCTGTCATACTTCTTGTTTTTCTTGTCATACCAAGCAATGCATGGAGTCACATGCTTATTATTAGGGATACTGACATACCTATACTATGATACTATGATAATACTTTACTTCCTTTCCCGTGAATAACAGATGCTGCTAAATATGTCAAAAATATAGAAAACTATCATCTGCTTTACACCACACCACAGACTACCCATTCTTAGAAATAACACATACCCATCAACATTACGATCATTGCATAGAAACAAGCTGTTACTGTCTATCATACTTGGCATTTCAATACTACACAATTTACAGGATTTCTATTTGCAGTTGGTGAAATACAGATTTACTGACCTTTATTTTCTACATGTTCACATTCACTGAAAGAAAGCAAAGATCTTGGAATCATTAGTTCATTTTATTCATTATTAATTTATTGTTTAGAATTAAAAGTATAAATATATTGATACATGTAATAAAATACTGAGATTGGACTACATGTAGGGCTGAGTTCAGATGTCCAGTAATCATCCGTTAGAACAGATCCAGAAGCAATCCATTGGCAAAAAAGCTGTACAAACACAACTTCTTTGTCTGTTTCAAAAAATTGATTTTTGTAGGATCCGTTTTTTTATCCTGGGATTTTATGGAAAAAGCATCCGTTAAGCAATTGCTATTTAGTCGTCCGTTTTTTTTTTTATTTGTAATGGATACATTTTTTTCTTACTGGATCAGTTTCAAATGGAAGATAAATAGCAATCAGTTAACAGATCAGTTTTTTTATAGACTGCCATGTTGAAAAACGGATCCTTCAAAAATCAATTTTTTTAAAAAACATACAAAGAAGTAGTGTTTGCACAACTTTTTTGTCAACGTATTGGTGCTGGATCTGTACTAACGGATGATTACTGGACATGTGAACTTAGGGGTACTTTGCACGCTGTGACATCACTACTGCGATATCGTCGGGGTCAAATCAAAAGTGATGCACATCCGCCGCCGGTAAAGATGCCGCAACGTGTAAAGCCTAGATGCGCAGATAAACAATCGCAAAAGCATCGAAAATCGGTGATCTGTGTAGTGTCGGTCATTTTCATAATGCAAAATAAGACTGCCGCGGAAACACCATCACATGTCTCAACGCTGGCAGGAAACTAGCCAGGTCTTTCACCTGGAAGGAACAACCACGGGAAGGGCAGTCTCCAGTCAAGGAAACCGCCTATGCCAAAACATGGTATCTATCCACAGACAGCTGTTTCGGGGTATTTGCCCTAATGTCGCACCAATAGGAGATACGATGTTGTTCCTTGTTCCTGCGGCAGCACACATCACTGTGTGTGAAGCCGCAGGAGCGAGGAACATCTCCTTACCTGCCTCCACCGGCTATGCGGAAGGAAGGAGGTGGGCGGGATGTTTATGTCCCGCTCATCTCCGCCCCTCCGCTTCTATTGGCCGCCTGCTGCGGCAGCTATCACAAGATGTCGCATGTGCGACGGGGGCGGGTACTATCGCGCTCGGCATCGCTATCATCATGTCGCAGCGTGCAAAGTACCCCTAAGACTTATGAAATACATTGATTGTTGCATGTCTGGGTAGGGGTTTGACCAAATCAACTCCCAGATCCAGCATCTAAGGCCACTTTCAGACATCCGTGTTTAATCAGGTACAAGCCACACGCATGGTTATGGTCATACGTGTATCATATGTGTGTCACGTGTGTTTCAGGTGTATGTCACACGTGTGACATGTACCAGAGAAAACACGGGTCTTTGAAATAAAAAGATTTTCTGTATTCTCAGCCTCATTCCTGTTTCTTCGGCACAGGCATTC